>NC_079440.1:50344610-50659610 GCF_903798145.1 Danio aesculapii | reverse complement strand
CCAAATTTATATGTTAGAAAAAAACATTAAATAACATTTTTAAAAACAGAAAAAATCAAGAGATATACAACTTTGTTGAAATGTTGTAGTTTGTCATTTTTTGCAACATTTAGCATGAATTTAAATGTATTATCTTTCCGTTTCTAAAGATGTTCTGTGACTAAAGTCTCATTTTAATAAACATATCCGTTTAATAAATCTGTTTTGTTCAAATGCAACAATATTTATTACCCATATTCACTGAGAAATGGATAAAAAGATTAATTTTCAAAATGGGGTGTACTCAATTGTACTGAGCACTGTATATATAAATGTTATTCTTGGAAAAGTCTAGACGTATTATGATATATATATTCAATGCGTTTGTCACAGTAAATTACAGTAAACAACATAATTGTAATGTACTGACAGAAACAATTCTTCTATGTTATTTTTAATCGCAGGCATGTTCGTGCGTTTGATTTCCAGCAGAACTAGTGACATTTGTGAAACTCCAAATAAACACAGAGAAACACCTACCACCAAGACGAGTCCACACTAGGAGTAAACATGAGCAGCAGTAAAATAAAGAGCAGGTAAATCCGCTGAGTTGCGCCTCTCCGTTCACGGCGTGACAGGAATCTTTCACGCGCGCGCTGTCTGTCCCTGCGCGCCGGCGACGCGCACCCAACTCCATCAAACTCTGGCATGTTTTACGCGGTCAGTTTATTTTTTTATGTAATCCAAAAAAGTCACTGGATCTTTACAGCTCTTAAGATAGATACTTTATTTCTAATAAAGTAACTCTAAATGAAAAAACAAGCATCCATGTAATATTTGTTACTCTCCAAATGTAGTTCCTTTTGTGAGTCCAACCGCTGAAGGAATTTGAAAATGTGTGTTAAAATAGCTGTCCCGGCTTTTAATTGCGTTCGGAGCGGTCCAGTGAGTGAGGTACAGTATCTGTCCAGCAGAATCAGATCTAATGGAATATCTCTGATTGGCGGAGGTGCGCGCGCGCGCTCATTGGCTAGAGTCAGCACGATGAGACGAGATGAATGAGCGCGCGCGCCATGATGCTGTCACAGCTCCAACACGCTGTCAGAGGCACTAGAAAGAAGCACACCACCTTTTTCTGGACACCACGATGGTAATATCACGATATTATTATAGTGTCTTGAATTAACAATAATATAATTGCATGTATGTATTAGTGAGGAAATCATTCAGAAGTTACCGTTGCCACGCGTTATGTCTTATAGGTCGTCCACAAATAAAAATGACTCGCCCTCAAGTGGTTCCAAACCTTCATGTTTACTTTTTCTGTTGAACATAAAATATGTTTTGAAATATGCTGGAAACTTTTAACTATTTCCCAAAGAAGAAAAAACAAATACCCTGAAACTCAATGATTACAATTGTTCAACAGAAAAAGGAAATCTAGTTTGTGAAAAGTGAATGGTGACCAAATGATGACAGAACTTTGAGTTTTGGGTTAACTATCCTTTAACAAATTATTTAACAATATATTTTAAAGACAGATAGCACAAGCACTCTTTTTAAGCAAAACAAAAACAACAAAAAATCTATCCTTGCAGCATCAGTATATAATTTAGACTGATATGAGACCAGACATACATGCCAGACTGTCTCATGTAAGTCTATTTATAACTCAATGAATATCTTCTCAGCAAAGATAGGAGCCATTGCTCATATATTTCTGGACGTGACATTGTCAATGTATAAAACGACCCCAGCTTGCACATAAAATACACACTGGTTTTAGATGGAGGGCAAATGCTGTAATGCAGAGTAAAAAACTAAGCTGCTACATTTGAACTCAGACTCTGTCTTTTACATTCCTGCCAAGTTCATTTAAGGAGGAAACTTACACATTATGAGATACTGGAAGTGTGTGTTACATCCATTTGGTTGCATGACATACAGTATATTAGCTTAATAATATATTTATTTCTATTATATGATATGATATAATTTCTAAATAGATTGCATTTTTAGTATTTATTCATTTTTATTTGGCTTAGTCCCTCTGTTTAACAGGGGTCGCCACAGTGGAATGAACTGCCAACTTATCCCGCATAACAGCAGATGCCCTTCCAGCTGCGACCCAGTACTGGAAAATGTTCATACACATTTATTCACACACAGACTACGGCCAATTTAGTTTATTCAATTCACCTATAGCGCATATCTTTCGACTGTGGGGGAAACCGAAGCACCCGGAGGAAACGCCAACACGGGGAGAACATGCAAAATCCACACAGAAATGCAAACTGGCCCAGCCAGGACTTGAACCAGCAACCTTCTTACTGTGAGGTGACAGTGCTAACCACTGAGCCACTGTGTCGCCCAATTTATTGACCTTATTCTTTAATGCGGAAGTGTGCGCGTTTTTGCAATTGTTTTAGAACTTCCGATTCAGCTGCCTATGAAAGAAATGACTAGGAATAATAAACGGCAGAAAACGGTCAAACTACTTACTCTACAAACAAGTGTTTGCATGACTATACAGACAAAGTAGAATAATAAAAAAAGAAAATATCAGTTTGCAACACCAAGCAGCAAAACGAGCTGTTTTTAACGTTTTAAAAATGAATGGAAGTGAATGAGACCGGAAGTGTTGAGCCAAAATTATTCAAATGGCTGCGCCCACTCGTACGCTGAGAATAAGGTGAATAGTATCTAATTACTAAATTAATATGTATTTGTTACGTGTATCATATGGGGCAATTACCAAAAGGGTTTTTTAAGCATAAAAACAAAACAGTGTAGCATTGCTTTAATTATTTCACATTCATTAGCATTAGTTCTGTTTAATTGAATTCTTTTGTAATAAATAACATTATCATACAGTACATTTTTCCATGAAGACACTCACTGAAAAGTGAGTGTAACAGTAGGTATACAATAGATATCATACCAATAAATACATTTCCTAGACTTATTCAGAACAACAATCATCAACAATCAAATTAATTATTATTTAAAGACTCTGGGGATTAGTGTGCGTTTTTTTAAATAATTTAAGAACATTTTGTATGTTTATGGCGGTATGGTGGCTCAGTGGTTAGCACTGTTGCTTCACAGCAAGAAGGTCGCTGGTTCGAGCCCGGCTGGGTCAGTTGGCATTTCTGTGTGGAGTTTGCAGGTTCTCCCCTTTGTTCATGTGGGCTTCTTCCGGGTGCTCCGGTTTCCCCCACAGTCCAAAGACATGCGATATAGGTGAATTAGATTAACTAAATTGGCTGTAGTGTATGAGTGTGTGTGTGTGTTAATGTGAGAGTGTATGGGTGTTTCCCAGTTCTGGGTTGTGGCTGGAAAGGCATCCGCTGCATAAGACATGTCAGAATAAAATAAAATAAGGGACTAAGCAGAAGAAAATACGATGAATATTTAATATACTAAATACTAAAAATATTTAAATGATTTATTTACACTACAGTTTGTAAAGTAATATTTTCTGTCTTTTAGTAGATATATTACATGAGAGTCTTGATTCGTTTACCAAATAAAGTGGATCTAATTTGATTTGCATTGTAAACATTAAATACAAGTTAAAAAGGTATTACTTTTTATATTATATATTAAGGTTTTAATTATAAAACTGAAAATAATTCCGCATAAATCCGCAGATTTTTCTCAAAGTTCTGTGCAGAAATAGCTGAAAATGTCCGCAGATTCTGTCTGGCCCTACATATAACCCATTTGTAAAACAACAACATCTCCATAAGCTTTGTGTAACTAAGAGTTTTAAACATAACATTACCTGTCTAAAAGAAATCCTTCAGCCATGGTGTCAATCTTCCTCCAGCATGCAAAAATAACTCCAGTATTGATTCAGGATTTGAAAAAGTTTTGATTCAGCAATTGTTTTTAGCACTGTCACTCGTGTCCACATAACCGAATGGGTGCGCAGTTGTTGAAATCTACATTTGTTGTCGGACAGTTTGGGCTACTTATCAGAATTATGGGAAATATCGGCCCGACAATATTTAATTGGATGAACATTTTTTTATCTTATGCCTTACCCAGATTATAATAATACATATTAATACATTTAGATCATTTACTTTAATCAGTACTATTGGAATGTGAAGAGACTTTCAACCTGCCCAACAAAAAATGTTTTTGAAGACACTCACCTACTGCACCTTTAAGCTTTACGTTTAATTTATTGCACAAACGCTAAGCATAGCATCATGATTAAACACACAACTTCCTCCCAAATGCGATGACTATTGAAGCTCATACAATGGAAACTATCATCTCTAATATTTTGTTGTCTCTAAACAGTATATGACAAGCACACTTAACCCTTCGGGCCCCAGGATGTGCGCCGATAATTAGTGACGTGTGGTTTCTGTAGCGAGAGGTCAGTGCTCTCGCCTCCCCTGATTATAGCAGTGTGTGGGAGACAGATTTCAGCAGGCCAGGCATGCGTCCCTGTCGGCCTCGCAACCTCGACCTACTGTCCCAAACAGGAATGTTAATTAGCAGCATCCACCATCCCCTGACACAGAGGACATCTACAGATAAACCAGTGGAGTCAGCATATAATGGCATATAAATAGCAGCGCTGATATTTTAAAGCGCATTAAACAGAAATAGTTTGCTTATAAGCTAATATACTTTATTTATGGTGTATCTACATGATGTTATTTTTAATGCTCATAATGCAGTCTGAATCTGTATTGCATTTGGAACCGAAGTATTGTCATGAATTATATATATAATGATATTTTTAATTAAAATCATATTTTATCTGCCACCTCTCACTGATGAGAGCTAAAAATCGTTGGGTTGTTTAAACCTGACGCTGGGACAAATATGGACAAACGCAACAGTTGGGTTCAAATATGTAATTGAAATTTAATGTAAAATATTAACCCATACCTATATTTGAGACATGGTTTACCGAGTTCTGTAATGTATTACACATAAAAAAGATTAGATATGAGATTAAAGGTAAACCAAAGAAATTCTCAAAGATTTGGAAGCTTTTTTTCGAATGTCTGGAGACTGACCAATGATAGTTGAGTGGTGTGAAAGATTTAATGATGCATAGCAATGTGTACAAAGTATACATTTTCATAATTGAGTATGTATTAGTATTCAACTTTTTTCCTTTTTTTTCTCTTTCTTTCTTTTCGTATTTTCCATTTATGATGTATATATTCATGTACAGTAGAAGTTAGAATTATTAGCCCCCCTAAATAATTAGCCCCCCTATTTATTTTTTCCCCCAATTTCGCCCAGGGAAGATTTTTTTTCAGCACATTTCTAAACATAATAGTTTTAATAACTCATCTATAATAACTGATTTATTTTATCTTTGCCATGATGACAGTAAATAATATTTGACTAGATATAGATACCTCCGCCACTGAGACTGCAGCTCTGCACAAAACGTTTGGCCAGCGGAGAAATTAAAATGATCGTGCCCAACTGAGCCTGGTTTCTCTCAAGGTTTTTTTTTCTTCACTTTTGCCATTTAGTGAAGTTTTTTCCCTCTCCGCTGTCGCCACTGGCTTGCATGGTTCGGGATCTATAGAGCTGCGCATCGTTGGATTTGCTCTTCAGTGTTTGGACTCTCAGTAGTGATTATTAAACCACACTGAACTGAGCTGAACTGAACTTAAACACTACAAACTGAACTACACTGTTCCTATTTACTGTGACCTTTTATGTGAAGCTGCTTTGACACAATCTACATTGTATAAGCGCTATACAAATAAAGGTGAATTGAATTGATTATTTTTTAAGACACTTCTATACAGCTTAAAGTGACATTTAAAGGCTTAACTAGGTTAATTAGGTTAACTAGGCAGGTTAGGGTAATTAGGTAAGTTATTGTATAACGATGGTTTGTTGTGTTGACAATTGAAAAAAGTTTGCTTAAAGGTGCTAATAATTTTGACCTTAAAATGGTTCATAAAAATTTTAAAACGACTTTTATTCTAGCTGAAATAAAACAAATAAGACTATCTCCAGGAGAAAAAATATTATCAGACATACTGTGAAAATTTCCTTGCTTAGTTAAACATCATTTAGGAAATATATATATATATAAAAAGACAATTAAAACGGGGGCTAATAATTCTGACAACTTATCCAGTATATGTTTTACACAGCAGATGCCCTTCCAGCTGCAACCCATCACTGGGAAACACCCATACACACTCATTCACACACATACACCACAGACAATTTAGCTTACCCAATTCACCTATAGCGCATGTCTTTGGACTGTGGAGGGAAGCCGGAGCACCCGAAGGAAACCCACATCAAAACGGGGAGAACATGCAAACTCCACACAGAAATGTCAACTGACCTAGCCGGGGCTCGAACCAGCGACCTTCTTGCTGTGAGGCGGCAGTGCTAACCACTGAGCCACCATGTCACCCTCGTCTGTTTATATACTTTTATGAAATCTTATTAAAACATTTCATTGTATAAGATTTCTAAAACAGTATTAACCCTTTTGAAAATCCTTAAAAATGCAGTTAACCATTTCTTAAAATGTTTTTATCAAACTTACATATTTTTTAACAAAATAACATAACTTTGAGTAGTTCACAAACAACAAAAAAGACTATTTTACTTCCACAAATGTTCACTTTCAAATAAAAAAAAAGATCAATGTTTCATGTTGCGATTTGTAAACAGACGTATACTAATATTTATTAACAAAATTTAGTCCCAAAGGTATACTGTAAAAAGTGATTCATTCATTCATTTTCTTTTAGCTTAGTCTCTGATTTATCAGAGGTCGCCACAGTGGAATGAACCGACAACTATTCCTAGCATGTTTTACTAAGAGGATGCCCTTCCAGCCACAACCCGGTACTGGGAAACACCCATACACTCTCACATTCTCACACACACATGCACTACGGCCAATTTAGTTAATCAAATTCACTTACAGCGCATGTCTTTGGACTGTGGGGTTACCAGAGCAAACCCACGCCAACACGGGGAGAACATGCAAACTCCACACAGAAATGCCAACTGGCCCAGCTGGGACTCGAACCAGTGACCTTCTTCCTGTAAGGCAACCACTGAGCCACTGTGCCGCCCTAAAAAGTGATTAGTTACTTTATTTAAAAAAGTGAGTAAATCCGTTGTAACTTGGCTTGACCTTTTTTATAATTATGCACATAATTAATTTACGTAATTAAAAGTTCACTTTTTAAAGTCAACTAATCACTTTAAAAGCAAAGGGTTTACTCACTTTAAGCAAAGCAAACTAATCACTTTTTACAGTGTATATGGGGAGAAATACATTTAAATACGCAATTATTTATCCTTATATACACTGTAAAACCCAAGTCAACTTTATCAAATGAAATGAGTGTAGTTAACTCAAAATTGACTGAAAGTTAATTCTACTCATTTGAAAAGAGAACTGTGTTAAAGTATTGAGTTAATTAAACGCCTCATTACTTCAACTAAATGGAGTAAGTTCACAGTACTCATATAGATTAGTTTTTTAACTCAAATGTTTTGTAGCAATCAGTTTCCTTAAACGGTTTGAGTTGCCTTAACCTATTAGGTTTTACAGTACTAGTTGGTTTGAGTTCTCTTCATTGATTAGGTTTTACTGTGCTCAAATTGCTTCGTTTACTCAAATGGATTAAGTTCACAGTACTCATTAGGATTAGTTATTGAACTTAAATGGTTTGTTGCAGTCGGATTTCCTCAAATGGTTTGAGTTACCTTAACCTTTTGGGTTTTACAGTGTGTATTTCTTATTACATTTCAATTATATAGTTGTTTTTTTCTCCAAGTTGTTGAATAAGCAGTATGTTTGCGCTTGATTGGAAACTGGTAAGCCCATTGTGACCAGGGGGCAGAGTGGCACATACTTCATGCGTGTTTGCCTCTCTGTTTCCCGGGCCACACACACTCACACACATATACACACACATAAAGAGGGGATTTAGGATTTAGGGAGAGGCTCCTGGCTGGTTAAACTGTGATCCCCGCTCCTGTTAGTCTCACATGGATGCTTGTGATGCACACACATTTTTCACACGCTTTGTATCTGCGCTTGAGACAGCAGATGCTGGAGGATCTAGGGGTCGCTTGTCCCTCTGTTATTATAACATTTACAATGTGAATCATACAATGACTAAGGCATGTAATATTGAACTTGAAGTGAGTGTTCCATATCATGAGTTCAGCATGACGCCACACATAGGGTAACACTTTATAAACATCTTCATTATTAGACTAATGGGAGACTTGGATTTTTGCTTAATGACTGGTGACTGTTGTCACTGTTAAAATGCAGGGTTCATGCTGTCCCAACACAAAGCTAAAGTAACAAATTAATGTGGATTGAATATTAAAAAATGTAGCTATCCGAAAACAATCTGAAGTATTGTCATTTTAAATAAGCAGCATTTTTAACGTGTAATACATTTTCTAATTAGCTGAGAAATATTATTTCTTCCTTTATTTTTTTCTTTCCAGTAGATATATACACTCACCGGCCACTTTATTAGGTACACCTGTCTAACTGTTAATGTTAATGCAAATTTCTAATCAGCCAATCACATGGCAGCAAGTCAATGCATTTAGGCATGTAGGCATGGTCAAGACGATCTGCTGCAGTTCAAACTGAGTATCAGAATGGGGGAGAAAGGTGATTTAAGTGACTTTGAACATTGCATGGTTGTTGGTGCCAGACGGGCTGGTCTGAGTATTCAGAAACTGCTGATCTCCTGGGATTTTTAAGCACAATCATCTCTAGGGTTTACAGAGAATGGTCAGAAAAAGAGAAAATATCCAGTGAGCGGCAGTTCTGTGGGCGCAAATGCCTTGTTGATGCCAGAGGTCAGAGGAAAATGGCCAGACTGATTCAGCTGATAGAAATGTAACAGTAACTCAAATAACCACTCGTTACAACTGAGGTATTCAGAAGAGCATCTCTGAACGCACAACATGTCCAACCTTGAGGCAGATGGGCTACAGCAGCAGAAGACCACACCGGGTGCCACTCCTGTCAGCTAAGAACAGGAAACTGAGGCCAAAATTCAAACAGGCTCACCAAAATTAGACAACAGAAGATTGGAAAAGCGTTGCCTGGTCTGATGAGTCTAAATTTCTGCTTTGCCATTCAGATGGTAGAATCAGAATTTGGCGTCAACAACATGAAAGCATGGATCCATCCTGTCTTATATCGACGGTTCAGGCTGGTGGTGGTGGTGTAATGGTACCAATTGAGCATCGTGTCAGTGCCACAGCCTAACTGAGTATTGTTGCTGACTCTGTCCATCCCTTTATGATCGCAGTGTACCCATCTTCTGATAGCTACTTTCAGCAGGATAATGCGCCATGTTATAGCGCGCGAATCAGCCTGGTTTCTTAAACGTGACAATGAGTTCACTGTACTCAAATGGCCTCCACAGTCACCAGTACTCAGTCCAATAGAGCACCTTTGGGATGTGGTGGAACGCGAGATTGGCATCATGCCACGAAGGATTAAGGCAGTTCTGAAGGCAAAAAGGGGTCCAACCCGATACTAGTAAGGTGTACCTAATAAAGTGGCCAGTGACTGCATAGACACATACAGTTAAAGGCAAAATTATTATTACAAATGAATAGAAATGTATGTTTAAAAGACAAAGGATTTTTTTAAACTGAAAAGTTATATAGTAGTAATTGTAAATATATATTTTTAATGTTACATTGTACTCCTTAAGATATTTTTAATTGGTTATTAAACAAACCACTGTTGTCCAATGACTTGCTTAAATAACCTACCTTGTTTGGTTAACCTAATTAAGTCTTTAAATTCCACTTTAAGCTGAATACTATAGTATGTTGCAAGCTAACTAGTAAAATATTATGTACTGTCATGGCAAAAGAAACTTGTTAGAAATGAGTTATTAAAACTATTGTTTGAAAAATGTGTTGTATATGAGAAATAGAATTAAAAAGTGATTAATTTTGCCTTCAACTCTATATGTAGACATGAAACAGTATACTTATTCTTATAAAAGTGATCATACTAAATTGTGTTATATTTTACATGATAAGAAATGAGGGAGCAACGGTGGCTCAGTGGTTCACACAACAAGAAGGTTGCTCGTTAGTTGGCATTTCTATGTGGAGTTTGCATGTCCTCCCCGTTTTGGCGTAGGTTTCCTCCGGGTGCTCCGGTTTCCCCCCATTTTCATTCGGCTTAGTCCCTTAATTCATCAGTCGTCGCCACAGCGGAATGAACTGCCAACTTATCCAGCATATGTTTTACTCAGCAGATGCCCTTCCAGCTGCAATGCTGTACTAGTAAATATCCATACACACTCATTCACACACATACACTACGACCAATTTAGTTTATTTAATTCACCTATAACGGATGTCTTTGGACTGTGGGAGAAACCGGAGCAGCTGGAGGAAACCCACACCAACACGGGGAGAACATGCAAACTCCACACAGAAATGCCAACTGACCCAACTGGGACTCGAACCAGTGACCTTCTTGCTGTGAGGGCACAGTGCTAACCACTGAGCCACCATGTCACCCCGTATAATAATCAGTTACATACTAAATGAAATACACAAAAATACACACAATATTTTGAAAGCCCCTTGTCACCACTGTTCTTTGATTTTAGCCTTTAAACGAATACTTTATATGCTGCGTGCCTGACTTGACCATCCATTTCTATTATTTTGATTACAGGCAGACTCTAAATAACACACTCATACACAGAATTGGATTAAATCTCAAAATAACTTTATTTCTCATACTATGTTTAAAAAAATATAAGAGAGTATATAGTGTATGCTGTGCAGTAAGCTAAGATTATTTTCCAAATATAGCTGAGGATGGGTGATAGTGTATCTTGACCACCCAGTGCCTCCTGCTGGCTGGCTTTAGGCAGTACATATATATATATATAAATGTTCCAGCTCATCTACAAGAGTAACGAAGAATCTAAAAATGATAACGGTTATAAAAATATCAATTATATCACAAAATGGATACAAACGTACAAGATAAACATAACAGAACATTATAAAGTGATATAAACTGCTGAGTGAGATGGGAATATTCAGGCTAAATATCCAATACCTTGAGATATACAAAAACAATGGAAAAAGTAAAGGACTGTTTGCACATGCTGTATGTTAAATATACTTCAGTGTATAAACTAGATGATGGAGAAGGATACAGTTTTCAGATATAAAATTATGTGCACAATTGCATTGTTTAATAATTTCTGAACATTTCTAAGGCTTAATTTGTTAATATTATACAAACCTAAGCAATTTCTTTCCATTTTAAATTATTTTAAAATGTAATTTGTGATTGTGGACAACAAAACCAGTCTTATGTTGTACGCGTCTATTTTTGGCAATAGTTTGGTCAAGTTGTTGTAATGGTCAAAATTATTAATTAAATTAAATCATTACAATATTAAGTAAATATCATGTTACTTGAAGATATTTTGCAAATTTCCCACTGTAAATATATCAAAACCCATTTTTTGATTAGTGTGTGATTTTAATTAATGCGATTTTCTTAGTATTTAGATTTTTTTTGAACCCTCAGTTTCCAGATTTTTAAATAGATGTTATCTCAGCCAAATATTGTCCTATCATAACAATGCATCTACCCTGTAAACAATTATATGATCAATTAGTCCTGACAGCATATATTTTAAGTCATTGTAACTTAATAAACTAAAAGTTAATCATGTTCTAACTTAATTTTATTAAAATTATGCGAGCTGTTTTAAGTCAGTTTAACATAATATAAGTTCAATGGACTCTAATTTGATTCAGCTTAAAAATTTAAGACAACCAGGATTTTTTTTTTACAGTGTACCAATGGAAAGCTTAACTATGAGAAAATAAATACATCTCATTTTCCAAAACTTGGCACTTTTGATTGGTTTTGTGGTCCTGGGTCACATTTATTACTGTCATCAAAGCTGAATTTTCAGCATCATTTTTCATATATATATATATATTTTTCATATTATAATGATCTCCTTCAGAAATCATTATAATATGCCAACATGGTGCTCAAAAGATATTTGATAATATTATTATTGATGTTGAAAACAGGTGTGCTGCTTGGAAACTGTAACACTTTTTTCAGAATTATTTACATTTAATTAAAATAGAAATCAATTTTGCAGCATTATATCAGATTTTTTTTTTAAAACTTAGTAAACTAAGTGACTTAGTGAACCCAAACGCTTTATTTGTAGTGTAAATATATATAAATATCTGGCAGAATAACAATATATAAAACTATCTACAGAAGCTGGTGATTGTCAGTAATAAAATGATGATTATTCTCATAATAAATGACTAAACACAATGTAATTATGCACATAATCAACATGCCTTGAACGAAATATACTAAAAGTACAGAGTTACATAAACATATGCTTCTAAAATATTTGGTAGCACTTTAGTTTGGGTCACAATTCATGCTATTAACTACCGGCTTATTACCTGCCTATTATTAAGATATGAACTGTTCATTAGTAGTTATAAAGTATGACCTTATTCTGCATCCTCAATCCTATCCAAAACCTAATCCCAATTTCTACCCTACTAACTATTAATAAACAGCTAATTACTAGTTTATTAAGATAGTAAAGTGTTACCAAATATTATTTCAAAACCTGGAAACGTCCCTTAAAAAATCAACAGTGTTTGACAGGATCGAGTTGTTCATTTGCGCTTGCTAGCCGCTAGATGACAGCATCAGATCTGGTTCTTTGCTGCTCTCTGAGTTGCTGTTGCGTCCACAACCGACAGTCATATGAGCAACATGAGCAGCTCGTAGGGTGGCAGGAGAAGGCGGCGTTTCGGCCAGGCCTGGTTTTTTGGGTGGGATTGGAGGCGGGATCCCTCTGTCCGCTCTGGGAATAGTCGGAGACCTGATAGTAGGAGACAACATCCCAGACTGGACCACGGCACGATAATCAGTGCCGAAAGGAGAACTGTTTGAGGATGTTGATTTGCTGGGACTTTGAGGAGTGCTAAAGCGACTTAGCATGGTGCCACGGGTGGCTTGTTTTGAAGAAATGATATCTGGTGAAGTTGGACAAGGCGAAATGTCATGTGGACTGTTTATAGGAGAAGAAATGGTGTTAGGATCTTGATCACTTGTGCCTTGAAACTTGTGACGGGCTGCGTGGAAGCGCTGGTGGATGCCGGCCTGATATGCAGCTTGTATATCTGGTGATTGAGAGGCTTGTGAATTGGTCCCATTGCTTAACAAACTCTGCTTCTCAACATCTTCCACCATAGAAACGTGGTGGCCATTGACTGAATCTGTTGTCTCTTTCCTCAACGTCTCTAGTTCTTCTTGTAGTGCGTTACAGCGTGCTTCCTCTTTTCGTAATCTCAGCCCGAGCTGTTCTCTTACAGTGTCGAACTCGGCCAGCAGCTCTTCTCGTCTCGCCTCCATCTGCATCGCCCTCTTCTTTTCCTCCTCAAGCTCCGCCCTCAGAGTGTGACTGGCAGCTCGCTCACGCTCGAGTCGCTGGCTGAGTTCGGTGGCACGATGGGACTCCTCGTGAGCGCGGGTGCCGGAGCGTTTGCACTCCCGACTCAGTGCCGTCATGAGCTGTTTATGCTGGACTCGCTGCTCCTCCAGCTGATCGTGCAGCCGCTTGTTTTCCCGCTCCATCCGGGACGTCTTCGACTTTTCAAACTCCAACTATACACATGTGTACAAAAATAAACAAATTAGTTGGAAATACGTCGACAGATTTACACATTTACAAGAAAACAAAAACTTAACAGTGATGTTAAAATTTTGGGGTCGGTTTATAATGATTTAAAAAATCTCTCTGCTCAACAAGGCTGTATTTGTTTTAAAAATGGAGTAAAAATTGCGAACTTATAGGTTGTTTTCAATCAGGTGAGGGGTCTGGATGCATACCTGGTGCAGTGCAATCTGAGCTGCATCCAATGCTTTTTAATGGGCTCACCTAACCCCAACCCTACCCCTCACAGTGACGTCACTCGCTCCATTTGAGTGCATTGCCTCTGACATTGCATCGCTGTGTAATGCAATCTCAGCTTTCATCATAGAGGCTGCATCCAGATCCTATTGGGTTCTGGTGACACGTGAAATTCAGATGGAGGGCAGGAAGTACAAAACTGAATGGGAGACAGAGGAAAGTCTGTATATTTGCGATTTATACCATAGTTCAAAGGAGATATAAATAGAAAATAACTAAATATGTTGGGCATGATCCTTATATCATGAAGAGGGACGAGTTCTCTACTGAACTAAAGTATTTGTGCCTGTCATCGAGGCGGTAGATACTGTATAAGCTCTCACGTTACATGAAACAATAAATACTACAGTGTTTGAAAGCATACTACAGATAATTTCATGAATTAAACTGTTGTACCACAGCAACAATATAATTATTACAACACAACTGTAGTAATAAACAAATTATTCAATAGGCTTTAGTTTTCTACGCTATAATTATACACCATCACAACGCAGCAGTTTACACTAACATTACAGTATTGATTACAGTTTATCAGTTTACTATGCTACAGTATTCGGTAGCATTCATTAACAAAGAGTTTTACAAATTATACACTTTACTTTGTGGTTCAAAAACATGTTTATTATAAATTACTGTAGTTTTCCCCCATGCGAATATCTTCCAGACATCACGAAATAACGAAAAGCATACAATAATGAAAGCATACAAAAGCGTAGACGCATAGTCTACATTGTAAAGGGGAAAAGTGCTCCACAATAATAACCGTCTAGTTTTGTCGCAAGGGTTGCACTTCTTTTTTGTTCGGTCGATAATCTTACCATGAACAAACATTCACCGCTGCTGCACATATACTGTAGGCGTCAACGTTATGGTTGTTTATTCCACCAAAACGCCAGTAAAGACTTGGATTATTGCAAAACAAGATGGAGATTTCATTACAGCGGTCACATGGCAGAGTACATTATATTCTCCTGGATTTTGTCTAAGTGTGGTGTTTGTATCTGGTTTTTACATAACACATTAACATATTTATACACATAGCTAAGCCTGAATATAACCTTTACTGCTGCTGTCAAATTATCGCGTTCAAAAAAAAGTTTATACACATGGATGTAGCCTATGGAAAAAATGTCAGTACATGCCGCCTTTTCTTCAGTTTTTCAGCCAGTTTCTTGAACTTTCTTCCCTTTTTGAGCAAAAACTTTTGGAAGTCTATAAAAGCTGTTTGGCATTTCTTAATTTGCTGATTTAAACAATTATGAACATGAAACAGAAATATTTTGATGTTCTGATAGCGATTCCTATGTAAAAGAATCACTTCCTGCCCTCCATCTGAGTCTCACGCATCATCAATGACATCATGTGAAAACAACCTATTATTTTTGTGATGGCACAGCTGAATGACCTGCACCAATTACTCCGGTCTTGATTATCACATGATCCTTGAGATTCAAATGAACATTTATTTGAAACAGAAATGATTTGTACCATCATAAATGTTTTTTTACTGACACTTTTGTTGTATTTCTTGTATTCTTGATAAATTAATTGATTTTTTTTTTATCTTAAGCATTTTTAATGGTTTTACATCAGGTAGAATTCACTTTTGGCAAATCTTGTTAGATTAAAGTTAACTAGAAGTGGCGGCATGGTGGCTCAGTGGTTTGCACCTCACAGCAAGAAGGTCACTGGTTCGACTCACGGCTGGGCCAGTTGGCATTTCTGTGTGGAGTTTGCATGTTCTCCCCATGTTGTCGTGGATTTCCTCCGGGTTCTCCGGTTTCCCCCACATTCTAAACACGTGTGCTATAGGTGAATTGGATGAACTTAATTGGCCATTGTATATAAGTGTGTGTGTGAATGCGAAAGTGTATGGGTGTTTCCCAGTACTGGGTTGGGCATCCGCTGCATAAAACATATGCTGGAATAGTTGGCGGTTCATTCTGCTGTGATAAATAAGGGACTAAGCCGGAGGAAAATTAAAAAATTAATGAACTGGAAGTTGCAGAGACATATTTCAGTATGTTGATGTACTTCCAACTGAAACTGAATATTGAGTAGGGGGCGGGGCTTTTTTCTATCATTCCCTCATAGCAATTTAGAGGTAAAAGGGGTGACAAAACAAACAAAGCAAATTTAGTGGATTAACTTACTTGAATACTAATTGTTGAGGTCAGAATTATTAGCCCCCTGTTTATTTTTTCCCAAATTTCTGTTTAACGCAGAGAAGATTTTTTCAAAACATTTCTAAACATAATAGTTTTAATAACTCATCTCTAATAACTGATTTATTTTATCTTTGCCATGGTAAATAATATTTGACTAGATATTTTTCAAGACACTTCTATACAGCTTAAAGTGACATTTAAAGGCTTAACTAGCTTAATTAGGTTAACTAGGCAAGTTAGAGTAATTAGGCAAGTTATTGTATATTGATATATTGACGGTTTGTTCTGTAGACTATTGAAAAAAATAGCTTAAAGGGGCTAATAATATTGACCTTAAAATGGTTTTAAAAAGATTAAAAACGGCTTTTATTCTAGCTGAAATAAAACAAATAAGACTTTCTCCAGAAGAAAAAACATTATCAGACATACTGTGAAAATTTCCTTGCTCTGTTAAACATCATTTGGGAAATATTTAAAAAAGAAAAAAATATTCAAAGGGGGGCAAATAATTCGGACTTTGGATGCCCTTCCAGTTGCAACCCATCACTGGGAAACACCCATATACTTCCATTCACATACATACACTACGGACTATTTAGCTTACCCAATTCACCTACAGCACGTCTTTGGACTTATGGGGGAAACCGGAGCATTAGAAGGAAACCCACGCCAACACGAGGAGAAAGATGATTTACTATTCAAAATATTTTGATTGTTTTTAAATAAATTAATCTTACACTTCAAAATTTCTGATTTTGATAGTATATGTATTAATTCCGGTACTTTAACCATAAACTGACATTTCAACCATTTGGAAGTTGATATTTTAGAAATAAAAGGATGTGTTGGAAAAAATGCATTGGGTGCATAACTAGTGACATTAGGAGCTAAGAAATGCAGTCTAAATTTAGTTTTTCTTGGTGGGGCAGTTAGAGAGTTTAATATTTTGAAAAGGCAAAAAAATTTAAAATAAATCAGCAATAACATTTTTTTAAAATATCTGTAGTTTGATCATTTTTATATTAAACATACTTTTTTTATGCAATAAACAGAGTTTTTATGTAATAAACTAGAAAATCACCCCAAAGACGTTGACATTTTCTCAGGGCTCTATATTATTTTTCATATAGTTTGCAAAAATGTACATATTTGATAACTCAATGCTTAATTGGATTTTTTAATAAGAAAAATAATAATTAAACATTTTTTGGTAGAAATGTATGTATAAATATATGCATATAAAATATTATGCAAAATAATAATATGAAATTATAATAATTCTTAAAAATAAATACGTAAATAAATCAAAAGATACATGAAGGTAAGGGAAAAAAGGGAAACATCATACCATCTATAAGTACTCATAATAAATGTGTATTTTAACAAACCAAAAACGCTCTGCTAGATTTGGATTAAAGCCTGTTCCCTAGCAGTAACTCAAATCAAGATGACAGTTTACCTGCTGCAGGAGGCGCTCTCGCTCCTTCTCCAGAATGTAAGTGACGTCATCTCCTTCCGCTGTATCTTCAGCGTGCTTCCTCTTCTCCTCCTCCAGATCAGCAATGACCTGAACCCGCCACACAGGGGCGACAGAATGACAGAAACATGAGCTGATGATAAACCAATCCAATCTCTTCTTAACCTGATACACACTCTGCTAAATCCAATTGAAATGAGCATTATGAGTATTGAAGACAGTGGCTGTTATACAGTATAAACTAGGCTTCTGCTAGGCTTCATGATATATGGTATTATCACGATGTTGACCTAGGCTGCAAAAAAGATTACTTTAACAGGTATAATAACAAATAAAGCTTAGTGTATTGTTTTATTATATATATGTGTTTAAATATTTTAAACAAATTCAACTGCAAACTGATTATAAAGTCTAACAGGTAACACTACAGTAAAGTCTCACTGGTAAACATTAGTTAATGGATTAAAATCAACAGAGCGAAATAGCAATATTATAGATATGTGTTAAAAAAACAACAACAACTGAACTTAATTGGTTATTAACATTTAATTAAACAATTATGATTTTTGATTTATGATTTTTCATCATGTGCAAACTTTTTCTTATGAAGGGCCAAACTTTGTTGAGGGTGGTGAGCCGAAGGTAAATAAACCAAACGATTATATTAAAGTTGCCAAACTAATTTATTAATATAAAAAAAACTGAAAAAAACAATTTAATTGTATTAATTGCAATAATTATGTATATTTTTTTTACATTTTAAAATGAACTTCTTACAATAAAAACAAACAATCCCATTTATAACACAATGGAGTTCATAATGGTTTGTTCGATGATCCTTCGAGTGACAGTATTTACATTTTTTTAAAAACATATTCATGCAAAACATATATATACATAATATTATTCATGATTTATTGTTAATTTATTATCCCAAATATTTGAATGAACCTTTATTTATTTATTTATTATACATTTTACTGGATTTATTATTAATAATATTTACAAAACATTTACAAAACAAGTATGTTATTATAATTAAAAACAATATTAAATATTATAATGACTATTTATTTATTTATAGAAGTATATAACATTTATTATCAGTTTGCTTTTTTGTAGCTCAACAATTAAACAAACAAATAAAAAGTTACGTTAAAACTCTGGTGAAAGCATTCGCACCAATCTTCCCATCATTCTCACTCTCTTCTCAGATCGGATGACAGGCCAAATCAAAGGTTACCATGGGCCATTTAATTTCTTAGTCAATGCCTAATAACACATTAAAATCAAAAGTTGTAATCGTTTTATTGAGTGATAATAACTAAGATATTAACTAAGACCTAATTTTAGCATCTCTGGTTTACTTAAACTGATGTTAACAAATAGAACCTTACTATACAGAATTCAGTGTTTCCTCTAAGATTTTTTCCAGCTGTGGCAGCAGACTTTTACAGAGATCCATCAACTACCTGTGGCGTTATTTCAATGACAAATGTCGTGAGCGTAGTATTACAAGTCAAGATTGCATTTATGTAATACGAGCATGCGGATCTCTGCTTGCCCGCCGATTTCCTCTGTTCGTGCACAACTTTTCCAAATATACGCTGCTCAAGTGCAGATTTGCTTGTACGCTTAAGTGCGATTTAGCACGTTTATGTAACGAGTATGTCTCCAACATTAATTAGATTTGCTAGGAATATTTATGAATGTCTCCAATAGACCTACAAAGCGGCATTAATGCATCCTGAAGTAAAGTGAAACGGCTATAAACTCCAGCAAGATAAAGTCTTTGCAAGCAAAACCATAGATCTTTATCTATAAATAAAGTATGATTATAGAAACTGTTTATCTTATCTGAAAGCTACGTCATGTTTGCTGGCCTCACGCATCACGCACCTGTCAGTCAGTCAGTCAGTCAGTCAGGATGTCACCTTAAAGGGTTAAACAAATAACGCACAGCACTACTACGGTTACAGAAAAGTTTGCGCTGTTATAATTTTCTTACCTTTTAATACATTTTGGTGCGATTATAACCCGCTATTAAAAAACAACGACTGAATGATTTGAATGAAAAGCTGTGATGTAGCTGTGGCGGGATCAATTTTGGTGTGGCGCCCCACCATGGAAGAATGAATGTAGCAGAAACCATGAAATTCATGCACATAAGGACTATACTAGGGCTGAACAGTATATTGTTTGAGCATTGATATCACAATGTGTGTATCCACACTAGTCATATTGCAGGATTAGATTATTTATTGAGAATTAAAAGATTAAGATATTATTAAATAAAATAAAATAAATTTTATATATATATATATATATATATATATATATATATATATATATATATATATATATATATATATATATTATATATAAATATTATGTTATTTTATGTTTGATTGTTCAATTCCTGCACTTGAATATGATACACTTCCCAGAAAAGCATAAAGCACTGTTTACTTCATTTTTATTCTTGCTTTATATACTTGTAATTTATTCTAATTTAAGCAGATGCATTACATAGAAAATAACTTGATCATCCCAGTTGATATCATATGACAGCAAAACAAAACATCGCATTGTAAGATTTTTCCAACGTAGTGCAGCCCTAGCCTATACGTAGATTACTTTCAATGTCATAGGCCAGGTTAATGTGAAAATGTTAATGTTTGAAAAATATTTCAAACTCTTTTTAAAATCTTCAAGCATCCTCAAATTCAGCAATCTGAATATATAGACCCTCTAAAATTTTAAAAGTTGAATAATTATTCACATATTTTAAAGTGCCCACGATATCAGTGCATGTTTATTATCACAATGTATTAAATCTCAGAGTATGTGGAGGATAAACTCACCCTCCTGTGTCTGTTCTCTGCAGCCGCCAGCTGTTTCAGCATCTTCTCCTGCATCCGCCTGCAGTGTCCCACCACCAGCTTCAGCACCGCTAAAGGATCCGAACGAGCCTTGGTCCCACAGACCCCATCCCGTCTCTGGGATGAACTCGCTCTGTCTTCTCTTGTCTGGCTGGAGCTCTGGAGGGTCTCGCTGTCTCTCTGCAGGGCCAGAAATGGGTCGCTCAGGTTGTATTTGCCGTATCGCTCACACACATATGAATCTTTGTGCTGGGCCTGTAGCACAAGAGAGAAAAAGAGGGGTTTATTTGTTCATATTTAGGGTTTATTCGATTTATGGACATTTCTGCACATTAGTGTTTAAAGATGTGATGGGAAATTGAATTTTACATCTTTTTACATGAAAAAAAGATGATCTGAGAGCTGTTATTTTAGTATATTAAGGGGAATTTGTGGGTTATTTTCATTGCTTGCATTCAAAACAGTAACTTCTGTGGACTGAGCATCAAACATTTAGCCAAACCTGTTAATAGTTGGTAAATTATATTTATTTATATTTATTTACCGGCCAAGAAACCCTGCATTATTTCAGAAAAAAATAATAAATAAATAGCAGGTGGTAAAATAGGCAAATGCATCTAATTTGATGATAAAATGATAAAAATGTGTGCGGCGCAGTGGGAAGCTCGCTGGTTCGAGTCCCGGCTGGGTCAGTTGGCATTTCTGTGGGTTTCCTCCGGGTGCTCCAGCTTCTCCCACAGTCCAAAGACATATGCTTTAGGTGAATTGGGTAAGCTAAATTGTCAGTGTATGTGTGTGAATGGGTGTATGGGTGTTTCCCGCTGATGGGTTGCAGCTGGAAGGGCATCCGCTCTTCCGCTGCAACTAAGCCGAAAAGAAAAAGAATTAATGATAAAAATGCAACAAAACAATTAAGTTTCATTGTAAAACTATGGGTGACGCAGTGGCAGTGCTGTCGCCTCACAGAAAGAAGGTCGCTGGCTCGAGCCTCGGCTGGGTCAGTTGGCGTTTCTGTGTGGAGTTTGCATGTTCTCCGTGTTCGTGTGCAGTTTCTCCTGGTGTTCCGGTTTCCCCCACAGTCCAAAGACATGCGGTATAGGTGAATTGGGTAAGCTAAATTGTATGAGTGTGAATGGATATTTCTTAGAGATGGGTTGCAGCTGGAAGGGCACATGAATAAGTCGGCGGTTCATTCCGCTGTGGTGACCCCAGATTAATAAAGGGAGTAAGCCGAAAAGAAAATGAGTGAATGAATGTAAAACTATGTAATGTGAGATGTTTAATAATATTAACATACATTTCTTTACCGGCCAAGAAACTATAAGTGCATTATTTCAGTAAAAATAAATAAATAAATAAATAACAGGCAGAAAAATAAACAAATACATCTAATTTGTTTAATTAATTAACTAAAATGATAAAATGCAACAAAACAAAACATTTCATTGTAATACTATTTAATGTAAAGTGTTTATTATTATTATTAATAATAATAATAATAATAACAACAATCATAATAATATGAATTTAGATAATTATATTGTTTTATATAACAGAATATTACAAATCTAATATTTAAGGTTGTTTTTTAGCATTCAAACATTAAACTAGTTTTTATTTAAGCAAACGCATTACAAAGAAACTTCTATTTGCATTCTGAGTGATTAATAAGTGCTAAGTACAAATTTATGCTGCGTTCACACCAGACGCGAAAGAGACAATCGCGAGTGATTTACATGTGATTGATGCCTCATTCAGACTACGAGCGACTTTGTAGCTGCCTATCGCTCTGGGTGGTGACCTGCTACAAACACAGGTCTGTGTAGGTATATACAGCACGAATACAACCGGCCTCTGAGTGAACTGAGAGAGGATCACGTGAGCTCTACTGGTGCTCCTATTGGCTGTCGCTCAAGAAAGTCTCTCTTCATTTGCATAAAGTTGAAGGATTCTTAACTTTGTCGCATCGCTCAACACACCCACCTGGTCATCAACAGTTGCTGTCATTTGCGTAGACGGAGGTCGCCGGAAGTCGCTCACTCTCCGTTGAATGGTCGATTGTTGCTTTGCTCCTGCAAGCCGCTTGTAGTGTGAATGAGGCTTGAGGTGGCACGAATGACGCACTCGAGTTGGAAACTCTGAACTAAACTCTGTTAGCTATTTAGCAACGAAGCTAGAGTCGCCGAGCAGACAGAAGCCCCGCCTATCTGTGTCTATTGTGAAGTGAATTGGACGTGCGAAGCGAGTAAACTCAAAATGTTCACATGTCTATTAACGCGCCAATAGCACGATTTATCTGCCAGCAGCGTCTGGTGTGAACACAGCATTATAAACATTTCTCATTACTAACATAGGAAGATGTTTGCCACATGTTAGAATTTAAAAATTCAAAAGTATCTTGTAAGCAAACCAAACCAATCAGAGACAGTGAAAACACTGCGATCGTGAGCTGCTCATATAAAAACATCACAGTGCTGCACATCAAATATCATATTTAGAGATATTTAAAAAGCACCATTCCACATTCATAAACTCACTAATACTGATTGCTACTTTCATATGGCACTTGGGAAGTGTTAATTTTAGGCGCTTGCTCACAGGCCTTGTAAAGCAGCCTCCACTTTCCTCTTTTTCACAGACACGCTCTGTCCATACTTACTTTCTAAACAGGAAATGAGATGATACTGAGCATATGACCATGCCAAAAGCAACATAAACCATTCTCTAAGGCTCTGTATATATATATGTGTGTGTGTGTGTGTGTGTGTGTGTGTGTGTGTGTGCGTGTGTGTGTGTGTGTGTGTGTGTGTGTGTGTGTGTGTGTATGTGTGTGCGCGTTCAGTTCCCAGTGTTTGTTGTTTTAAGAAGAGGTCAAGCAAGGGGTCCTTATAGGGTTGAAACAATCACTTCAGTCTAGGTAGGGTCGATGCAGCAAATGGGACACCAAAAAAAGTTTCCAGCTTGAGTAATTTAATCCCTCCTGAAATGACTCTGAACTAAAAGCACTCATTTGACCCAGAAAAAAAAACACAAGGATAGGGAACGTAACTGAACTAAAAAGCGGAGAGAGAGAGTCACTGATAGCTAGGACAACAAAAAAATCATATTTAACATGGTTCAAGTAGTGTTGACAATATAAGACCAAACAGCAGAAAAAAGATTGTTAGTACACAGGTTATCAAGGGTTGCCAGGTGCTGTTAGGTTGTTACTAGGGAAATGTTAGTTACTAGATATAAAGGTTTTGCTGGGTGGTTACGAGAGTGTGTTTAATGGTTGCTAGGGAGTCCTGGATGATTGCTAAGTTGTTGTTAAGGTGTGGGGGTTATACTGGGGTGCGTTTCCCAAACAACTACAACCACACCTCATGGCTGAACTATCATAGTATGATGCATCGTTTGGGAAAAGAACGATGTAGAGACGAGTGTTTCCCAAAACAGCAGTTTCTCTGTCTCAGATCCATCATTTGAACCACGTTAGTTATTACGTAAAACTCCCATAATGACGCTCTAAATGGGGCGGAGTAAAACTTCTTTAAAGAAAACCCCTGTAATTTTTTGTGCAAATTATATTGTTTTACACGCACAAAACACATATAGGACCTATATTTATTTCCTTTACAAATATTATTGAGAATACTCTATATAAAATCACTAAGCTAACACGAATTCTAATCTCATATATAAATCATATAAATCGTTAATGGCTGTAGGCCTAGTTTACAGTATAATAATATTAATAGACAGTTTATTAGGAAATGAAAAAAATGTAATACTTATAATTTTAATTATTAATAATTAATAATTTTAATGATAATAATAATCATTATTAATATTAAGTAGGATATTGTTTATTTATTTTATTATTTTTTTAAGTTTACTTGACATTCAAACCACTAACAACTAACAGGCCAATGTCATAAACAGTGCAGATACATTTTTTAATAAATAACCCACTATAAATAATTGCATTAACGTATGCTATGCTTTTTGTTTTCTCAAGCTTTGGAGACGTAAAATAGCCTAAACTCCGCTTTTAAATAATAGGTCACCTATAGCTTTCATTATGACTAGGCCCACACGGAATCTGTGCACACATGCAGATATCCACAGATTTCTAGCCCATTGAGTCTATTTATTTACTTGTGTAAATGTGTGTACATTTATATTTATTGAGTTTTTAAATTAATTTCAGTAATATTATTATTATTATTATTATTATTATATTATTATTATTATTATTATTATTATAACCTTTATTTTACCAGGAAAGACACATTGAGATTAAAAGTCTCTTTTACAAGAGCGTCCTGGCCATGATTAGGAAGCACACATGTCACATGGGTCTAACAAACAAAAACAAATAAGAGTTAACATGAATCACACATTGACAAACAAACTATTCACAACATCTATAAGCCTGTGTTTCAATTTCTAAATCATTTAAAGTCTTTTAAAAAGCATTCAGTGAAATCAACTCTTTAAACTGCAACTTTGTTTGTTTTTTCCCATCTCAGTCCGCACTTTAGGAACAGACAGTAAATAAATATCCTGTGACCGAAGCCCATAGCTAAGGACAGGTTTTTTACAAATGTAATTCTGGAGATATGATGGGAGTAAACCCAAGATATGCCAATGCTTGAGCCCACGAATGGACAAAGCAGACAACAGCACACAATGATGAGTAAGGGATTTAAAATTAGTTATAAATCTTGAAGTGCGCCATGGTAAACAGTATCCAATGCATGCAGACTTTAAGACGAAGCATGCATATAGATAACATCACCACAGTCCAATATCGACATGAATGTTGCATCAACCAGCTTATTGTTATTGACTAATATGAAAATGTTCATTTGATTTATTTACAATACAGTTTGATCAGTGATATTTTCTCTCTGTTAGTAGAGATATTATATGAATGACTTGCTTTGTTTACTAAATAAGTGGATCTAGATGGAACCATTAAATAACATTTAAAAAGCTATTATTTTTCATTTCATATATTAAGATTTTAGTTATGATACTCCCGAAATAATATTGGCATAGATCCGTAGATTTTTGACAAAATTCTTTGCAGAAATAGCAAAAAAAATATTCGCAGATTCTGTCTGGCCCTAGTTATGAGCCACGGCCGTGTTCAAAATGGCACAAATGTCTTCAAAGTGCACTACATAGGGAACACAATTGTCAATATGAAGATCGCTAAAACTAAACTGTAAAGATACTTTGAAAGCAAATTACACCTAAGAGAGATGACTTTTAGTTTTTTTAAATCATTCCAAGTTACATTTTTCGTTAAACATAACTTTCTGAATGAATAGGGCATAGGGGGAATAACTGGGAATTGAACAAAACCAGAAACTATGCTTCTAACTACAGTTCTAGAGGTGTTGTTACAAGTTTACAAGTTTGCGATACCGATTGTGAATGTTCGTTGAAGCAATGGATTTGGGAAACGCCAAATCAACGAACTATGTTTGTAATGACGAAACTTGCAACCTTAGTTAGCTAACGATGGTTTTCTGAAACAAACCCCTGTTTTGGACTATTGCTAAGGAGAATCCAGGTGGTTACTTTGGTATTCCCAACTGTGCTAGAGAGTTGTTTCAAAATGATTCCTAGGTTTTTTTTTGTTGCAAGGGTGTGTTGAGTGGTCTTTGAGTTTTTAGGTGGTTTATAGAGTGTTTTGGGTGGTTACTAAGTAGGTGCTATGTATGTGGTTAATACATTGATATAGGTGCTAAGAAGTTGTTTGGAAAGTTACTTTAGGTTACAAACTTAATTTTGGTTGAATTGAGGTTGTAGGCAAATGTAAAGAGAAAAATGCAGAAATCCTCCAGCTCATTTAGGCTAGTTTGGAATGATATGGAAGTTTGGTGATCCCAGCTGAAAGCTTTAAGAGAGGGAGTTGTTGAAAAGGGACTGGGCGTCTACAGGGAATAGAGGTATGAAAATTGATGTGAGGGGGAGGGGTAAAGACACACAGATGGATATACATCTAAACATGCACTCAAAAGTCCAATGTTAACATTTTGCCACACCTGCAACATAAAGGAATTATGTTAACTCATTAGATTTGACAAATTTGAGTAGATTGAACATAAAACAATTAAGTTGTCTGAAAAAAAAACCTCAAGAATTGTGTTGTTTCAGCTCATTTTCAATTAGTAGTTTGAACAAACAGCCAACACCACTTTTTTGAGTGCATATTTTGTTGAAATGAAAAGGTGAAAGAGACAGAAATAGCTGGATGCTAAATTGTGGAACAAACTGCACAGAGAATGAAGGATACTGCAAGTTTTCCCCTGTGTTTTCCACAAATCTGCACATCTTGTCTGCTCTTAGAGTGACGGATTCAAGTCCCGACATGCATGCCCATCTGGTAAGTGTGCGAGTGTTTTTGTTTTAAAGATTTACTCAAGTCAGCAATATATAACCTTGTAATTTGAGGCACACTGTAAAAATGTCTGTTTATTAACAGCTTCTGTATTTCATGAATCACAAGCGTTTTCCTTTTATTTACGGTAGTGAATTGCGTTATGGGACCTCAGTCTTTGCTCTGTCGAATTTTGATGCTGAAAATTCAACTTACAGATTAACAAAGTGACTTTAATTGACATTTTAGGAGTTTTTTTAACATTTATTTAAAGATTTACAGTGACAGAACAGTGGTATAGGTGTCATGTCATCATATACAACAATATAGCCATCTATTATACAATCGTCCATCGGCTAGTAATTAAGTGATAAAGTCTTTCAAGATAAATTCTCCAAAAACTCCCATAGATGATTACAGATATGCAAGAAATGATCATAAGTCATAAATCAGTTTTTCTATGGGCAAGAAAATGGCAATCTGATTTATTTACATATTGACCGAAGGAATATTAGGAGAGGACCACAACAGAAGAATACATTTTCTTGCTACATTTGTACAAAAGTGTAACACAGATTCTAGTTCATGACTAAGGTTTCCAGAGTTCACACTTAGCTGATGATTGATTATAAAGCTTGTTTGGCATGCTGTCCCGGGAGCGAGCCCTGAGCTCATAAGATCCTCGAGCATGGGGCTCCCTCCTGTTTGCAAGGCTAGAGGGGAGTTTGAGCTTAGGTAGATCTCGAGAACTCCCCTGCTTTAGTAGCTAATGAACAGATAGTGATTGCTCTTAAGAGAAAATTACTTACTTGGAGCATGTCTATGGTGCCGATTTGGATTAGTCAATTAACTTATGTTCCATGTTTCTGGACGGTGGGAAGAAACTGGGCAACCCGGGAGAAACCCACGTGAGCATGGGGAGAACATGTAAACTCCGCACAGAAACGTCGGCTGGCTTGGTAAGGACTAGAAACAGTGACGTTCTTGCTGTGAGGCAACAGTGCTAACCACTGGGCCACCATGTTTCACCATCTAGGAAAGAAGGTGGAGTATGGGTGGAAGGGGGGATTCTTCAAAACGAAGATGGCTGTGATATAGAACTTAGAGTGTTTATAGTGGCTTAGGAATCATCTGATTGGTGAATCATAAATTGGATAATGCAGGACCAGCCGCAAGCAATCATAAGCAAGTGATCCTCTCGAAATTAGTTTATAAATAAACTTTACAGAGAGCAGTTTTACAATACAGAAGATAAATAACTGGAGATAGGGCAAAAGGTTTACCAATAATCTTCTGAACTAATTTGTGGATTTCTTTTCAGAATGTCTTAATCATGTCACAGTCCCAGAATACATGCATCGTTACAGAATACATGAGAACATTACCAACATTAGACTTGCACTTAAAACAACATTGAGAAACATTTGGAAATATCATATTGAGACCAGCTGGTGTTAAATAAGTTCTGTAAAAGAATTTACCATTTTTGCTCGTGATTTGATCATTTTAGAAGTTTTAAATGATATAATGTATAATAAATAATATATCGAGAAATAAGTTTGTGAAATAACAGAAAATGTGCTGGCAGTTTATTACAATGTTTTCACACTGTAACATACAACACCAACCCATACAATATATCACTTTACCCTATTAAAAATGTTAATAAAAGTCCCTTTTTTTGAACTTTTCAAGGTTAAAAGTTGGATCAAGGTCCCATAATGCAATTTAAAAGCATAAATAATGTCTACATCTACAAATTCTATCTTCTAGGTCTATCAGAAACACACACTGGCAATGATGAATGTGGTGCGTGAGTGTTAGTCATTACACTTTGACTCTCTGTGAACCTCTGATGCTGGAGCAGATAAGCACGTCATGCAGACGTGACACAATGAATGAGTGTTTAACACTCTCTGAAGCAGAAGGAGAGGAAAAGCTGTGTTTTTGTCTACAGCAGGGGTGGTCAACTCTGGTCCTGGAGGGCCACTGTTGTTCTACACACCTAAAAAATACAACCTCTGACTTTAAGATCGCTTGAAAATTACAGGCAAGCATGTTAGATAATAGATGGAGGTAAACTGAAGGATAATGGCCCTCTCAGATCACAGTTACTCATCAGGGGTTAAGTAAAAAGCCTGCTAGATGTGTAACAACAACAAGTCAGAGGAATGAATATACAGTTGAAGTCAAAAATTATTATTATTATTAATACATTTTTTTTTCTTGTTCAAATATTTCCCAAATGATGTTTAACAGAGCAGGGAATTTTTACAGTATTTCCTATAATATTTTTTCTTCTGGAGAAAGTCTTTTTTTGTTGTATTTCGGCTAGGATAAAAGCAGTTTTTAATTTTTTAAAATTAATTTTAAGGTCAAAATTATTAGCCCCTTTAAGCAGTATTTTTTCGATAGTCTACAAAACAAATCTGTTATACTATGACTTGCCTAATTATCCTAAATTGTCTAATTAACCTAGTTAAGCCTTTAAATGTCACTTTAAGCTGAATACTAGTATCTTGAAAAATATCTTGTAAAATATTATTTACTGTCATCATGGCAAAGAAAAAAGAAATCAGTTATTAGAAATGAGTTATTAAAACTATTATGTCCAATTATGGCTATTATTAACTTATAAACTATTATGACTAATAATTCAGACTTCAACTGTACAGTATGAGGGTGATGCTATATGAAATTATCTGAAATATTATAAATGAAAGCTTGGGGTTTTAAAAACATACACAAAGCAATTTAAAGATGGGGGGGAAACTTTTACAAGTAATTGTAATGTATTCCCTAAAGAAACACATTGGAAATAGAAAGGAAACATCCTGTAAATCATGTGGAAAAAATGAAACGGAAAATAAATCAAAGAAAGGAAAGCCGTTTCTGGAGTTGAGCATCTAGAAGATAAGCATTTATGAGCTGTTGCATAATAAGTGAAATCTTATTTAACCACTTTCAATTCAATTTAAATAAACTAACCAGGCCAGAGAAGAAAAGCAGAAGGGTTTTATAATGCTTTGTGTACTATCGTGAGTAATAACCACATTTAAAGATGTTTTTAGTTACTTTCATGTGGAGACTTTCATAGTCTAAATAAAGCAAATTAATGCAAACAATATCTTGCTAGTTTCATAATGCCATAGCTACATTTAACTGTTTTGAACTGTTTCACACTAAATGAAAAAACTGTTCTGACAAAAACATTAAATATTATTAATAATAATAATTCCTTACATTTTTATAGCACTCAAAGCACTTTTACCCATTAGGGGAATCTCCTCATGCACCACCAGTGTGCAGCATCCACCTGGATGACACGACGGCAGTGATATTGCGCCAGACTGCACACCAAACACCAGTGATGAAGCCAATTATGATATTAGGATGGTTAGGAGGTCATGATGGACAGAGACCAGTGGGCAAATTTGGCCAGGACGCCGGGGTTAATCCCCTACTCTTTTGAAGGACATCCTGGGATTTTTAATGACCACAGAGAGTCAGGACCTTGGTTTAACATCTCATCTGAAAACTGAGCAGTATACAGTCTCCTTCACTATACTGGGGCGTTGGCACCCACATAGACGGCAGGTTAATCGCCCCCTGCTGGCTTCACTAAAACTACTTCCCGCAGCAACCTAGCTTGCCCATGTGGTCTCCCTTCCAGGTATTGAACAAGCTCAGCCCTGCAGTAGGCAACCATGTGAGAGTTACAGAGAGCTAGCTGCCGGCTGATATATTACACAATATTCCAGCAACAAGCCAATTCTCTGTCTAGACTGGATGATACTGTATACAGCTACAAAATGCAACAAAATAAAAAGTCACAACTAATCAAATGAGTGTTCGGGCAGAATCTACAAAAGCTTTGCACTTTAAGAAATAGAAATAAATACCTTACAAAAGCAAATTCATAAATATTTACTGTATATTCACGATTTGAAGTAAATTACCCATTGTTAATTTATCCATTGTTGCTTACAGTATATGGCTGTAAAAGCAAACCAAACGTATAATAAAACTTATGTCAGACTGTTTTTTAAGCATGTTACATGTTATCATTTTCGGGCGAAACGGTGGCTCAGTAGCTAGCACTGTCGCCTCACAGCAAGAAGGTCCCTGATTCGACTCCCGGCTGGCTCAGTTTGCATGTTCTCCCCTTGTTGGCGTGGGTTTCCTCCGGGTGCTCTGGTGTCCCCCACAGTCCAAAGACATGTGCTATAGGTGAATTGAATAAACTAAAATTGCCGTAGTGTATTTGTGTGTGTGTGAATGAGTATGTATGGATGTTTCCCAGTACTGGGTTGCAGCTGGAAGGGCATCTGCTGTGTAAAACATATGCTCGATGTATTGGCGGTTCATTCCGCTGTGGTGACCCCTTATTAATAATGGCACTAAGCTGAAGGAAAATGAATGAATTTATGTTATCGTTTTCGGGCAGCACGGTGGCTCAGTGGTAAACACTGTCGCCTCACAGCAAGAAGGTCACTGGTTTGAGTCCCGGCTGGGCCTGTTGGCATTTCTGTGTGAAGTCTGCATGTTCTCCCCGTGTTGGCGTCGGTTTCCCCTACAGTCCAAAGACATGCGTTGTAGGTGAATTGGATGAACTAAATTGGCCGTAGTGTATGAGTGTGTGTGTGAATGCGAGAGTGTATGGATGTTTCCCAGTACTGAGCTGCTGCTGAAAGGGCATTCGCTGATAAAACATATGCTGAAATAGTTGGCGGTTCATTCCACTGTGGTGACCCCTGATATATAAGGCACTTAGCCAAGGGAAAATTAATGATTTAGTCCCTTTATTCATCAAGGGTCGCCACAGCGGAATGAACCATCAACTTATCCAGCATATGTTTTACACAGCGGATGCCCTTCCAGCTGCAACCCAGTACTGGGAAACACACACACACTCTCACATGCACACTCATACACTACGGTCAATTTTAGCATACCCAATTCACCTATAGCGCATGTCTTTGGACTTGTGGGGGTAACCGGAGCACCCGGAGGAAACCCACGCAAACTTGAGGAGAACATGAAAACTCCACACAGAAATGCCAACTGACCCAGCCAGGACTCGAACCTGTGAGGTGACAGTGCTAACCACTGAGCCACTGTGTTGCCTGTCCTAAAAACAATAACAAAAATTCTATATTTTTTATAATTTTTTTTTTTATAATAATTTTTTCTGGGTTTTCACCTTTAATGTATAGAACAGTAGAGATTATTGACAGGAAAGCATGGGGAGTAGAGAGAGGGGAAAGATCGGCATAGGACCACGAGGTGGGAATCGAGCCGTGAGCACCGGAGTGCATGTGTGACGCACTAACCACTACACCACTGGTGCCGACTTCAGTTTTATTACATTTATATATTATGTTTGTATAGTTTAAAACCTAACTACGTGCTAATTTAATTACAAGTTGACTAAAAATATTGTTCCTCTCAACAATAAAACATGTGCCACAAAATCGAAGTTAACGACTTATAGACTTAAAGAATAGGCTACTTTATTATTCAAGCTATAATTACTTAAATACAATGCAATGTAAGCTCCAAATAAACAACAGCTGTATATTGTATGTAAAGTCTATTGTTGATCAAGTTAATGGAGGTCTACATTTCATTCTATATTTATGATGCTCTAAATTGTGTGTGTGTGTGTGTGTGTGTGTGTGTGTGTGTGTTTAGGCTAAAAGCTGGAGCAATTAAGCGGGCCTTGGGAAGATTAACCTTACTAATGACTTAAGATAAGTCAGACAGTCTGGTGCCTTCAAACAACTGCTGTGTGTGTGTGAGTGTCTCTCTGATAGAGAAAGATAACATAAAGAGTATTATTAGAGAGACCAGGGGATAAAGCTAAAGCACAAATAACACAGACAATAGTACTGTAATATAGTGTTGTTTACTGTTACCTGGCCTTTTAAAACCACCCATGCTAGCTCCTCAAATGAAACCAAACATATGAAACTGTTTCAATGTTGATAAGAATCATAAAAGTTTCAGCAGGAGATCTTAAAGGCATTCTTTCGGGAAGTCTATTTACTTGTTGTTAGTCATGAAATGTTTTCAAAGACTTCCAGTCAAAAGTCAACAGCCGCTAAAGGGCATGAATAAGTATGGAAACAATTATTTGAGCAAAAAAAAAAAAATCATTTAGTTCTCAGATGAAGCACAACAGTCAAGGAAATACTGAATAGTGTTTGTATGTGCGCTTAGCATGGCTAATGAGGTTATACGGAGATTAGAGGCTGCTGTGATGTGACTTCTGCTGTCTTTTTTTGTTGTGACCAGATGCACAAGGGAAATTTGCAATGCATTTGTGCGAGAGAGAGAGAGAGAGAGAGAGAGAGAGACACATTCAGAGCAGAAGTCATGCCTTAATGACCTCATTCAAAGCCAGCAATGAGTGACAGAGATGGTAATCCCAGCATGCCAGAACATCACCCCTAAAAACCACAGAGCGTTTTAGAAGAAATATGCCGCTGGCTAACATATTAAAGGACAACTGAAATAACATCATTTCGAAGCAAATCTGACCAATACGAAGTTCTTTTTGAGTTCGTTTCGGCAGTTTGAAACAGTTTTTGTGGGAGTTCGTTTTGGTCCTTACTGTGCGTTCACACTGAAGGCATCAAAGTTCGCTCTAGCCGCCCTGGTGACACTGCAGTCTGCCTTCACAGCTTTGGCAGCGAGTGTGTCAAAATTCACTACATTGATCTTGTTTTTAAAAGGGCCGTAGCAGCATATCTGCAAATCGGTAACATTCCAGCATAAAAACATGCTTTCTGGCGTGAAAATGTTGCAGACTTTTTTATCAGATTCATTTAACAATGGAAGATTAAATTGTTGTGTTTGGTGTGGTTTTGCTCCACTAATCTAATATGTGTCCATATGTCTGAAATATTCAGAAGTCATCATAGTTAGCATGAGATTTGCGTTTTTTTAAAGGACAAAATATATATAACATTAATGCACATCAGTAACTCGCCAGTGACTTTTTTATTTACGTCCCTGTAAGAAAATATTGTAAATAACTGGAAATCGCACAATTGGTGGGTGGGTCCCTCTTAGGGGTTGATCACAGCGAATGCACTTTTCCGTTCTGGGAACGTGAGGTGCACCAAACTGCCTTTTTTTTGACAGGAAAAAAAGAAGCGTGCTGCGCATTTTATGATGCTACGCAACGACTGAATCAGCTGTGTATTGTGCACAAGCGTTACCGTTGATAAAGACCCTTTTCACATTTCCGGGTTTCTCAGTAGTGGAAGTCATTATAGTTAGCATGAGATTCCCGCTTTTTTAAAGAACAATGTATATAACATTATTGCACATTAGTAACTCGCCAGTAACTTTATGTATGTCCCTGTAAGAAAACATTGTAAATAACTGAAAATCTGCCGACCGCAATAATCAAACCATTGGGAACAACTGTGGTCGGAACCAAAGTTAACAGTACTGTGTTCTCTGAAATCCTCTCAAGCGATGGACTTCAACATTCCTATTGGTTGACGGCAAACTGCGTCACAGCTCATTACCATAAAGTCTACTTATTTCAACTATCCTCGACGCCCACAATGGCGAAGATGCGCCACGCTGCTCTTCACCGCCAGCTCCCATTAAAAATGAACGACTTCCGGCTACTTTGACGCTCTCGCTGCTTTCGGTATGAACGTGCAGTAACACCTTTGAGCTGCTACTGTCTGTGATGACTACACAATTGGTGGGTGTGTTCCTTCTTAGGGGTTCATCATACTGAATGCACTTTTCCGTTCTAGGAACGCGAGGTGCACCACAATGCTTTCTTTCTGACCAGAAAAAAAGAAGTGTACTGCGCTTTTTATGTTGCTAAGCAACCACTCAATCAGCTGCGTATTGCACGTTGATATAGACCCTTTTTACATTTGCGCATTCCTCAGTAGCTCAAGGCGTCATAGTTGGGAAAACTTTGAGCGCAGTGAATGGAAGAGTACAGCAAATAATTTTTTTACAATCGTATTTCCTCAAATAATAAAAGAAAAACTACAGGGTGATGTTATAAAACTTTCAGAAAAAGGAAAAAAATGTGTGAGACTGATAACGGCAACTTGAGGAGAGAATAACGTCAAATTTACTGTCCTGCTCCATAGACGCTGGGATTAGAAACACCTCGCACAACGGTAATTTTTGTCATTCGAAGCAAAGATGATATAATGCATACAGTACATAAATACATATAAATGTTCATCCGTTTTTTTTAAAAAGTCTTAAATATTAAAAACTTTCAAGGATTTAAGATGCTGATGACCATTAAATGTGACATAACAGGCTTGTGAAAAGGGTCCATTGTTATAAGTGTAATATTTAATAATATTTTGATATTCATGATTTGTGAAGTCATACCGCTCTGGATAACTCAAAACAGTGACCACTAGTCTCTCCTCCATCTTTATAAGTCTCCGTAGTCATCTTGACAACACAAACACTGCTGTCACCTCAGCAGAAACCCCATCTCTGCTGTAATTTGATTGGACAATAAAAGCTCAGAGTCGACTTTTTCAAAAACGTGAGGCATAGCAGGTTTTTGAAAACGTTTGCAAAATGTATACTAGCGTCACGGCCAATAGAAAATCATTCAAAAAAGATGCCTCTCAACGCAAAAAGCATTCATAGTTAAACGCCCCATTCACACGGGGTCAGCTTCAATGCTTCCCATTCACTTTGAATAGGTTACGTCAGGCATTGCTCAACTGCATAGTGGATCCGTCGGCTCCACTTCAGAGGCGTTGCTCGCTGCAGAAGTTGGGACTTGCTCAACTTTTCAAGCGCCGATGGAAGCGTCAGCCAATCAGATCGCTTTACGCAAATACACCAGCTCAGACAGTGGCCTATTGCTGACTAATTTCATTGGCTGACGCTGCTATGACGATCGCGTCAGCCCCAACTTTAGACACGCCCTCTGTCAAGCGTTGAAGCTAAAGCCCTGTGTGAATCGACAAAGATCCAACACAACAACACCAGGATGAGCAACATGAATACCCTGGAGTGTGGAGTAGCAGAGCTGATACAGATGTATCCGCACCTGTACTATCACTGCAATTACGACACAGCTGATAAAGTGTATTTGTCCATGGCATATATAAAGCAATGTGCCATGCCACAGAAACTAAAGAAACTGTTCATCTCTCTTGTTCATTTTGAACAAATCTTTAATGTGACTTCAGATTGATGAGTTCTCTCGGGGAGGGATTCGTTCATTCGTGCATGCGCACATTTGTGTAGTTAGTTAGTAGAAGATTAGTTCATTTTTCGAGTCTTCAATTGGGATTGAGTCATTCGTTTATCACGTGAAAGACAGAAGCCGATCACATGTAGTCAGAGCCGGAAAAAGATTTGATTCGTTCATTACTTGAGTCCTTGGTTTTGACTCGTCTCTTTATATGCTGTCACGTGATAAACAACCGACTTCAAAACCCAAAGACTTGAATGGTGAACTAATCATGGGTCCTTTTGGCTTAGGCTGTGTGCTTTGGTTAAGCTTATATGAGACTGTCAGTGTCAAACAGGTCAACAGTGAACAAACGACTCAAATTTGAAGACCTGTCAGAAGAGGTGAGCTGACATAATCATAGACATAATAAGGTAAACAACAAATGATTATTTTCTCCTTCTTATAGCATTCTAGTTATGACTTGTTTGTAGTGCAATCAATGTTTCTGTTACGTGTAGATGAGTTTGAAAGCAACTCGTAACATTTTAATAATATTTTGGCAAATTGAACAAAGTGGTTTGAAAAAAGATTCGTTCATCTTTCTGAACGAGACTCAAACGTCAGTGAAATGATCTGAACTTCCCATCACTAGTGTCTAGCAGCACAACACATTTCAAACCCTGCTTACTTCTGTGCGGTGGTGTTAAGAGTGTTCGAAAACTATATCTGGTCCAAATTAATCTTGCCCTCAAACAAAGACTTAACTTAACTTTCCCTTAACTTAAAGTCACTTATAAGTGATTCACAATAATGCTTAAAAACAGAAATCTGCTCTTTGTTTGTGATGCTCACATTGCCTTAGAACAATCCAAGAAGAGGAATGCAGAAGATAATATCTGTGCAGCCTTCCATAAAGCTTCACCACACACACACAAAAAAATGATCTGAGAGAACAGATGCTGAGTTTTATTACCACACTAACATGATGAGATGAACCAGCGACACGACAATAAAGTTTAAAGCTGATACTAGGCAAAGAAAATGTTCGTAATAAAGTTTGACATGTTTGTGTAGAGAACAAACAACAGAATAAAAGAAAAAAATAAGGCTCGATCGGAGACCCAGAGTGTTGGTGTTTGTACTGACGCAGATGATATGCTTAAAAAGGAAAGTTGTCTTGCTCACTGTCTGTCTGATTCGGAGTAATAATTCATAATATAATATAAAATTTTTATATTTGTCATGGTCACCAGCTATCCAGCCTGTGCAGATCGCTAACGAATCTGCTGGTATATGGACTACAAGTTCCAGTCATTCACCACACACACACACCTGCTCCAGATCACGATTGGTTACACTCACACATACCTGTGAGCTGCTCAAAGACTGATTAGATAGACTTTAAATACAGTGCACACACACACACCTCAGTGCTACATTTTGTAAACAGTTTCATGAACATTACGACGCGTTTTCCTTGCCTTGCTTTGTGTGTTTTTGACCCTCGCCTTGTTTGTTTGTTTATGTTGTCTGCTGCCTGCCTGTACTGACCTATCGCCTGTGTATTTGACTAATGTTTACGCATTTTTAAATTAACGCACATGTCCCAAGCTAACACATAAAGCTTTTTTTAATGGAATTAAATGATCAGAAATTTTCAGGGAAAAGGAAAAAGAATAAAGGTGATAGCAATATCGCCCAGCACTTGCTGAAGGAAGACTGATACCTACATGCTGAAGCCTATTTTCCCCGGATGATGTTTTTAGTTGTTTTTTTCTTTTGGCTGAAAACTGAAAATTCAGTGCATCCCAAAACATGTCTCTTATCTGGCGAAATGATCAGTCACTTTAATGCTGTGTTCACACCAGACACGGCAAGCGCGAGTAAATCACGATATTTGTGCGTAAATAGATGTATGAACACTTTGAGTTTACTCGTTTCATTCGCGCGTCAAATTCACTTCACAACAGACGCGGATTCGCGTGATGGGCAGGGCTTTTGTCTGCCCGGTGTCTCTAGCGTCTTTGCTAAATGGCTAACATGGATTTTACTGAGCGAATAACTGTGCTTTATGTGCTTTAGGAAGACTGAAAAACAGCATCGATTTGTTTGGAGCCGTGTCTGAGTCCACTAGATACATTCAGAGGTGCACCCACCTCTGTGAGCTCATAAACTCCTCCAGAAATTATACCTGGATGATGGAGACTTTCAGCGGTGCTTCTGACTGAGCTGAGCCCAGTTTGATGAACTATTGTCAGGCGCTATGTCATAATCACGCCTCCACAAGAGCAAGCTCCTGATTGGTTAACGTGGCGCAAATGTCTGCTAAAGTTCAGATTCTCAAATCGCGCAAAACACGTGATGCGCGTGTCAATCGAGCAAAACACTCAACTTGCGCCGCTTCATTCGCACAAACTGCATCATTTGTGCCACTTCATTCGCGTGTTTTGCGCTGCAGGATGTATATTCGCTTCTTTGCATTGACTTAACATGTAAATCACTCGTGCTTGATGCTTCTTCCACATCTTTTTACAGCAAAAAAAGAAATGATATACATTTTTAACCATAAACGCTTGCCTTTGTCTGGCTCTCTGAGGCAACATTTCAAAGTGCGTATATCACCAGAGAGGTGGTCCTGAACTGAACTGTTTTTTGAGCTAACTGTTCCTTTAATACGCTTTTCGAGAGATTATAATGCTACTAAAGAATTGCTACATATTTCAATAGCATGGTATTTTACATGGCACTCTGTAATGGTATTAATAAGATCATTAAATGTAGCAGATTTGATTAGGTAATTTGTTGATGTGATCTTGAAGATGATCTGTATGTCTGTGGTGCGCAAACGTTTAATTCGTCCTGCTGTGTTTGGAAACTTGGTGTCCACCAGGAGTGTGGGATGAGGCCCAGAAACACTGCTGGAATGTAGTAGGAGTCTCACAGGATAAATAAATAAATAAAAAATCAAACAGAAAAGAGTTTAATGAAAAAGCAAGGTAAAATGAGATCCAGCCCACTCTAATTATATCCTAATGAATGCTGTAGTGAAAACAATGCGAGAATGTGGCTTAACAGCAAATGGAAAACATTAAATCTCCAACAGAAAGGTTGACAAACAAGGTTTCAGTGATAGAAGTTTTACAAAGGCTTCAGATATCTTCATAAATGTACAGCCTTTGCTTGTGTTAAATAAACTGAGCTGTGCAAATGAACTGTATACAGAGGTTCCTTATGGTTTAATATATTATCAGGATGTTAGCATTAATGTGTTAGCATGCATGATTGAGCCATGAGCCAGACACACATCTGGATTTCATTGAGTGATACAGCTATAATGTCTCTCTGGGGTATCTAGTCTGCTGCGGGAAGAGTTAAAACTGTTTGACAGACCGTCAATAGACTATTATAGAGACAAATCATTACTTTATTACTGATAATACTTGAGTTTAGCCAGTCTGGCCAATATGAGAACCAGAGACCAACACAATTTTAAGAATATTATATTAAAGGGAAAGTTTACATAAACTTTTAAAAACTTTTATGAATTTCTTTTTTCTGTCAAGCACAAAGTAAGATTTCGAAGAATGTTGAACACCAGCATCTATTGACATCCATAGTAGGAACAAAAATACTATGGAAGTCAAAGGCTGTTTTCTCAAATATTCTTCAGCATATCTTCCTTTATGCTCAACAGAAGAAAGAAACTCGATTGGAACAAGTAGACGGTGAATAAATGCTGACAGAATTAATATTTTTAGGTGAACTATTCATTATGGTAGCTTGAGAAAGTTAACATACTGTTACACTACATTAACTTCTTCTTCTTCTTACGTCTTCTTCTTCTTCCTCTTAGACTATTTTAAGAACACATCTCTTCCTAGATCGTTCATACTACAACCCCCAAACTAACTCCAAACTGAATTAAGTTCCTATATCTTTTCCAACTTATCTGACTTACGGTTTTCCCAAAACTGACCTGGAAAATTCGGAAAAGACCCATTGACTTAACATTAGACCAAACTTTCTGACCTCATAACTTTGCTCCAGAGTGACATATAGACTTAAGTTTGGGTTCATTTAACTCAAACTACCAATCTGACAATCACTGATGACCTTTCAACGTACTAGCCACACCCTAGCAACCACTTACGACACCCTAGCAACTGTCCTATAGACTTCCGTCATAAAAAATTGACAATGACTTTACTTTGAACATACTAACAACATACCAATCAAGAATAACGACATACTAATCCATACTAGCAACATGCTAATTCATACTAGAACCATGCTAATTTATGCTAGCAACTGCCAAGTATTTACTCAGAACACCTAAGCAACCACCTTAGCAATGACATAGAACACCTTAGCAACCACCTATCAATACCTTAGCAACCACCTAGCAATGCCTTAGAAACCACTCAGAACACCCTAGCAACCACCTAGCAACTGCCTAGCATCGCCTTAGCAACTGTTTAGCAATCACTCAGAACACTCTAGCCACCACCTTACAACACCTTAGCAATGACCTACAACAACTTTGCTACCACCTAGCAATGCCTTAGCAACCACTCAGAACCCCCTAGCAACCACCTAGCAACACCTTAGCAATGACCTAGAACACCTTAGCAACCATCTACCAATACATTAGCAACTACCTAGCAAAGCCAGAAACCACCCAGAACACCCAAGCAACAACCTAGCAACACCTTGGCAACTGCCTAGCATTGCCTTAGCAACTGTTTAGCAACCACTCAGAACACTCTAGCCACCACCTAGCAGCACCTTAGCAACGACCTAGAACAACTTTGCTACCACCTAGCCACACCTTAGCAACCACCTAGCAATGCCTTAGCAACCACCTAGCAACCACTCAGAACCCCCTAGCAACCACCTAGCAACACCTTAGCAATGACCTAGAACACCTTAGCAACCATCTACCAACACCTTAGTAACTACCTAGCAACGCCTTAGAAACCACCCAGAACACCCAAGCAACCACATAGCAACACCTTGGCAACTGCCTAGCACTGCCTTAGCAACTGTTTAGCAACCACTCAGAACACTCTAGCCACCACCTAGCAACACCTTAGCAACTACCTAGAACCCCTTTGCAACCACCTAGCAACACACTTGCAACCGCCTAACAACCAATCAGACTAGCAACCACATAGCAACGTCTTAGCAATCACCTAGCAATGCCTTAGCAACATCTTCACAACCACATAAAACACCTTAGCAACGCCTTAGCAACTTCTCAGATTGCTACCTATCAACATCATAGCAAAACCTTAACAACTACCTGAAACACCCTAGCAACTGCCAAGCAACCACTCAGAACACCTTTGCAACCACCTAGCAACACCTTAACAACTAGTCAAAACACCCTAGCAACACCTTAGCAACCACACAGAACACGCTAGCCACCGCCTAGCAACACCTTACCAACCCCTCAGAACACTCTAGCAACCACTTAGCAGCACCTTAGCAACCACTCAGAACCCCCTATCAACAGCCTAGCAAAAAACAAGCCAATCCATACTAGAAACATGCTAACCTATATATAGTTATAACTGTTTCAAACTTCTTCAATGATTTAAACTTTAAAGCTACTTCAAACTTTTAGACTGGGCTTTCTCAAGACACTATAAAGTTAGTCTACGAACTTCATTTTTCTAGTTTAATATAAGATAATAACAGGATATTCATAAGTATAAAATATGATTAAATGTTTAATATGTTGACTATGAGATCTATCTAGGCCAGGGGCGCGAGACATTGAGGCCTGCACTCGAGTAAACTATGATGCCGATTTTTATGCGTTCACTAGAGCTCCACAGCTAACTATCAGGCACCTGTAGAGTTAATGCGTTCCAGTAAAATATATACAAATAAAATGGAGCAGGTGCTTTTTAAAATTAATGATTGTGAATGAAAAAAGTCAAACCGGAGAGCCGTCTGACAAAAAAGTGCCCTTCTGAATCAAATCAGCAGGATGCCCATCTGGATCTTTCACTTCCTTTAAAGACACTACTGACTACGTTTACATGGAAATCAGTAATAGTTATTTGCTTTAATTTGAATAAGACAATAATATAATTACGTGAAGTGCTTTTTGAATGTTGCATTACCAAGCTATTCACGTTTCCTGCAGAGTCTCATGTAATTTAGGGTGTTTCATCATCAATTTCTTGACTTTAGCTGCAGTTTGGCAGTTTAACTTTAACTCATGAACATTTCATTCATGCCCCCATGACAAACTGGGGTATTTGATGCGAATATGAAGGACTGGTGGAAAAGTGTTGCTTTATTGATATCGCATGTCGAATAGAAAGAAAAAAAAAACTTCTGCATTTCGCAATGTGTGTGTGTGCGTGTGTGTGTGTGTGTGTGTGTGTGTGCGTGTGTGTGTGTGTGCGTGGTTCTTTACTGACAGCCACATGTGTGGATCTTGTCACAAAATGCGGCGAAAAGTCCTACATGACAGTACTAGTCAGATTGCGGTGCTTACTTCAATAATGCCACTAATAAATGCATACTCCACATCTTAATTCCATTTCTGTTTAGTTCAGTTATGACTTTAGTCAGATTAAAATAATTAAAAAAAAAAATAAAATAAATAAATAAAATAAAAATATCGCTGCTTGGTAGACTCTTAATCAGAGTATTGTCTTAATCGTATTAAAGTATTGTTGCCCATGTAAACATACTCAATGTTCGACTCAACCACACTGTCAGGGCTCTGTGATCTTGGCTTTGCGAAGCAGCATTTTCTGTATGTGCGTACATCAAAAGCAAGCATGCTATGGCTCACGCTTATTGACAGTGGAAGATGATTGACAGTTAGTCATGTCAGGAATCCTCACAGAAAAAGGCTCAGCCATCCCACTGAATCAGGTGAGCTGTATATATTTATGTTTTGGTGTAATTCTACACACTTTAAATGCAGCAAGTAATATGTGAATGATGTTTGCACATGCGTTATAATTTTAGCTCGAGGGAGGGGCGCCTGGGGGGGCGCGAGTGAAATTGGACAAACTTGGAGGTGGGCGAGTGTCCTAAAAGTTTAAAAACCCCTGACCTAGGCCAGCACTAAATGTATTCAGGATAATCTGGGCTTGTTTATGTTGCTCTTTAAGATGCTCCAGGTCTCGTTCAAGTGTTTCAGTTCAGTGTGTATGATGGGAAGCATCCGAAAAATACCAAGAAAATACCACAAAACCATAAAAGCTGCCAGTCACACAGGGAGTTGCCTCCCTAATGGTGTAAACTGCGACTGATGTTTGATGTCTTGGGTCACAGCTGCTCAGAGACACATGCAGCAACAGCACTGTAAGTAGCTGAACATCTAAACATCTTGAACGGTTAAATAAGTCCAGATGCTCCGGAATAAATTGTACATGACACAGAAAAGACACAGGAATTTCTTTCTGTTATGTAGTGATGCTCACGTTAATTTTCTCTCTGCGCCTCCTCATACATAGAGGATTTTTACATGAAGTGCAAAAGTCTTCTCGACCACTTTTATGGTGTATTTACAGCTCTTTCCATCCAAATGAAGAGCAGTATAATGACTGTCCCAAAGTATAGCTGAAAAATAACAATATGTGGGATTTGGAATGACATGTGGTGGCATAAATAACAACAGAACCTTAATAGTTCCTTCCCTTAAAGCGATAGTTCACCCCAAAATGAAAATGTCCTCACCATTTACTCACACTCAAGTGTTTCTAAATTTTTTTTTATAAATGTCCTTGTTGTTGAACACAACTCAACATGTTCTGAGGAAAATAGCAGCCATCGACATTAGGGATGCCGCAATACTCTATATAATATTGAACTGTTTGGTACGACCTCCATGATTCAACATGCATACAGAAATATATGCGTACATGCAGTTTTGAATTGAAAATGCAAAAAATAGTATTTTCCAATTCCCCAGTTTCTTTAATTACTCTCTGAACTGGCTCTGTGCAAGTTAGAATGTATGTCCATGCATTGAAACACGACTCGCCATGAGTAAATGCCATATCAGTGAGCACTGAAGTAGGAGAAGCTTTCTCATAAAAATGTTCAAGAGTTCACACTTAGATATTGTTTGACAACTGTTAGCAGGTTTGGCATGCTGTCCCGGGAGAGAACCCTGAGCTCGGAGATAGGTGAGCCCAGGGCTCCCGCCTGGTCCATAGAGCATATGAGGGGAGTACGAGATCAGGTGGTTCTCGAGAGCTCCCCGTGGTAAGGGAAGAAAGGAGGAGAAGGGGTGGATGGGGGGTTTCTTCGGAAAATGAAGATAAGAGAGTAGTTCTAGCTAGGCTACTTATAGTGAGTTGGGGTTAATCTGATTGGCTAACTAGTGAATGTAGATGAGTGGCCAGCTGCAGTCAATCATATCACATGCTCCTCTCAAAATTAGTTTGTGAAACTTCACAAAGTGTCGTGAGATGTGCCTCGTCTGAACAAGTAAATATACACTACCTGACAAAAGTCTTGTCGTCGATGCCAGTTGTAAAAGCAACAAATAATAACTTGACTTCTAGTTGATCATTTGGAAAAGTGTCACAAGGTAGATTTGTCCGATTAAATATCTGTTAAACACATTCCAATCATCACAAATACTGCAGAAGACCTATTGGATACCGCATGGACCCAAGATTCTCATAGAAATCAGTCAAGTTTGGTGAAGGAAAAATCATGGTTTGGGGTTACATTCAGTATGGGGGTGTATGAGAGATCTTCAGAGTGGATGACAACATCAACAGTCTGAAGTATCAAGACATTTGTGCTGCCCATTACATTACAAACCACAGGAGAGGGCAAATTCTTCAGCAGGATAGCGCTTCTTCTCATACTTCAGCCTCCACATCAAAGCTCCTGTAAGCAAAGGAGGTCAAGGTGCGCCAGGATTGGCCAGCGCAGTCACTAGATATGTTATTGAGCATGTCTGGGGTAATATGAAGGAGAAGGCATTAAAGATGAATCCAAAAAATCTTGATGAATTCTGGGAGTCCTGCAAGAACGCTTTCTTTGCCATTCCAGATGACTTTATTAATAAGTTATTTGAGTCATTGCAGAGATGTATGGATGCAGTCCTCCAAGATCATGGAAGTCATACACAATATTAATTCTGTTTCCACTGCAGCATGACTTTATATTCTATACTGTACATTATTTCTGTTAAGTGACAAGACTTTTATCAAAACAAAGTCAGACCTTACTGTCCTAATTAAATAATTAAAAATCAAGGCATGATCATATTATATTTTGGTAAAATAAGCGTAATCTATAGGCTTTTGTCTTTCATATAAGCCACGTCTGATACCAAATGATCAACTAGAAGTCAAGTTATTATTTGTTGTTCCTTAAACTTGGATAGGCGACAAGACTTGTCAGGTAGTGTAAGTTACAACTTGCAAATGGATACTTGCTTCTTAATGGTAAGACTCAGTTATGACCAGTAATTATGCTTAGAATAATAATAAACCTGTCCGACTTGACAAGCATTTAATCAGTTATGCCCTGGAATGTAAACATTTGGAATGTAAACATTATATCATATACCGAACCGTACCGAAACCATGACCTACAACAGAAAATTTTGCCGAGCAGTGAGAAGTCTATATTGTTGCACCCCTAATTAACATCTACAATAGGAACAAAAATACTATGGAAGTCAATGACAGCATTTTGTTTGACTATAGAAACAGTTTTGGAACAAGTGCAGGATGAATAAATAATGACAGAATTTTAAACAAACTCTTTAAACAACTTCTTTTGTGCTTTTTACATATTCAGTTGGCTTTAGTGCACAATGTTGCTGTCGTGCACATCATGGTTTTGTAAAACATCCATAATAGGAGCCCTTTAATAACCAAAAGTAGCACAGTATGCCCATGCTACCATAGATGGCTGCTTACAAAGAAACTATAGAAACACTATTGTCAGCAGTGAAGAGACAGGACCAACCTTGAGTGCCTGTATGACAAAGTCTCTGGCCTCCAGCTCTCCTTCAAGAACACTGAAGAGCAGCAGCACATCTCTCTTACTCAGAGCCTCCACATTCAGCCTCGGCTCCTGGGGAAAAAAAGAGAGCAAATAATGCGGAGCAAATGAGTGGATGAAAAAATAAACTACAACACAATCAGGAATTCTAATGACCGTTTTAGCAAAGGGCGCATTAAACTGAAGCAAAGCCATTTGAAAATTTAGAATAAACTGTTTGGAAAACATGCAGTCAGAAAATAATATCCAAGTCTGTCTTTCCTTGCCATCTGCAGACCAAATGAGTGCAGTCTGCTGCATTCTCAATGTGCTACAGTGTGTTGCTTATTCAGTGCACAGTATAATTAAATCAACACTGCAAACCCACAGTAAACAGATGCGCTTAATCATATTTTGGTATACACTACTTGACAAAAATCTTGTCGCCTATCCAAGTTTTAGGAACAACACATAATAACTTGACTTCTAGTTTATCAGTTGGTATCAGAAGTGGCTTATATCAAAGATAAAGGATGAAAATATGAAATATATGAATATATGAAAATATAATATGATCATGCTTTGATTTTTAATTATTTTAATAGGACAGCAAGGTTTGACTTTGTTTAGACGAAAGTCTTATCACTTAACAGAAATAACGTACAGTACAGAATATAAAGTCATGGTGCAGTGGAAACAGAATTAATATTGTGCATGACTCCCATGAGCTTGGACGACTGCATCCATACATCTCTGCAATGACTCATAACTTCTTTGGATTCATCTTCAATGCCTCCTCCTTTATGTTACCCCAGACGAGCCCAATAATGTTCATGTGATTGGGCTGGCCAGACCTGGAGCATCTTGACCTTCTTTGTTTTCAGGAACTTTGATGTGGAGGCTGAAGTATGAGACGGAGCGCTATCCTGCAGAAGAATTTGCCCTCTCCTGTGGTTTGTAATGTAATGGGCAGCACAAATGTCTTGATACCTCAGGCTGTTGATGTTACCATCCACTCGGAAGATCTCTCACATGTCCACATACTGAATGTAACCCCAAACCATGATTTTTCCTTCACCAAACTTGACTGATTTCTGAGAGAATCTTGGGTCCATGCGGGTTTCAATAGGTCTTGCTAAGTATTTGTGATGATTGGGATGCAGTTCAATAGATGATTCATCTGAAAAATCTACCTTGTGACACTTTTTCCAAATGATCAACTAGAAGTCAAGTTATTATTTGTTGCTCTTACAACTGCGATTGACGACAAGACTTTTGTCAGGAAGTGAATCGGTATAGATGAGGCATGCAAAGGTTTTTGTTACCACCGCACCATTAAACATGAAAACCAATTCCAGGAATATTTCATACTTCTGTGTCAAGCGCACATGTATAATCTGGCACAACCTTCGCGCTGTCGCATAGCCCTCGCCGTGGCTGACGCCGACACAGACGCGCACCTCTCAAAAAATGTAGCTCAACGATGTGTAGCACAAGCTCTGTGATTGGTCGGCTTGGTAGCTGTGATGAGTGTGGGCGGTGGTGATTGCCGTGAGCTCGATGGAGCGATTGTTTACTAGTGTCGAGTCCTGAGAAGCAATTTGATTTGCGATTTAATTTTGTAGTCAAGCTTCAGCTGAATAATCTGTACGCCGTGGCAACAATTCTGCGACAGCTCTTAAAAATTACCTGTTTTTATTCGGTGTCTGTGACTTTGAAACCAAAATACTCCCATATTACCGAAGTTCTGTTTTTCGTTGATATTAATTTGTCTATTAATGCTTCTTAAGCAGCAGACGCTATTATTCCAATTGTCCGCTTGTTCCTGTATTTTTTTTTATTTTTTATTGTGGGCGTCCCCATAGTTCAGTTGCGCAGTTCTGATTGGGCAGAATGAAAGTGTGCTCACACAATTGGCTAGTAAGTCTGTCACACACAGATGGCAGTCACGCATTTGCTCTGGGCGGGGAAAGTTAAATAATACATATTTATTTCATATCACAACCTCTTGCGATTAGCTAATCGCTATGTTTCAAATTGCGATTGCAATTCGATTTCGATTTATCGCACAGCCCTAGTGTTTACCTTACGATTAAAGTTGTTGCATGGTTCCCACCTCTGAATGAATGAGTTTTAGCTAATTGTACATTTAAGGTAGCATTCAGAAAAAACAAAACTCCACACAGAGCAAAATAAAAGCCTACGGCCAGCTAGCATTTTGGAAGTGTTATTGCAGAGCAACACAAATAGCACGCAGAAGTATAATTGCACGACTACGCACAAGGCAGGTGCTTGAAATACAAACCACCTTTAATTGTGCAGTTTTGGTGACTGTCGCTTTAAATTCAAATGAGATTGTGCTCTTTTAAAAAAAAAAAGGGTGGAGCTGCAAATGTCTACGTGTCAGCATATAGTGGCAGATTCAAAAACAAGACTAACCTCCTATGATAATAAGGCAGAGATCGTCACTAATGGGCGGGGCTTTTCTCCTCTGATTTCAAGTGAGAATGTAAGTCAAACTGTTTCCGCAGCATTAATTTGTATCATAAATTAGAGGTTGGTTATATTCACACACTGTTGACACACAACTGTATTTAAAACCCTTATAAAGTGATTTTTGCATAATAGGTCCCCGTTAAAATATCACCATAGAAGATAATTACAGACAAAATGCTACATTTTAAATGCTATATTCTTTTATACGTACACAGCACTAAACAAACAGCATCAATTAAAGCCCAGCACAATGCTAGGTCTCTCTCTATCTCTGATCGGTTTGTTAACAGCCATTTACGCCTCATCAAAAGCAATTTACTTTAAGCAAGCCCTCCTGGAGCAATCAAAGGGTTAACAGGCTTGTCCGAGAACATAATGGCTATACAGTAGATCAAAGCTGCGATCTCAGAAACTCCCATTCCCATGTTGGCTTTCTTTCTGTGCAGTTCACAGCAAAAGAAAAGGTCATTTTTTTCATTTCATCCTCATGAGTCAAAGCCTCTGTCATACATCAAAGCTAAAGCAAAACTCAACCATTTTACTATTGATAGACAGTTAGAGACTTCTTGTTGGCAAAGTGAGACTGACTGAAATTCCTCTCTCAGGACTTGCTTCCAAATACTGTCACAAGGACAACCCTGAAAGCATCGGATTTCAGTTTTCCTTATCCTATAAATGCTTTGACTATGCGCTGCAAGCCTCAAATGAAGTAATCTTCTGAAACTGAATCTGGATTTCTTTTGCTCTGACCCCACTTTGCGTTTAATAGCACTGCATGTTGCGATTTTTGTGTGGTTGCTAGCCTAACTTTCCACATCATGAAGTCACGGAGGAGTCTTGGAGTGTTACATAATAAGCCCAGAGCCGGAAGACGTCCAGCTACTGTGCTGAAATCTGGAAGCTTGACTTCCACGTCAGAGCTCTCATAAATCGTATTACTGTACTATTGAGTGCACAAATTCATATTCTCTCTTTCATCTCTGTTGTGTAACCTTTAGCTAGAATTTATCCTTATTAATAGTAGTCAGGTTTCTTTTGATGTATTGTGCACCAATGGGAATTGCCTGAAAAGTGGATCTGAGGCCACGAGTATGCAAGAAAGCTTTCATGGTTTGTGGTTTACCCATTCAAACGGTGCTAATTTGAAGCGTGTTGTTGCGCAAAGCCATACTTTATAGACATGCTAATTTCACAACTTTGTTCAACTTCCAAAATCCAAATAAAATCAGTTTAAAATTGAAGTCTTGAATTCTTGAATTTATAAGTCTTGAAGATTTATAAAAGTATAAAAGAAGTGTGAAAATCAGAAATCAATCAGATTTTTTCATACTTTCAGTTCAGTTCTTTTAGGTTTAATTTGGTTTAGACCAAAATTAAAAATGATACATTGATTTGTCATTAGCTTAGCATTCATACTGCCATTTTTAAGACCAAAACAAAACAAGTATTATTGTCTTTGTGATGTACATTTTGCGACAGAACTTACTGAACATCCAAAACAATGCTATGTGTTGTGCTTGACACGTTTGTTGTATTTGCATACCTGTGAATGCATTTTTATTTAGAGCTTATGAAATTTAAAAACTCAAAACAGTGGCAGAAAAACGTTTCCAACACCTATAGTGAATTGTAATAATAACATTATGACTGTGACAAGAAAAAAACATATAGGCTGTGTCCAAAATCGCCTACTACTCATTAGGCACTAGGGCTACACAATATATCGTTCAAGCATCGATATCGCAATGTGCGCATCAGCTATAGTTACATCCCAAAGATATGCAATGTCCAGTCTGAATTAAAGTTGACCAGGATTGTATTTAATCACTGTATTCATACAGATTTTATATGATTTATGCAAAAAACATTTCTTACCTAGAATTGTTGTCTTGTTTCTAGTCCAAATATCTACATTTCAAAGTAAAAACTAGATCATTTTACTGACCCCACTGGCAGATATTCTCCTTAAAACACGCAAAATCTCTTAATTTTCTCTTATTTCTTCTAACGGTGAAAACAACCGATATTTAGATTTTTTTGGTTATTTGGACTAGAAACAAGACAAAACAAAGTAAGAAATGCATTTTTTGCATTGTAATGATTCAATTTCTGTACCCGAATACTCATCAAATAGTGCTATTCAACTATCTTCTTTTCACTGAAACTGTATTTATATCGCAACATTTATCACAGACCAATAAAATATTGCGATATCAGATTTTTCCAATATCGTGTAGCCCTAGTGGGTACTGCACTTGAATTTAGTACACGGATGTTAGTCAAGTATGTTCTATACAGTATGAATGTGAGTAGTATGAATGGAAATCAGACATACTTTATCCGCCATTTTCTCATGATCACGTGACCGACCCATGTCAATTGGGTCGCTTCACTCCCATTCATAAATTCTCTCATGGTGCATCATGGGATAACGTAGCGTCCATCCGATGCGTCCATTATTATTATAGTATTGTACCTCAATACTGTTAGATTCCACAGAAAACCATAAAATTAACTTGTATCAGTACAATTGTATTGTATTTTCTGCAGATACTACTCTACAAAATAAGCCACATCAATGTAAAATGATGAATTCATTTCAAAGAGTTATAAGCCATCTCATGAGATTATATTCATATCGCAATATATATTGCAGACAAACTAAATATCGCAATGTCAGTTTTTGCAGCCCTACTACTCGGCTCACATACTGTTTTTAGCATACTATATAGTAGGGTTGCACGGTTTACAGGTTGCAAAGCTGTAGAATTTGTGCCTTTTATGGTAGCCTATTGCACGTTTTCTAATGCTTCAATTCGATCTGAATCGGTTCATTTCTGTTAATGTTAATATGATTTATTAGTGACCGTGACAATCTTTTTAAAAGAACGACTCACAAAGTGAAATTTTGAATTACTTTGGATGGTTACCTGATAAGACTGAAGGGGAAAAAAAGGTGAAAAACCCAAAATAGCAACAGGAAACATTGAAACAATTTTTGACCACTTCATATAGCCTAATTTTGTTGGAAAAATGCTCTTTTTGTAACAAATTTTATTCTGTATATTTGTGTCTTTATTTTAATGTATTTTTGTTGGTCAGTTATCTACAAAATATACAAAAACAATGAATAAAATTTAAGTGAAGTGGGGTGCAAATAATATTTTTGGCCTTAAGGGATTTATGAATTAAATTCAAGTAGGCCTATTATAATATAAAATATAGTATTTCTGACAATTGTCTGGCAATTATAATTTTATAATTTAGTTACAGTATCGCAATTCTACTTGGTATCATGATACTTCAGCTAGTATAGTATCGTAAGATTAATGGTTTTGCGACAACCCTACTATATATTAACATATGGAAGTGCGATTTCGGACACAGCCATAGTTTTGCTTTTTGGTGACATCTTGTAACGTCATATCATGTTTTGGTTAGTTTAGATGTTTTTGGTTCGTGTTGCGTTCATATTAAAGTCAAACCACATCTTCTGAACAGTTGGTCCATTCGTTTCACACTTATTCAAAGTTAAACACGCTGACAGAGAAACAAAGTTTATTTTGATCAAACAAAAGCACATGTGTGTGTGAACTCCCCTAAAACTGTTAAAAATGAAACATTCTAAGGTGATGATAAAAAAAGGTCAAAACATTGTTAAATCTCTTTATAAATCTACAAAAGCTTTCTTTCATGTGCACATGAGGATTAGCCAATAGTGTTCTTCATGGTTGACTAATTTGGCATTTCCTCTTTAACGATGCCCATGCCTTTTTGAATTAAAGGGTGCTACAGCATTCAGCGTCAGCCCCAAATGCTTCTTAAATTACCCAGCATTTCTCCCCGGAGCTAGACTGAAGCATTCAGTGTTTGAGTCCAAGCTCAGCCGACATGTCAGAGGGTAATTAATTTAATCCTCAAGCTGCTCGCGAGCTACAAAAACAGATGGCCCAATGTCAACTGCCTGTTGATGTGATCAGCTGTACAGAGTATGAAGTGTAATATTCAACGTTTTTAAGTATATACAGTGCTCAGCATAAATAAGTACACCCCTCACAAATCTATCTTTTAAATTCATATTAAAAAAAAAATAAAAAGTGGAAAAAATCAAGAGAAGCAAAAAAAAAAAAGTAAAATTTAGTTATTGTATTTAATTACATGATTTAATCTAGTTATTTATTGTTGCAATATTCAGCTTGAATTTAATTGTATTATCTTACAATTCTAAATATGTTTGGTGACTAAAATATTATTTTAATAAATAGATCTGTTTAATCTGTTTTGTTTAAATGCACCAAAATACATTGCCTATATTCACTGAGAAATGGATAAAAATATTCATTTTCAAAATGGGGTGTACTCAGTTATGCTAGGCACTGTATATGGTGTTCATCATATGGCAGTGACAAATCTACTAATCGTTTTATTTTATGCATGCAAATATACTGTTATATACACTACTGTGACTATAATTTGTATGGAGAGTTAGTGGCGCTAAATTATGTGTATGCAGTAGTTATAATACATTTATGACCTGTAATTGTCACAGATCCTGAAGTTGTTAGATTATCTTTTAAAAGTGTACACACTTGGCAGATTGTCAAATAAATAAATAATAAAGGTTTATAATATCATTTTGATTTGAAATATATCTTAATATTACTCAATTCCTTTCAAATTCGAAATTGATATAACAAATATATATATATATATTATATTAATTATATTATTATAGTTCTTTATATATTTTTTTTTAAATTGTACATTTTTAAGATATTCCTCTCTCTCTGCTCCCCATAATTTCCTGTCTATAAATCTCCACTGTCATATTAAAGGTGAAAACCCCTAATATATATATATATATATATATATATATATATATATATATATATATATATATATATATATATATATATATGTATATATATATATGTATATATATATATATATATATATATATATATATATATATATATATATATATATATATATATGTACTCTAGTTCATATAGTTGTGGAATTCAAATATAATATAATACAACATCTATTTAATGTAATGTCAGCTCATATGTTATATTTCATAAATAGGTCGAAATATATTTGCTACTAATCTTTAAAGATCTATTATCTTTGATAAAAGAATTGTTCAATCTTTTGAATGTAGCGTCAGTGTAATATCTAGACTGCAGTTTTGGACATCATATATATTTGTGCAGCTTTTTTGGAGGCTTCATCTGACTCTGGAAGAAGACAAAGATAGACGATGCCTATATATGATGCATGTCTGTGCTGTGGACAGTTCTTTACGTTTTGAGTCTTTAACAGTTATCCACATCAACGAAAATTGCAGCTGTTTTACTTTTTATAACCGATGTCTCCACTAAGTTTTAATGTTTACATTTTTCATATACAGCTCATATAACTTAACAAACCCCGTTCAATGAGAATCTGTGTACGTTGCTTCGCGATTGATTAAGACTGGTTTAAACAGTTGCTGTCAAAACTGACGGCGATTTAAAACTATAAAAACATGAACTATTCATACAATCTGCATCTTCTCCTGTCATACTAATCTTTTCTGCTGTATATCCCAGAATATTAATGTTATAAAGATCAGATTCTCACCGTTGTGGGTGCCATGCCAGGGTTGATCAGTTTCCAATATCGCTCATCGAGCAGCTCTGTTGTTAAAAATCGGCTTCAGCGAAGTTCATCTGCTGTGCAGGAACGCAAACAGACACTTTAAACAGCCAATAAGGTGGGAGTGTTTCAGGGGAAATGACCAATGAAAAACTAGAGCCAGACTGAGGAGGCGGGACTTGAAAAGTTCAGTTTCTGTAAGATTCTTTGTGCAGCGGTGAGACCTCAGAAAACACACTTTGTTATCTTGACTTAAACATAAAGATATCATGGCGGATTTCTGAGAATACTTGTAGTATTAAAGTATCACTAACAAAACAACCACTCTAAAATTGATCGTAAATGTGGAAAAAATGCAGACGGGATGGTTTTAACTTTGATGAAATACATGTGTGCCACCTAGTGGTGTTTTTTATTTTTTATTTTTATAAAAATAACCATCAAGAGCAAACGTATAACACAATATGAAACATAAAAACTTAAATACCAATGGTTAAAAAAATGATGGTCCAATGATTTTAAGAGTTGACATGGGAATCAAAAAAAGTTTTATAATAATTTATACATATGTCAGATTTTTTGCTTTTCAACAGTTTCACAGTAGAAATAACGAAGTCAAACTCGATACAAAAAAACTGTTAATGAGGGAGATGATTTAGCAAATTTCTGTTTGTACTTGTAAAACTTTGCCAATAAAATAAAGAGATTAACAATATATTCAAGACTTTTGTTGGATTTTTTTTCATAATAAAAAAATTATATCTTTTAATGTAAAATAAGAACTAAGTTTTGTCTTTTAAAAAAATATATTTGGCTAGATCCTTCCAGAAATTGTTTACCACGTTGCATTAACATAATTGACTAAGGCTTTCTTTATCCGCATTACAGAAACCATAGATGTCCTCCATTTCCATGTACTTAAAATGACGATTTATACTGGGTAAATTGTATGTAAGTGGTGTTTTATTGTAATTCTAAGATTTGGGAACTAAGACGTCAATTTGTATGCAAAAACCCGGAAACCAGTTAGCATTTTAGCAGTTCTGGTTCCCTCGTCCCAAAACCAATGGGGTTTTTCAATGGGATTATAGTTAAATTGCTTAAATAAGGTCCGTGGCTAACACAAACTCTGGATACTTTCACGTTTTATTCTATGACAAAACACACCAGTTACATCACACTCTTGCTAAATGGGACTACAGGCGGTGTCGGAGACATTATACGCTTGTGTTGGGCATTTGGATTTGTCTGTTGTTATTTAAGTATTTTCATGAATAGTATTTTATAGTTTGTAGTGTTTTTCTAATTGGGAATTCATATTGTGTGTAGATAATGCCTTCACTTGTAAAGACTGTCAAGACAGATTAATTTGTTGATCATTTATTTTAATTAAACGATATTATGGGGATACAGCTTACCAGTGTAGCCTGTCTCTTTCCTGCTCTCAGTAATGCAAACGTGTGAATAAATATGTAAGAAATACATGCATATTAACTGTCATTTTAACATGATTAAATACATTTTTCGTCGTTTTCTTTCTTCAACTGAACATTAACCATATTTAACTCTGTCATAACTGCAGTAATTACACTCCTGCTTAAAATGTATAGCATATGTGAGTGTATGGGCTGCTTTTCGCTGTACTTCGTGACAAAAAAAGAATATTGAATGTTGTTATCTGTCCATGATGGAACTTGCATGCGTATAGACATGTCCCTCATGCCTCGTCTAAGGTAAGTGGGCTGTGTGCACGTGAGCGATCCACTTATTTAAATGTCTTATGATAATACCAAGTAGGCACATTTACAAATAAGGCAAAACAAAATGTATTTCTCACGTAAAAACTATCCAAAAGGCACGTAGGTCTATGTGTTTTTGCGTATTTATTGGTTTATAATATATAGCGTGGATTATAATATAATAAACAGAGAGGTTAAATCTTTGTCATGGACCATATTTATAAAAATATGCTTGAAAAGTTGTCGTTAGCAGGGCGGTGCTGACGTCACAGGCGAGCGCCCTGAAGGCACTGTAGTCCGTTTATAGCCTAATGTTAGCCTTTCAGTTCTTGCCTTTGCATTTAAGATCCAAAAGTGCTAAAAGTTGTATTTTCGTGTGAGGATTATCTGGCTGGACAAAACGTGTGAGTGTAATGAACAGTGTTTGAACACAGAGCTTATTATTTGCAATCTTCGAAAAGCCTATGGGAAAATTCTATGAGGATTTTATCAAGGGAACCAGTTTTATGCTAGCAGCCGATTCGCCTACTAGGTGACGTCGTGGAGGGCAGGTGTAGTGACGTCGGCGCGCAGGGGTGGGGCAGGCTGTGGATTCTGGTATAAATACGCACGTCAGCTCTCTCCCCAGTTTGCCAGTTCGCTAAGCTCTACGTTAACAGCGTCAAACAAACAAATGCCCCACACACTCGATGGGATTCATGCCATTTACCGCCAAAAAGCTTTTTGGGCTGAATTCGCATTATCCACAATTATCCACATTATCCACAAAATCACACCAGGAGTTTGAAACCCATCTGTTAAGCAGCTTACAAAAGGTATATTATGTTCGTTTGTGTTATTGATTAACGTAGCGGTGATGCTAACCTGCAGCCCGGTTTGAATCGAGCAAAGTTTTGTTTGTGAAAAAATAATAGCTTTGCATTTGCATTGAATTGTGCTTAATGTTTAGCCTAAACGAGAAACTGTTATACTACAGTTTGCTTTGTTTTAAAGCATTTTTTGTGATGCACTCAGTCGTTTTTATCGTCGTCATCCAGTCAGTGATGGTGGAGTTATTGTTGAATTAAACATTTATTTATTTGTATGCAGATGTGGCGCGTTTTGAATAAACTAGATTCAGTTTGTTTTTGTTAATATTTGGGGTGTTTTTTATGAGAGCAGGCCTCAGTTTGTTGTGCAGGTTGAGTGATGTTGAATTGAGGTAAAGTTGGTTTTATATTCGCGCATTCATTCAATTATATAGTACAGTAAATATGACTAACGCAGACTAACCATGTTCCGTACACAACGATGTTCCGTATAGATTACCTTTTAACACCAATCTCTTGAGTAAATACTTACGGGTCGTAGACAAATGATATATACCTGTGTAATCTTTGTGTCTCACTCTTATTCCTGATCACAGCAGAGACTCTCCTACCAAATGTTTCCGAAAAAAAAAACAGTAAGTTTGCTACGTCCACCTAATGCTCTTGAAAATGAACTGTGTCGCTTAGGAGGGGAGACATTTAGAGCAAGAAAAATATGCATTTGAATTTAATTTGTGCATAACACAGTATTACAGTGTTATTTTAATGAATATCATATTATCACTAATTGTTAAATACATGATCATTTGTTGAATAAATGCTTTGAAATGGGGCTATTTAAACATCAGTTGTTAGTGATAACCACGTCGCAACTCTCCGCCAGAGAGTGCCTGAGAGACAGGCTGCAAACCCTATTTGCCCGTCATCTTTGTGCACTGATGATTATATTTTATATTCATAAAAGGTCAGTTAAGTTAGCGTTAACTTGCATGAATTTAATCTTTTAATATTTTAAATTGTCACACTGTAATAAAATGAGCATGATCTAAAACTTAAATGATTGTAAGGTTCTTTCATTACAAACTTTCATAAAAATATATGAAAATTTAACATTAACCTCAAGTTAAGTCGTAATAGTATATTCTGACATATGTTTTTAATAGGACTTCAAGCTATGACCATGTTTGCCGGTGAATTAATGTTATGCGCCCTCTACAGAACTGTTAATAGAGTGGAGGAACTATGACATCAATTTGTATGCAAAAACCCGGAAGCGAGTAGCAGTTTCGGTTCCCTCATCCCAAAGTCAATGGGTTTTTTCAATGGAATTTCAGTAAAATTGCTTAAATAAGGTTCGTGGCTAACATAAACTCAAGATACTTTCATGTTTTATTCTATGACATAAAACACATCAGTTACATCTCACTCTTGATTTTTTAAAATCGCTTACGCTTCTTTAAAAAGACGGTTGCTATCAAGTTGCTAAATGGGACTACAGGCGGTGTCGGAGACATTATACGTCATCAAGCTGACCTGGTCTGGAGCGCAGCTTGCTTGCGTTGAGCATTTGGATTTGTCTGTGATTGAAGTATTTTCATGAATAGCATTTTATAGTTTGTAGTATTTTTCATTGGAAATTCATGTTGTGTGTAGATAATTCCTTCACTTGTAAAGGCTGTCGAGACAGATTAATTTGTTGATCATTTATTTTAATTAAACAATATTATGAAGATACTGCAGTGCAGCCTGTCTCTTTCTTTATTTCCAGATTCCTCCTGATTTTTCCAGGAGTCTGCATTAATAGCCTAAAAGCTTATGGCCTGAAGCCTTATTATGTCGTAGAATATACATAGACTTAAACTTTGTGTGCTGTTGGGGATGTTTTCAATCACTCTGGAGTGGTTTTTAGGATTTATTTGGCCACAACATTCTCTGTGTTTCAGCAAATGCAATGATTTTTAGTGACAAATCCTATTTTTATATATATATATATATATATATATATATATATATATATATATATATATTATTTTTTTTTATTACATTTTTTTTTGTCCCATTAACCTTCATTAGAAAAATGTTTTTGGATTGTAAAGCCATGACACCATATAATCGCGCATTCTTTATTGTTTGTGCTTTTCCCTGCTGGGAACAGGTAAAATTTGTCATTTGTGATCTGATGACAAATTTTACCTGTTCCCAGCAGGGAAAACCACCAACAATAAAGCACGAATATATGGTGTCATGGCTTTACAATCAAAAAATTTTTTTCTAATGGAGGTTAATGGGACAAGGTAAACAATAAAGTATATTTGTCACGTATATTTTAGGAAAATGCTCTTGAATTTTTCAGGAAGTCTATATAGTCTGGGCTACCCTTTCAGTATGTTGGTGTCTTTATGTTGGTGTTTTTTTTGCCCCATTGACTTCCCTTATAACAGAATGCCATGACACCATATAATCGTGCATTTTTGATTGGTTGTTTTTTAAGGTGATCTTTTAGTATTTTCTTATTGGTTTTGTCATATTCATTAATGCTCAATTTTTAAGTCTTCATTTATTGATATACTTCAGTTTTTATATTTTTTTCATATTTGTCATGCCTTTCATAACTTTACATATTTTATATTGCGTTTTTCTGATTTGTATTAGATTTACGTAATTTTTCAATTTTTTTGTATGTATGTCAACTTGTTTGCTGAAATACTGTTGCAGTTTTTGGATTTCTTTCATTTTTGTATTTTCCATTTTCCACGCTTAAGTTTCAAAACATGTTTCAAAGAATTATGGTCATACTTTCTGTGTAAACCCCCAAAGACAGAATCTTTAGAAATGGTGAAATAATAGGTATTTAGGCAGGCACAGTACTAGGGCTGCACAATATAGTATTTCAGCATCCATATCGCAATGTGATCATTTTTCATTTTCATGTGTTTTTGAGGCCTGTGATTATAATGATTTTAAATGGATTTAAGCCTAAGAAGTTGTACTGTTTGTAACTTTAATATTGATTAATTTTATTGAATTATTTTTATTATTGAATTACTGTACCCGGTGGCTCAGTGGTTAGCACTGTCGACTCACTGCAAGAATGTTGCTGGTTCGAGTCTCTGCTAGATCAGTTGGCATTTCTATGTGGAGTTTACATGTTCTCCCCGTGTTGGTGTGGGTTTCCTCCAGGGTGCTCCCGTTTCCCCCACAGTCCAAACACATGCGCTATAAGGTGAATTGAGTAAACTAAATTGATCATAGTGTATATGTGTGTGTGTGTGTGAATGGATGGGTGTTTCCCCGTTAATGGGTTGAGGCTGGAAGGGCATCTGTTGCGTAAAACATATGCTGGAATAGTTGACTGTTCATTCCTGTTACATGTCCATGTATTTGTTGATTTATTTTTGATATTTTGTCACCCTCTACAGTTTTGTACCCATTTTGTTTCAATTAAGTAGATTTCTTTGCATCTGCAGATCATTGACGCTGCAGCACTTTGAAGGTGGGGACTTGAGCAGCCCTCCAGATGTGGAGTTGTGCTCCCTATGTGTTCAGCCTTAGTTCCTTCCATACTAGGGCTGCACAATTCTGGCAAAAATGTGAATCACGATTTTTTTTGCTTAAAATCAAGATCACGATTCTTTAGATGTAAAATAAAGGTTAATATGAGTAGGCTATTATTATTGTTAATTCTCAAACAAATTGTCACCTTGGAATTATAAGGTCTATCTTTGTTCTGAATGATTTTCAGATATTGAACTTCAAATTTTTGCAATCCGTATAGCAAACAGTATGTGTGCAACATTTGTTTTTAAAAAAGTCTTAATGTAAACAATAAGTTGTCATTTAATAAGAATATGTCAATAACTCAATTTTGACAAAAATGTCAGATAGAACCTTATAATTCTAAATTGACAACATGATAAAAGAACAATAATAATATTAGGCCTGTGTGTAGGTCTACTGTTGCTTAAAATGCTAAATTTTGTACATTCATTATGGTGGACTTGAACAGACTTTCAATATGTCCTGTTTGTTATTTCACAGTAAAATTATGACATCAGAATATAACTATTCATAATTATAAACTTGAATTATTATGTAGTTTGAGATGTGCTTGTCATTTGTCATTGACAGCATTATTAGACCATTTGTTTTCACTGGTAAAATCAGACATTTCTCATTTTCAGATTTGTTCTTGCATTAAATTCAACATTATATAAGCTAGAGTAGCTATACTGACACTGTAAACATTTATTTTCATGCACAACACTGTGTTAGTTATAAAAGAAAAAACATATCAAATGCTTTCGTAATCACAACCGTAAAATGCGATATGATCATTTAAATGATGTGCGGCCAGTTTCATTTTCACTTCCTAGTGCGGCTCATGGCTGCTGTCACTGTGATAAAACGCACACACATGCAAATCATTCTTTCAGCACGGCTCTCAAACGATCGCTCTGTGCAACAAACAACGTTATTTACAACTTTATTACTTGTTATTCACAGCCTATTCAGGTTCTGTTCTCTAAAGTAGCCGTCATTGGCGTGCTGCATGCACGCACGTTCTTGGTAGCTTGTGGTCACATCACGTGTGATTTCGAGGCGCAAAAAATCATTACATGAAGACAGAAAGGACATTTCTGGGTGAATTAAACATTATAAATGCAGCATGTGACACTTTTAACGCCATTTGAAGGTGTTCATGTTTCTGTGAAAACTTGTGCGACTGCCTTTAAGCTTCTCTTCTGACCTTGAAAATATAATTGGCTGAATCGTAGAAAAGCTGAATTAAGATCGTGAGTAGGTCGAATCGAGATCGTGATCTTTTTTCAATTAATCGTGCAGCAATATTTCATACTTATTATTTTGTATGTTTATCTTAATTACCCTGGTCCGATCCATTTGTTTATTCCCTCATTTGTGTTATAGTTGTGGCTGTAACAATTCCGCTGTGGCGACCCCTTATAAATTAAGGGACAAAGCTGACAGAAAATGAATGAATATATTACTGTACCTGAATACTCTTAGACTTGGAAACCGATAAACCATTATTTCAATTGTATGTTTTTTTATTGTATTGATCTGTGCTTGTAGTTTTTTATATTTTATGCAGATGCACTTCTCCGCCTTAAAAAGGTCTTAAAGTCTTAAATTTGACACTAGGATATCTGTAAAAACCCTGCTTCAGAGCTGTCTTAGTTCTTTATGGCATACATTCAACAAGGTACTAGAAATATTCCTCAGAGATTTTGCTCCATATTAACATGATAGCGTCACGCAGTTTGTCGGCTGCACATCCATGATGCGAAACTCTGGTTCCACCACATCCTAAGGGTGCTCTATTGGATTGATGTCTGGTGACTGTGGAGGCCATTTGAGTACAGTGAACTCATTAGCCGCGTTTCCACTATCGGGCCAGTGCGAGCCAGGGCTTTAATCGGGCCAGGCCGGGCCAATAGCCCGGGAGGTTGAGAAATGAGGCCGAAATCATGTCGCGTTTCCACTGTCGGGCTAGTTGCTCGCAGCGCGTCACGCAAACACCGCCCCCAGAACGTCCCCCGAATCAAACGTCACACAACCCGTCACACAACCCGCCCACTTCAGCGGGAACAAAAAACTCAAATTATAACCACAAACACAACCTGGCATCACTACGAGAGCTGGAAGATGGAGAACACCGAAGCGATTGGTTTTTTACTGTTTTTGGTCTGTTGGTGTAAGGCCAGACAGCGATCCCTGGATAAGGACATTCGAGTTCGGCGGCATTTAACGCCGTCTATTTGCCTCTGAACATTTTCCTCGGCCCAAATGTTCAGAAGAGCCCTGGTGTCCTCAACTGACCAGTACTGTCTGCTATCCATTTTTTCTTCTTCTTGGTGAGTTGATCAAGCGCGATAGCAAAACAAATGTAAGGGAAGAAAGCATCTTGTCTCCTCTTTACCTGACAGGAAAACTCTGCCTTTGTACGTAACCCCGCCCGGAAGCCCCAGTTGGCCCTCCTTGGCCCAAGGTATTCGGCGGGCCGAAAAAGGCCGGACGCTGGCCCCAAGGAAGCCCCGCTTTGGCCCGATTACGCCCCGGAAGTGATAGTGGAAACGCGACTGGCCTTGGCTCGCCCTGGCTCGCTCGCTTTAGGCGCGATAGTGGAAACGCGGCTATTGTTATACTTAAGAAACCAGTCTGAGATGATTCAGGCTTTATGACATGGTGCGCTATCCTGCTGGAAGACGCTGTGGTCATAAAGGGATGGACATGGTCAGCAACAATACTCAGGTAGGCTGTGGCGTTGACACGATGCTCAATTGGTACTAATGGGCCCAAAGTGTGCCAAGATAATATCCCCCACAGCATTACACCACCAACACCAGCCTGAACTGTTGATCCAAGGCAAGATCCATGCTTTCATGTTGTTGATGCCAAATTCTTACCCTACCATCCCAATGTTGCTGCAGAAATCAAGACCCATCAGACCAGGCAACGTTTCTCCAATCTTCTGTTGTCTAATTTTGGTGAGCCTGTGTGAATCGTAGCCTCAGTTGTCTGTTCTTAGCTGACAGGAGTGGCACCCGGTGTGGTCTTCTGCTGCTGTAGCCTATCTGCCTCAAGGTTGGACATGTTGTGTGTTCAGAGATGCTCTTCTGCATGCCTCAGTTGTAACGAGTGCTTATTTGAGTTATTGTTGCCTTTCTATCAGCTCCAACCAGTTTGGCCATTCTCCTCTGACCTCTGGCATTAACAAGGCACTTGCGCCCACAGAACTGCCGCTCGCTGGATATTTTCTTTTTCGAACCATTCTCTGTAAACCCTTGAGATGGTTGTGCTTAATAATCCCAGTAGATCAGCAGTTTCTGAAATACTCAGAGCAGCCCGTCTGGCACCAACAACCATGCCCCATTCAAAGTCAATTAAATCCCTTTTCTTCCCCATTCTGATGCTCTGTTTGAACTGCAGCAGATCGTCTTGACCATGCCTACATGCCTAAATGCTTTCAGTTGTAGTCATGTGATTGGCTGATTAGAAATTTGCCTTAACAAGTTGGACAATAAAGTGGCTGGTGAGTGTAAATAACATAATGCTAATTAGATAGGGAAAAAAGTAAATGCATTACAAGAAAAATGAAAAAAAAAAACTAGAAAATGTATGTGTAAAAAAACAGACCAAAATCCTTCATTAAAAAAAGTTATATTACAAATTTCATTCATCTGATAAATACAGGCATTTCACAAAGCATTGTACTAAAAAAACACAATCCATCATCACAATCCTTTCTAGCAACATACAATGACAAATCCAGGCACAATTAAAACCAAACATAGCATCATTCCCAATATCCAAGACAAGTACAGTTTAATGTGCATCTCCAAATCAGAGTCACACATTCAATAAGGCGCTGTTGACAGGTTTTTTTTTAACTGGATCCCTTTCATGTATCGGTTTGCAGGTTGTCGAATGTTTTGTTACTGTGCTTCTGTTATTCAAGTCTTCTCAATGTAAATGTGACAGTGAAATAGCACCAGTTTGTTGTGAATCAATTACAAATACTCACACACAGAAGTAAGAATAATTTACTTAAACATGTTATACTGTACAAAAAGCATCTGACATGTACAATAAGATGAAATCATACCTGAAAATGACAAATGTACATTGCCAGAGATATCTGGGCCAAAACGTGTGATCGAATGTGTGATAAAATTAGTTGTTTAGACTGCGGTATACATTTATATGAAGGTTTCTTCTGAGCAGCGGTTCTACTAGGTAAATCCAGTCAGAATTTCATTTCAAATCACTGATTCATAATGCCCTCATGTCACTATTTGTGCGATTCTTCATAGGTAGTCTGATCGATTTCTTTTCCAGCTGACGACACATCAGGTCTTCTATTTATGAGGTGTGGATTTGGGCTTTAGCCCCCATATGTATAAAGTTTTTTTTGTTATTAGTTATTGAAAAACTGTTGTAGTGCAGTTGGGAGCTGTAGTCGCGACATCAGAGGACACACAAACACACACGTACTGCCTTTTCAAGGCTAGGAATCTTTCAGCATGTTTATGCGAGCGAATATCTTGAGGGCGGGTCCTAGTTTAATATTCATGGCACTCATTAGATGGTCTTCTTTCAGTAGCAGCAGCGCCTGTCCATCAATCTCCTGAGCACGAAACTCGTCTGCAATCTCCTGGCAACCTAATTGTGGAGTCACACAAATGAAATGACCATTAAATAACATAATTATTACATATTAATCCTATTTTTATCATACATTTTCCCTATATTTGTATATTTGTTATTAGGTCGCCACAGTGGAATGAACCCCCAACTTATCCAGCATATGTTTTACACAGCGGATACTGTTCCAGCTGTAACCCAGTACTGGGAAACACCCATACACACTTATTCACACACATACACACACACACACACACACACACACACACACACACACACTACGGCCAATTTAGTTGATTTAATTCACCTATAGCGCATGTCTTTGGACAGTGGGGGAAACTGGAGCACCTGGAAGAAACCCATGCCAACATGGGGAGAACAAACTCTACACAAAAATGCCAACTGGCCCAGCTGGGACTTGAACCAGCAACCTTGGTGTGAGGCAACAGCACTAACCACTGAGCCACCATGCTGTACACTATTTATAATATATTTTAAATGTAGTTTATGGGAAGATGTCTTGTCGGGAAGGGAGATCACAAGCGTTTCTACACTGTTCTAATCGTATGTATGCAAATAACGGGGGCTATGGCATCTCTTTGGGAGATCAAAACAGTTTTATAAGGGCAGACCGGGGCTGGCGGGCACGCCGTTACAAAACCGCCCAAATTTTCACTACCCGCCTATGTCATTTTTTACCCGCAAAAATAAATTCAAAACCGCCTAATCTGGCAACACTGCAAGAAGATCGCTTGTTTGAGTCCAGGCTGGGCCAGTTAGTATTTCTATGTGGAGTTTGCATGTTCTCCCCGTGTTGGCGTGGGTTTCCTCCAGGTGCTCTGGTTTCCCCCACAGTCCAAACACATGCAATTTCACAAGTTCACACTTGCAATCGTTTAAGAATAAGGCGTACTTGGCGCGCTGCCCGGAGAGAGGGCTCTGAGCTTGGGGAGACACCCCAACTCGAGTTATTCCCCTTATCAGGAAACAGAGAGGAGTTGGGATTCGAGCGAAGAATCTAGCCCGGCCCCAGAAAGCTCCCCCTGGTAATGTAATGCTTAAGAGGTGAGGTGTCGGGGTGGTGGAGGGATGCTAAAGTCGTTAGATCCTGCAGCTTTGGTATATATAGAAGTTTGGTCAAGAACTGATTGGATAATGGAATAATTGTCAATGACGTATTTGAAAACTGAAACTTCTGCGCGTGCTCCTCCCAAAATTTGTTTACAAAACATCACATAGGTAAATTGGGTAAAATTGGCCATAGTGTATTTGTGTGAATGTGAGAGTGTATGGGTGTTTCTCATTATTGGGTTGCAGCTGAAATGCCATCTGCCACATAAAACATATGCCAGAATAGTTGGCGGTTCATTCAAATAAGGGACTAAGCTGAAGGAAAATGAATAAATAATTTAGACAAATTGACAAATATAGAGTTGTGTGTACTTGATGACTTTAATTGGACTTGTGTATCATTTTTAAAAACTTAGACAAGTCAATAGAGGGAAACAATGTCTATGTCAAAAACAAAAAAAAAGACAGACATGTCCATGATGATGCACAAGAGTTAATGAGGGAAATCAATTGAATCATTGAGAATGTCACAAGTAAATTAAAGTATAAACTTATTGATTTAAAGTTGTAGGTTGCACCTATAGAAACTTAAAAACTATATATTATTATTACATTATTAATATTACATAAAAAATTCTAAATTCTTATTAAAAATCATAAATATATTTACAAACGTTTTGAGAGTGTAGGGAAACTAATGGAGTGGGATTGGTCGAATGTTCTGTACAGCATCATGGGTAATGTAGTTTTTCTGCACAAACTTTGCTTTTGAAGTATCATGCAATGCTTTAGGGAGGCTGGCGGAGCTACAGATATCTATTTTATCCTTGCTCTGATTGGTGGAATGTTCTTTACAGCATCATGGGTAATGTAGTTTTTCTGCACAAACTTAGTTTTTGAAGTATCATGCAATGCTTTAGGGAGCGGGCGGAGCTTCAGATATCTATTTTAACCTGTGCTGTGATTGGAATGTTCTGTACAGCTTCATGGGTAATGTAGTTTTTAGCTTTTGAAGTAGATTGCTTTAAAAATGTTACAAATACAACTGACTAACAACATCAGAGTGGTCTGTCTTTATCTTTTCTTTATCAGAATTTGTTAAAAATCAATTTCGCTATGTTAATTATCAAGCCATTTTTACTGCCAGATTCTGACTATTGCATTTTATATCCAAATGTTAAAGGCCAATTACCTGGCAACGAGCGGATGAACTCGAACACCTCTTGCACATTCCATTTGGTGGGGTCACAGGGCAGGAAGTGCTGACTGAGGAGAGGAAGCTCTTCTGGTTCATTAGCAGCGACCACACCTTGAGAAACCACTGGCCCAGAGCTGGCAGCAGAGAGAGGGGAAGTGGCTTCCTCATAACTGGATATATCCGAACACGGACTCGACTCTCCCTGACTAGGCTGAGACTGAAGCGGTGATGATATAGATTCTCCCTGAGATTGCTGAGATACAGAGAGCCGCTGGAAAGATAAAGAAGAAAACGCAAAAGAACAATTATTATGCAGTAACAGAAATAGGATGATTTGCTTTAAAGTCTGCATGAAATCTAAATTTACGATGTTTATTTTGCTAGCTCATATAGTTATTCTTAACGTCAGTACATTTTTTTACAAACTGACAAAGGTTTAATAAAAAAAAAAAAACAAGAATAATATAAACTCAAAATAACTTAATAAACTTTGAAACAAAAAAGAAAAATACTGTAAATATTATTACTAATTTTAAATAATACAGCAATATTTGTCTAATAGACATATTTGACTAATCTATATACTAGATTCTCCAAAAAGTCCTAGAATACTTTCCAAATAGACTAAAATATATAAATTTTTTTATTTTTTTTTAAATAGGTTATCTTTTATAAGGCAAGGCAAGAGGTCATCCCCTTTATCCACTGAGATGCACCAGGACTGAATTCTTTTTTTCCAAGAACAAGTTTAAAGTCAATAATTAATCAGTGCAAGTAAATGTCATGTCATTTTCATCCGCTTTTCCAGGGCTGGGTTGCAGGGGCAGCACTCTTAGGACAGAACACCAGACTTCCCTCTCCCTAGACACTTCCTCCAGCTCCTCCGGTGGGATCCCGAGGCGTTCCCAGGCCAGCCGAGAGACATAGTGCCTCCAGCGTGTCCTGGGTCTTCCCCAAGGCCTCTTCCCAGTTGGACATACCTGGAACACCTCCATATGTAGGCGTCCTGGAGGCATCCGAAACAGATGCCGAGCCACCTCAGCTGACTGCTCTCGATGTGGAGGAGCAGTGGCTCTACTCCGAGCTCCTGCCGGGTGACAGAGCTCCTCACCCTGTATATAAGGGTGCGCCCTGCCACCCTGCGAAGGAAACTCATTTCAGCCGCTTGTATCCGAGATCTTGTCCTTTTGGTCATTACCCAAAGCTCATGACCTTAGGTGAGAGTAGGAATGTAGATTGACCGGTAAATTGAGAGCTTCCCCTCTTGGCTCAGCTCCTTTACCAGAACGGACAAGTATATCAACCGCATTACAGCTGCCGCTGCACCAATCTGCCTGTCAATCTCACGTTCCATCCTTCCCTCACTCGTGAACAAAACCCCAAGATACTTGAACTCCTCCACCTGGGGTAAGGACTTTCCTCCAACCTGGAGATGGCAAACCACCTTTTTCCGGTGGAGCACCATGGCCTCGGACTTAGAGGTGCTGATTCTCATCCCAGCCGCGTCACACTCAGCAGCAAACCGCCCCACTGCATGCTGAAGGTTCATGTTCGATGAAGCCAACAGAACAACATCATCTGCGAATAACAGAGATGAAATCCTGTGGTCTCCGAACCGGACCCCATCCAGCCCAATGCTGTGCTTTGAAATTCTGTCCATAAGAATTATGAACAGAATTGGTGACAAAGGGCAGCCCTGCCGGAGCCCAACCTGCACTGGAAACAAGTCTGACTTATGGCCGGCGATGCGAACCAAACTCCTACTGTTCATACTGGGACGAGACAGCCCTTAACAAAGCAAGTTAATTCACTGAAAAAAAAAGTCCGCTGCTTCTGGGTTTTGAGTGGCGAGCCTTTGTTGACATCAACTTGAGGGCTTCCATAGCAACTGAATATCAACAACCTCAACCACACCCCTCTTAGTTTGCTTTAAGCAGAGCCATACAGAGAGTAAGTTGCGACAACTCCATTACAATGTAACTTTTTTTTTAACAGCAATGCCGAGTTACTGGCTGCGTCCAAAACCGCCTACTACTCGGTAGGTACTGCAATTTAATTTAAATGTACTACTCAGCCGTTAGAAAAGTACGTTCTATACAGTATGATTGTAAGTAGTATGAATGGAATTCGGACGTACTATATCCACTATTTTTGCATCGCTTCACACCCATTCATGAATTCTCTCATGGGGCATCATGGGATAGCGCGGCGTGCATTTGATGTGCACTTCAGAATCCCATAATGATTTTCGAATTCTATGAATTTGGATATACTACTCGACTCGCATACTATATTGTATTGAAGTATGCGCTTTCAGATGCAGCCACTGTTGAAGCTGGCTGTTTTGACACTTTTGAAAGTTTCTAAAAATAAGATTGTGTATGTTTTAACATTATCAAAAATGTATTTTATTAAACATGAAACACTTCCTGAAACTATTTGAGTCTACATGACAATCAAACCTTTTGGACTTGTCTCAAATCTCTTTCTATGGCTCTGGCTATGAGAGAATGATGCACAGAATTAAGCCCTACTCAATATTCCATTCTATTTCAGTTTGAAGTACATCAACACATTAAGATTAAAGTCTCAATAACTTCCAGTTCATGCAGACTTTATTAAATCTGTATAAAATGCACAACTGGACCAAAGTAGTCGCTCACCTGCTTTTTGGCCTCCCTGCCTCTGGGACTATGAGACCTCCTCCTCCTCCACTGATTTATCTGATTGGTTGATTTAGTTCTGTCCGGGCGGAACAGACCAACACGCTTCGTGCAACTGACACTGTACCTGATCAAGAGATCATATGATTAAAACAACTGAAAATCACAACAATTTACTATTGGTTAACATTTTGATGCCAACTGAATGAATTATTTTAAGCATTAGATTTAGTGTTGAATCTCTAACCTTTTAGCACAGACCATGGAACAGAAGCGTTTTGAACGTTTAAACTTGTAGGCGAAATCCACCCATCCACAGAGCTCACATGTGAGCTTGGGCTCCTCTGTTTCCTCCTCAGCTCTTGTGTCTGATGGTGAAAAATTAGAAAGGATTAAGACATACATTTGAAGTCAGAATAATTAGCCCTCCTGTTATTTATTTATTTAGTTTATTATTATTTTTTAAATATTTCTCAAATAATGTTTACGAGAGCAAGGAATTATTCACAATATTTCCTTTAATATTTTTTCTTCTTATTTGTTTTATTTTGGATAGAATAAAAGAAGTTATTAATTATTTTCAAACCAATTTAAGGTCAATATTATTAGCCCCCAATAAAATTAGCAATATTTGTTTTTCGATTGTCTACAGAACAAACCATCATTATATAATGACTTGCCTAATTACCCTAACTTGCCTAATTAACGTAGTTAAGCCTTTAAATTGCACTAAAGCTGAATACAAGTATCTTGAAAAATGTCTAGTAAAATATATCCTGTCATTACTATGAAGCAAATCTGTTATCTCCACCTTCAGGTTTCAGTCATTCACAGGCAGGAAATTCCAGCAATTTTTTATTACTTACATAATCAAAGCGCATCATTTGTTCAGGTTTCTAATCTTTAAAAACTGTACCATGACACTTAAAAACATCATGTGTCTTAAAAAAACAGACAATTCCTGCAGTATTTGCTTGAATGTACTAAATGAAATGTTCACCTTGTTGTCCAGCCTCCTCTGTGTCTGAGTTTGTGGCACTGAGGGAGTTGCTGCTGGCCGTTTTCTCTGGATCTGAAGGCAGCTGCGTGTCTGGTTTTTTGGGGCTGTCGGCTGCCACCGGAGGTCTTTCCACCTGACAATACAGTACACAGAAATAATGATATTAGGGTGATAATGATAACTCTCTGAACACCTCCCGCTTCGCGATTCTCTCACTCTTCAACAGCCACTCTGTAGGTTAAAATCAATAGGGCCTTTTCTGTTCTATACCCAGGTTATGGAATGCTCTCCCTTATTCTGTAAGAAATGCTTCCACACTAGCTAGCTTTAGGAAGATGTAAAAAACTAATCTTTTTAAGCCAGCACTTTTAGATTCTTGATCATTTTAAGGGACGACGCCGTGGCGCAGTCGGTAGCACAATCGCCTCACAGTAATAAGGTCACTGGTTCGAGCCTCTGCTGGATCAGTTGGCATTTCTGTGTGAAGTTTGCCTGTTCTCCCTGTGTTCGTGTGGGTTTTCTCCGGGTGCTCCGGTTTCCCCCACAGTCCAAAGACATGCGCTATAGGTGAATTGGGAAAGTCAAACTGGCCATAGTGTATGTGTGTGATTGAGTGTGTATGTGTGTTTCCCAGTGATGGGTTGCAGCTGGAAGGGCATCCGCTGTGTAAAACGTGCTGGATAAGTTGGCGGTTCATTCTGCTGTGGCTACCCCTGATTAATGAAGGGACTAAGCCGAAAAGAAAATGAATGAATGAATAATTCTAATGTGTTTATATTTTATAATTGTCCTATGCTGAATCCTTGTGTTTTATTGCATGTTTGATTTCTCTGTTGTTGTAGCTCTTTGGGTTTTATAACAAAAGCATTATAAATAAAATGTATTATTATTTTATTGGTTGGAATATGCAGACAATTTTTCTACAATGTTTATATTTGAAAATCATGTTTAAAATAAAATGAATTAATAATAGTTATTATAAATATTATTATTGGTGGTAGTAGTAGAAGTAGTCTCTTTATTATTATTATTATTATTATTATATTATCTTTTTTATTACTACTTTTGAACAAGTAACTAACTGAATAATAATAATAAACTGGAATTAGTATAGCTATTATTGTAATATTAATCACAACACATTATTTAACTAGTAGTGGTAGTATTATTCGTATTGTATTATTTCTACTACTATTATAACTGCTTTTGAAGAAGTAAACTATGTTGTATTAAAAAATTATAAATAGTAATACTAAACTAATCACTTTAATAACAATAAAATAGAATTGTAAAGGATTATTATTATTATTAATACTAATAATAACAATAACATCAATGTATTTAATTATGTTACTATTATTATTATTAAGCTATCATAAATAATTTTTATAGCTAATTAATTGAAGACAATCATCATTTTTATTGTTATCATTATTAGAACTTGTATAACAATATTCATTAAATAATAATAAATAATAATAATAATAATAATTACTTTATTGAATTGGAGCCGGGAACACTTCCCAAAATACATCATAATTTGGACGACATCTACACTTATGTTAGACTGTTTTTTATTATTCCCAAGGTTTCCATAATCCTAGACCAGGCTGTATCCTGAGCAGATGCTGTGATGGTCATGGAGCAGTGGAGAGCATGAGACTGATTCCTGAAAGACCCCAGTGACAGACAAGGCTTCATACTGATCCCGTGGGCCAGCCTGTACACCAGCCGGTCACCTTCTCACACCTGCAGCTTCTACACATTGGACGTCCAGAGTTACTTAGCCTCCAGCGCCTAGACTGCAGCTCTGCACAGGAAGTTTGGCCAGAGGAGAAATAGCTTAACTGAGCGTGGAGTTCTCTTAAGGTTTATTTTTCCTTCTCATTTTTGTCAATTGGTCGCCACTGGCTTGCTTGGTTTGAGACTTGTGGAGCTGCGCATCGATGGATTTGCTCTTCAGTGTTTGGACTATCAGCAGTGAAAATTAAACCGCACAGAACTGAACTGAACTTCAACATTGAACACTGGACTGACATAGTTTCAATTTACTATAATCTTCTATGTCAAGCTGCTTTGACACAATCTACATTGTAAAAGCGCTATAGAAATAAAGATGAATTGAATTGAATTTATCTAGCCTATTATAATATTAACAATAACAATATATTTTTGTTATTGATCATGTGGTCATCAACTCACAGGGAATGGCTCGGCTCCCTCCTGGATAACAAAGCCCTCAATGACATGCGTCAGGACGTGTGGTTTCACTATGGCTTGAGGGGGTTTGTTCTCTCCGTTTTGTGTGGCATTTCCCATCGCAGCTGCCGGCGGAGGCTCACTGGAGACTGCGGCGGTCATGCTGGATGTCAGCTGCGCTCCCGTGGGCTCCCGCGCCGTTTCCACTGAGCCTGAAGGAGAAGAAACAAGAGCATCACCACCGCAACCACAACAACATCAGCAGCACAAACATCACAGAGGCAAACCTGCTGCTACTGGAAATAAGCACGCAAAAACTGTGCTCAACTTTTTCTACATGTTTCGGTAGTTTGTGTTTATTTAAATGACATCTAATTTAATAATAAAATGTATTTAGGTTTTCAGTGTTTTGTGGGATAGACTACTTAGTGTATTTTGACCTGATTAGCTATTTCAGCATACTTTAGGTCAAACTATACTACCTACTGTATGCATCTAATTTAACTTTATTTTTAGGCTATATGCAGAAACAAACACTATTTATTTTATGACAATTCAGTCTAGTGAACTCTTATGGTGTCTATCGGTGCTCTAAATTTGCCGGTTTCAGACTGTTGAATGACTTTTTTCTAGCATAGTTGGATTGGTGCAATTATGGATTCACAATGGTATGAACCGTTATAGGGGTGGTCAAATGGATGTTTTATTTTGATTATTAACATTATAATTCAAAATACAGGGTGATGCGGGGGCGCAGCGTGTGGCATGATCACCTCACAGCAAGAAAGACGCTGGTTCGAGCACTTTTTTTCAGACTCCAAGGGACCACCCCCTACATCTTGTTGACATCCTTCAGGGGGGATCTATCCTTAATTAGCCACCCCCCCTGTAATTTGAAAAAAAGCCCCCTGTAATTTGCACCCTGTCTTAAAAGCTGGTTTGCAGGTTATAGCTGATTTAAGATGTCTAATAATAATGTTTTTCATTATTATTGACTCTTTCATGCTATTTTAACAATTATTATTTCTTATCATTAATGAAACGCAAAAATATTAATTAAAAATGTGTTAAAACAATAATTAATCACACAAAAGCTTTGTAATGTGAAAAGTTGGAAAAAAGAAAAGAAAAAATTGCATCGCGAAAAGTCATGTGACACTCAAGGCCCAATGGATTTTTAAGTCAATGATCGGCGCGCGCGATGTAGCGCCATTTTTATTTTAAATTAAACCGTCGTCAGAATAGATCAACACCTAAGGGGATGATTGTCAGTCAATAACGACTAAAATTTAGTTCACTTTCTCACACAAACCTATTAAATAACTTCATAATACATTAAATGTGCAGTTATGCATAACGTTTACTGTTTATTGTCACTAATACAGAGAACATTACATTATTCAAAAATAAAAATTCTCAAACGTCAATGAGGGTAAGTACATAATTCATTGTGTTTGAGTGAGAACTAACATTACAACATCTCATCACCAACTTACAGATACTCATCTTAACACTTTCTGCAAGTAAAATAGTCCATGTAACGTAACTATTTTACAGGTTTACTGTCGCTGTGAATAAGCCGTCAGAGAACATCATTCATAAAGAAAACACTCCTGAAACGTCAATGAGGGTAAGCACATAATATCATTCTGTATGTGTGTGTGTGTGTGTGTTAACTATAACACCGCATCGCCTGCTCATAAATACACCTCTTCTGTTTAACCCTTTCTGCGAGTAAAATAGCTCACGTCAGTCGCGTCACGTTTGAAAACAGTACTACTAACACAAACTACTGGCATCAAAACACACTGTAGCTTACCGACAAAGCGCAATAAGAACTCATTTCCCAGAGGGGCGCACTTCAGTTCCGCTTCAAAACACGGTGGGAGCCTCATAATGATCCACACGCCTGTTTCGCTGATATAAAGAGTGAATTTCCTGCGCGTGCTTTTCTACTACGCAACACATGCAGTGAGAGAGCTGCGCCTTTTCTAGTGCTCCACTGCACACTCTGCCAGGAAGGCGGTTCAGTCTTTCCCTGGATGGCAGCAGCAGAAACAGCCTCAAGTGGCAGGTCACATGACTCTTTAGTGGTTTACTGGCTCTTTCAGTGTCATTTAAAATGCACGCTGTATTATGCATTGTCTGAAGCAAGGATTGCAACTTAGTATATGTCTTTTTTGCAAATCCTCTGGTTGTGCTTTTGCCATTCTAGAAGGTCGTGTGACTGGTCCACTGTTAGTTCTGGCCATGTAACATTCTTGGTAAATGCACGCCCCCGTATCTGCCTCCTTCCTTGACAAATTTGGTTCAATGTGTGGGAGTTGGAAGCCTTTTGTTTTAATGCATGTGATTGTTTTAGTCTATTTTGACACTTAAGATGCAGGCTATGTAAATCGAAATGACAAAAATTGAAGTACAAGCAAATATTTTAAGCAAAACATTTGCTTAAATGAGGCTTGTTAAGTTATAAATGATGAAATATTCAGTCCAGGTCAATCATCATTTGTTTTACCATACCACTTTTGTAATATATTGGCATTTTTAATAATATATATGGCGACGCAGTGGCGCAGTAGGTAGTGCTGTCGCCTCACAGCAAGAAGGTCGCTGGTTCAAGCCTCGGCTGGGTCAGTTGGCGTTTCTGTGTGGAGTTTGCATGTTCTCCCTGCATTCGAGTGGGTTTCCTCCGGGTGCTCCGGTTTCCCCCACAGTCCAAAGACATGCAGTACAGGTGAATTGGGTAGGCTAAATTGTCCATAGTGTATGGGTGTAAATGGATGTTTCCCAGAAATGGGTTGCAGCTGGAAGGGCATCCGCTGCGCAAAACATGTGCTGGATAAGTTGGCGGTTCATTCCGCTGTGGCGACCCCGGATTAATAAAGGGACTAAGCTGAAAAGAAAATGAATGAATAATAATATATATATTTTAGAACTATTGTATTTTATATTTTACTGGTTAGTGTGCCACAGTCGTTCATTATAATCTAGAGGATAACTACTATTAAATGTTCACACAGTGAGTAAATATTTTATTGTTAAAAACAATTTTTAATAATTATCTTATTTGTTGATTTATTTTCAGACATGTGGATTGTATGTGCACATTTAGAGATGTTCAGTGTTGGCTGAACAATGTATCTTTGTTTATTATTACTATAATATTTTTTTTTTGTGTGTGCTGGCCTGGTATATTATTATTTTTTAGCCCTGACACTCAATCAAAACAACTGACTGTCTATGTATGGATCATTAAACCATTGACTCAAATGATTTGTTCAAAAACAAATACTATAAAATAACTAAAAAATAGGTCAGAAGACCTCAAAACAGGTCTTGAAATGTAAAATCCAAATGTTGTAAAACTGAACTGTTTGCTTGACTGTTGTATAAAATAAACAATATTGTTTCTGTGATATTATTGATCTTATTTAAAGGGTTAGTTCACCCAATACATACATTTTATCACTATTGTCTCACACTCAAGTAGTTTTTTTGGGGAAAAAGCAGCCATTGACTTACATATTAGGAACAAAAAATACTATGGAAGTCAATGACTGCTGCTTTCCAGCATTCTTCAATGTCTAACAAAAGAAAGAAATGGGTTCTAAACAAGTGGAGGATGAGTAAATGATGACAGATTTTCCATCTTTTTCCATCAACTATCCTTTTAAAAATGGGTCGCTACAGACATCTCACCCTTCCAAAGCTCATTTCCTAGAGGTAAATGTAACAGTTAACAATAAACTGTATATTAAAATACATAATTTACATAAGTACATAAATATATAGGTTTCTATTTCACTAATATTCCAAGCCATAATTTCCATAAACCTGTAATAACATCTGACTACACAAAACCTTTATTCCATTGTCTTAAACAAATGCAATGCCTGTTAAATGTATTTATATTACTGCTCAAAAAAATAAAGGGAACACTTAAACAGCACAATATAAGTCCAAGTGTTTTCTTTATTTTTTATATCAAAAGTATCCAAGACCAACTATGGATACCTGCACATGTTTATTTAATAATGTGTGCCGGAATGAAATGGTTTGAGTGCATATTCCTGACAAGTGATACTTGTTCATAGCCCCAGAAAGCCTCACGGCATCTCCAATAACTGCAGCGATTTGCACTACAGGTACTTTACAGTGCTATTTATGTAATTTAAGGCTTACTATGTCGCTACATGTAATATACTCGGTTGCTTTACTCTTGCCTCCATCATTTCCGGGATATTGTGCCTAATTTGCAGGCATCAAATTGGCCACTATGAATATGTGGGAGACTCCCGAAGCTTCCAGGAGAGCTAGGATGTCGGTCATTCTAATTGTATTCAAATAGGATTCATGATATAGTTGATACTTTTACTCTCTCTGAATGTGTTTTTAATAAAAAGTGAGTGACCTACTCAACAATTACATCGTTATTGTAAACGACGAATGCTAAACACTCCTAGTGCACATAAAGTCAGAATTATTAGACCCCCTATGATTTTTTTTCTTCTTTTTTAAAAAAATTTCCCTAATTATGTTGAACAGAGCAAGGAAATTTTGATAATATTTTTTCTGCTGGAGAAAGTCTTATTTGTTTTATTTCGGCTAGAATAAAAGCAGTTTTTAATTTTTTAAAAACTATTTTAAGGTCAAAATTATTAGCCCCTTTAATCTATATATATTTTTTCTCAATAGTCTACAGAACAAACCATCATTATAAAATAACTTGCCTAATTACCCTAACCTCCCTAGTTAACCTAATTAACCTAGCTAAGCCTTTAAATGTCACTTTAAGCTGTATAGAAGTGTCTTAAAAAATATCTAGTAAATGTTATTTACTGTCATCATGGCAAAGATAAAATGAATCAGTTATTAGAAATGAGATATTAAAACTATTATGTTTAGAAATGTGCTGAAAAAAATCTTCTCTCCGTTAAACAGAAATTGGGGAATAAATAAAGAGGGGGGCTAATAATGCTGACTTCAACTTTAGTTGAATATAAAACATCCAATATAAGATTAAAAACCTTTTAGTTACTCTCATTTTGGAGTAATTGGGGACTTGCGCCCAAGCACTCACCTTCTCAAATAAAACAATTTTTGATGCTGGTATTGATTATTAAATGATACTTTTATATTTTGTAAATATTGACGTTCTAGGCACTGTACCTTGTGTTTGAGACGTGGCATTAACAGTGTCAGCTTTAGATTGTTCAGGTGGGTCGGTGCCTTGGGTTGTAGTAGTTGGATGGACTTGTACTGGTGGGCAAATCTCTCTTAAGACCAAAGAGGTGGGCTTGTCCTTGTCATCCTGAGCAAGCCTTGAAGCCTAAACAATATGAAAGTGCTTACTTGCCTCTGAATTGGATGCAGTAAAAGGGATAGTTTGCCCAAAACGAATTAATTTATACGTTTCTTTATTCTGTCACAAAAGAAGATATTTTGAAAATGGATGAAAACCTGTAACCATTGACTTCCATAATAGGAAAAACAAATACTATGGAAGTCAATGGTTACAGGTTTCCAGCTTTCTTCAAAATATTTATTTTGTGTTCAACATAAGAAAGAAACAGGTAGTAAAGGGTGAGTAAATGATGACTTTTGGATGAACTATCCCTTTAATCTACTATAAGGCTGTAGTGAGAGCGTGTCTTACCTGGCTCTGTGCAGGTTGTATTTGGAGATTGATGGCTGTCAGTTGGACCGGTTGAGCTTTAGCATGGGCCAAAGCTGTGTGTGCATGGTGGCTTATGGTTGAATGGAAGATGGTGGCCTGTTGCGTTTGAGCTGATCCCTGGTTGTGAAGTGCTGGTTTGGGTAAAACTGGAATGATGCCTGTTACGGTTGAGGTCTGGGCGGAGCTCGGGATTCCCAGCGAGGCTGTCTGTTGGTGGGGCTGGATGGAGGCGGTCTGTAGTAACTGAGGTTGACTTCTGGAGGTGGGAGTGGCTTGAGGTTGAATGACAAACTGTTGAGGTTGTTGCTTAATCAGAGCCTGCGGCTGGATTTGAGCATAGGCTGGAAAGAGAAATACAGACAACACTTAATAGTACATATCGCTTTGCATGACTACACATTTAAATGACAGCTGCAAATCTAAAATGACAGGAACTTCATAAACGTTGATGGATGAACTCCTAACTTAAGCTGCACAAGATGTCATAAGATGTCATTCATTATACATATTTTTAAACACAGATTTGTTAAACATTGTATCCGAAAGGGGTGGCATGGTGGCTCAGTGGTTAGCACTGTCGCCTCACAGCAAAAAGGTCGCTGGTTCGAGTCCCGGCTGAGCCAGTTGGCAGGCATTTCTGTGTGGATTTTGCATGTTCTCCCCATGTTGGCGTGGGTTTTCTCCGTGTGCCCTGGTTTCCCCCACAGTCCAAAGAGTTGCGCTATAGGTGAATTGGGCAAGCAAAATTGCCCGTAGTGTATGAGTGTGTGTGAATGAGAGTGTATGGGTGTTTCCCAGTAATGGGTTGCGGCTGAAAGGGCATCCACTGCTTAAATCATATGCTGGATTTAGGGAGGCTCTAATCGATTGGCCAGAGATCGATATCAGCCAATAATAACATTTTATGACTCGCTCTGTAAATGGTACTCATCAATCTGGCCAATCTCATGAACCGATCGCAAGTATTTGTTCACGAGTTTACAAGCAGAGAAAGACACGTGCTCACCCATATATTACAGCAGCACACTTAAGGAGGAAAATGATGTGTGAGCAATACCTTGGCTCCCAACACAGCAGGTAAACTATATACAGGTTTATTTGTAATTTATAGGCCTACTTCCTTTTAGTAAAGAAGTATTTGATATATCGGTGAACAATTTTACTTCTTATTAATCAAATATGGACTTGAACATTTTTCTTGATTGCGATATATTGAATTCTTCTTCCATCTTTTGCAGTGTTTCCAAATTGCATTACTAGGCATTTTCTTACCTTTTTTTTGCTTATTATTATTTTCTGTAAAGCTGCATGTTCACACTAGATTGTTATAAGAGACATGTTTAGGGAATTATATGCAATATCCTTGCTTTATTCTCTTAGGTAAGGTGAGATCTGCACTTAAGTATCATACTTGTGAAAATGTATTTTATGCATTATAAAGCTTAAAGCATCAGAATTGGTACTCTGTATCGACCGATCACCATGACTAGTAATCGGTACTCGGTATCGGCTTCAAAAATCCTGATCAGAGCATCCCTACCCGGGATAGTTAGTGGTTCATTCTCTTGTGGCGACCCCTGATAAAGAAGGTACTAAGCTGAAGGAAAATGAGTGAATGAATGAATGTATCTGAAACAGAAACTAAAAACATATTGTATCTGATCTTCAACTTCCCTTTAATAAGTAAATGTGAAAAAGTTGCATGTTTTTACCATGCTTCTACTGCATTTATTCTTTTTTGATTAATTAAAAAACTAGCTGCTTCTTCTCCACGTGATCACAAGCAGAAAAATAGAAGCAGTAAACTGTGGCATAATAAAAGCTCTGCTGCTTTCGTATCATGCTAGAAATTTGAAAAGCTAGATGCCATGCTAGAAATTCGCCTCACAGCAAGAAGGTCACTGGTTCAAGTCTCGACAGGGTCAGTTGGCATTTCTGTGTGGAGTTTACATGTTCTCCCCATGTTGGAGAAGTAGTAGATCACATGAGCTCAACTGGTGCTCCTATTGGCTGTCCCTCAAGAAAGTTACTCTTCATTTGCATAAAGTTGAAGGATTCTCAACTTTGTCGCATCACTCAACATGCCAACCTGGTCGCCAATGGTCACTGTCACTCGCGTAGACGTAGGTCGCCAGAAGTAGCTTTCTCTTCATTGAAATGAACGGTCGCTTGTCGCTTTGCTGCTGTGAATCGCTTAAATTGTTGTTAAAGTTGTTGGTTCATTCCGTTGTGGCAACCCCTTATGAATAAAGGGCCTAAGCCGAAGGAAAGTTAATGAATATTATCCCTAACTGTCCAAATTAATCCATATTAATTTGTCAATTGTATAAATGTCTTTGTTTTTTATTGTTATCCCACAAAAGGTTAAGCTGTTTTAATTAGGTAGTAGAAAAATGGCATCTTATTAAACATCTCTGTAAATAAATAGTATTTTATTAATTATTTGTACAGTATTAATGTTATTTATTGTTCTCTATTTTTTCTTTAGTTGTGTTGGTTTGTTAGTCTTCAGTAATATTGTGTTTAAGTTTTCCAGTACAACCTCTGTATCTAGGACTGCAGTGGAAACTGGATGAGTTTTAAAATTATGATTAAGTGTTTGACTGGAGGACTCACAGGAAAGTGTGTTAAAATATAATATTAACTCAGCAGGAGAACACTCAAACACACAAAACCTTAAGAGTTGGGCATGGTGAGATCACAACCTCAAGTTTATGAGCGGTAAAGAAATCTGAACTGAAGAACTCCAACTGTCTGGAAAGCATATGGCTTTTATGCTTGTATATACATGTGTTCTGTCACATGAAAAATGCACAACGGATACGAGAAGCAGACGTCAGGAACAAATACAGGCCTTCTTTTTAGACTGTTAATAGCAAACAGAAAAGGTTCAGTGTGGGAATGTTCTTCCGTCTAATGTGAATGGTGTGGGATGGTGTGTTCAGATGACTCAATCCTCTGTGCTCACATTCTCTCAGTCTTTCTTTCTCCCGGATGTTCAGAATAAGGAGTCGATGAGTTATTCCCTGTAGAGCGCAACCCTGGAAAACCCCGAAATTTCCTGTTGAACGTTCAACTACATGCAAAGCCACAACACATTAGACGTTAAAACAACCACATGTACAGATGAAGACACACAATATTGGCTTTTTATCACACGTTGGCCTAAACAGATCTCTTAAATATTTAGGATGTTTCTGTTGATGGCCTTAAGTAAAGACCTGACTGCTTTTGTATTTTTGGAAGTGATTGGTTCTCAGCTTAACTTCATTGAAGTGGATAGCACAAAACAATGTGAGAGAAGTTCATATTTAGTCTCTAATAAGAAGCTTAAGGTCAGTTGAAGTGAATAGAAAAACATGGAAGATTTAGAACAAGAAGTTTAATGTCCTATTTACGTATTTGAAACTTCTAAAGTCTTTTTAAACACGTTTTTAATCCTATTTTTACGTTAATTGGCACTTGAAATGTGCTAAATAATATTAGACCCTGGAGCACTTACTCCTTTGGAAGAGATTGGTACTCAGCTTTACTCCATTAAAGTGGACCTATTATTATGTTATTTTATAGGTTTGTCAGAAACAAAAGGTTTACCTTTTCTAATCCTACATACTTTAGGGGGCAGTATTGATAGTGTTGATTTTACCAAATGTGTTTGAGCCTGATGCTGATTATGAAACATTGGAATAACTTGTTGATCAACCTCGAACACAAGCATGACTTGAGCAAGACGATTCTCATGGCATTTTTTACATTGTTGTATGGTTGTAATTCTTCTACATTAGCAAGCTAATGTACATAACCTGATCCAAGTCCATTAGGGTCAGAAGCTAATAAGGATTGTTGAAGAAATTGCATCAGAATAAGCAAAGATAGCGAACAAATTTTAGATAAGGGGCAAAATGATACTACAGAATTAAAGCCAATCTTTTACAGCTGCAACTTAATGGACATGTGAAAATGAATCAAAAATATAAATTATCGACATTACATTTAGATCACTTCCACTTTCCTGAGCCATTAAAGAGTAGTCTTTCAACAAGATTTTTGCTAATTACTTAAAAATAAATAATGACATTTTTAGTTTAGTATTTTTAGTATTAATTTTCTGACCAGCTCTATAGTGTGTGGTTGTATTCTGTAGAATATTTCCATTTATTTGATACACAAATGAGTATCAAAACTGGCACTTTAAACAAAATGTTTTTCTTATTTTGACTTGTCCTTACAAGATAAAAACAAGAGAATGAACTCTCACAATTCTTAGCATCTTATCCTCAAGAGATCACATTCTTAGTATTTAAGCAAATACTAAGAACGTAAATAGCAAATCTAGTTACCATAATTGACATGATTTAAAATCCAATATTAAGATTTGAGGACCATTAGGACGCTTCCTAAAAGCAAACAGTGCTCAACTAAGAGAATAACCCAGATCTGAGAACATCATTAACGCACAAGGGGAAAATCGTGCATCATAAGACACATCACATCAGCTCTCTGGAGCACAATGGCATGGAAACTACATCCCAACACACACATCAGGTGGCGTTTGACTGTTCATCCCCACTGAGGCTGCACTGGATCCTCTCAAACACCCTTGTTTATTGCATGCATAAACCTTACACCTGCAAAAGATCACTTCAATAACACAATACAATGTGAAAGTAATTCATGTTTTGTCTCTAATGAGAAACTAAAAGTTAGTTTAAGTGGATTGAAAAACATGGAACATTTAAGACAAGAAGTTTAATATCCTATTACATATTGTTAACTTTTTAAAACCTTTTTAAAACCTTTTTAAAATCCTATTTCTATGTTATTTGGCACTTGACTTGAATGTGCTAAATAATATTAGACCCTGGAGCACTTCCTTTTTTTGTAAAGAAATCTAAGCCCCCCCCCCCCCCAATCTTATTCCAAAGCATAACTAAACATGAAATAATCCCAGCTGGCCTCAGCATGCCCAGGTACCTGTTTCTAAATGTGCAGGATAATTGCATGCCCTATGTGAGTTGTTATGATTAGAGACCGGTGGAATGATAGATGGCATGCTTGTCAGATGTTGACGGGCACTGAAAGACTCATCTGAGTAAGTGTGTGCCCTTCAAAGGCCAACCATGCATTAATGCACTTGAGCATAAACCTTGCAGAACAAATGTAGCCTCGGGTGGATTTCTCTTTTCTTTGCTGCTTAGTTTGTGACATGATGGACTGACAAGTGAAGCTGAGTCTTATTAGAGTGGTTTTGTCAGAAAACATTTTTGTTGAAATGAATTGAACCTTTCAGTTTGCTTTAATTTTTGACTTTAGACAAAAGGTGATTCATGGCAACATTGCAACTTAAAGGCACAGCATGTTTTTTTTTTTTTGCAGCTACAGGGTGCATATTCACAACAAACAAAGGCGTAGTTTGGTGATGCTGTGGCTGAGTGTGGAATCATGGAAGTTGTGGTCTTCCTTACACACTTTGGGACTCCTACAGAAATCATGTTCATGGATGAGCTGAAGTATTCAAAACTTATTATGAGGGAAGCAGAGTAAGGCTGAAAACAGTAAAAAAAAAAGCTCTGAAGCAATTGCTAATGAGATTCGAGCATGATACAAAAGCAGCAGAGCTTTTATTATGCCACAGTTTACTGCTTGCGGTTCTGCTGCTTGTGATTACGTAGAGAAGAAGCAGCTCTGTTTTATCATAGTAAACACATTTTAGTTTTTGTTATAATGCTGCTGTGTGCAGTGTCATGAAACTCATTAAAGTGTCTTTGCTCTTTTCCTGTTTTCTAAAAAAAACTCAGAATTTGAGGGTGTATGACTTCATTAATATGGCAACACAATGACACTTTCTGTCACTATTTAAAATAGCTTATTTCTCTAAATATGAACATACTTTAAAGCATTTGTTTGACTTGAGTCAGCAAAATACAGTGGTATCATTTTATTTTGATGCAGATTTTGTTGAGTGAAGGTTTTTGCCCACTGAAGTCCAAAATTTTTGTATGCTTTTTTTTTCGTATTCATATGCCGAAAAATTTGTCACATGAACAAACCTTACACACTGAGTCCGATGTGTATTATTTAATCTATTCCGAAATAGTTCAAGAGTCAGTTCAAGGAGTAATACTCTCTTCACCAAAGTAGAAAAAGAAAGAGGAATTTGCTACATATTGTGTTCATTTAATACTATCCTACTTAGAGAGGAAGGAGAGATCTCCACCTTATCAAAGAGCTGCGCTACTACAATTTTCCCTAAGAGTTTATTTCAGGAAATCAGTGGAATTTTGATACATTGCTTGTGATACTTCACACATTTACGTATGTAAACAAATCCTGAACAGAGACTGCCAATACCTATAGACATTATAAAAGATGGTGGTTACGTTGAGGTGTTGAAGCAATGGACCGAAAGCGGACCATGCTTTCTATTATAATGTCTAAGGGCAGTACCTCAAATGTATGGACACACACACACACCAAGCAGCCGCAGTGGAGAGGTGCACCAGTCACTAAATCCAGCATATAGCTGTCCGCCACATTCTGTCATTATTTAATGCACTGTGTTTGTCTTAAAGTTATCTGTAGCTCAATTGACGGCATTCTGTATTTAGCTTTTGGCTTGTACGGTGGCTCTGAACTGTCAAAACACCTCTCAAAGCGCTTTTTACGGATGCGAAAAAGAAAGAAAAAAAAAACTAACTTGGTTCAAATTTTTTTATAACGGTTAAAAGTTTTGGAGGCAGTGTGTCAGTACAATTCACACAACGTGAGGTCAAATTTCTTTTTTAACGTGCAAAAATTACGGATGAAAATTTCGGATTCAGTGTGCAATAACCTTTACATTGCAGGCCAACTAATTCTTATTTGAATATTAGTAGACTGTAAGGTTAGGGTTAGTACATTGTCACGTACTTTCAAAGTTGAATGTCTGTTGGTGGAGCAGTATCAACAGATATTAAGCAATCTGCTAAAACTCTAATGATAATTACTTGCCGTGTAGTTGCAGTGCAACCAGGGCTGGCGCTTTCATATAGGTGACCTCACAGAATACCCCCATCAACCACACCCCCACCCCACTCCCCAGGTCTTCACTTTCATCTGCGACAGCCCCCCCCCCCCCCCTTTCACTTCGCAGACCAGTCACTTCCGTTTTCACTTTCAGGTTGAGGGCGGCGCTATCGTCGTTTGCCTAGATCTTCAGTTCAGCTTGCTCCTGGCCTGAATGCAACTTATATAAGCCTGCTTGTTAGCGCAACCCACTCCTATGCAAAGAATCCTCGGTTTGATTCCAGCTCAGAGCAAGTGGGTGGTGCAGGACTAGGGGGTTACATTGGTGCCGTGACCCATATGGTAGTGAGGTTTAGGGGGGGTGAGATGCTAGAAGCCATGGTCTTCAGCCTCCTTGTTAGAGCAACTGACTCCCATGCAAAGAATCGCTAGTTTGATCCCAGCTTGGAGGGAATTGGGTGGTGTAGAACCGGCAGGTTACAGTACATACTGTATAGTCAACTAAATGTGCAAAAGGATCATCAAAATAAAGTGATACCAATATAACTGTTGTAGTGTTGTTTTTGTGTGTGGATATTTTAATAAAAAGTCTTGTCATAAAAAAAAAAAAAATCATACTAAATAGAAACAGTCTATGATAATTTGTTGCCTATTGCAGTGACATTCAGACCTTTTGAAATGAGCTTACCTGGTGCTATTAAGGGATGTGAAGAGGACACATTACGACTCATGTTCACTGCTTTCATCTCTGTTTGTCCCTCCTCTCCCTTCTTCACTCCATCTGAGGAAGCAGGGTTCAGGTTGTTTTTCCCAGCACCAGTGCTCTGGCTGGGTGTCTTGATGAGTGGGGTGGGCTGAATGGAGACGGGGGTCTGCTTTAGACTCAGTGCCTGGAGTCCTGTGGCCTGAGGGGTGGAAGACACCCCCTGGTGGTTGCGCAGGGCAAGGTTCTGCACCTGTGAAAGTCATAATGTGTCAATAAACCATTGATTTCAAATATAATGAATTATCAGTTGAATATAACATTTTATGTGAATAAACTAGGGTCAAGTATAATTTGAATCCAATCATATCACCCTTATCCTAATGTGTTCAAATTAGAATCTTCAAAAAAAGATTGTAGGATTTTTTTTAACTTTAAAAAAAGGCCCATTCTAATAACGTACGACTATATACATTTATGGAGAGACCAAAATACATCCCAAGTGGTACGTTTTTTTGCAGTTTTTGCTTTCACGAATCCGCCAGGGGCTGCTGTGTACGCTTTTTCAGATCTCAAATTTCTCTCGCGACGTAAATCCTCCAGAGGCCGCTGTTGACTAACTTACTGACTGACTGACCAACCGATCCCCCTACACTCCCCCTTCCCTAAACCCAACCAATAGTATTTTGAAAACCACATATTGACACGTCCACCCACTTCCCTAAACCCAAAAAGCAATAAATGTTTTAAAAAGCAATCCAGGAAAAAAAAATCCCTCACCTGATTTTTACCACATTTTCAAATTTTACCACATTCTCACTGTTATTTACTTTTTTTATTTTATTTTTTGTTTATTTTTGTCTCACCCATTTTCTGGAATTGTTCTTCACCAGACTTAAACACCTTCGTCGCTGTCAACTCAGCACTGCTTCTCAAGTCTGCTGACGTACGTGTTGAGCTAACTGGACAAACTGGTAACAGTGGGAAAGCCGTTCACGTGCAGGTAAGCGCAAAAAGAAACGCCCCGTAGCGTTCGTTTTAAAGACGTAAATGCGTAGCTCTGGTTACATAATTTGCGATCTCCAGAAACGCATGTAGGGCTACGTTTTCAGAATGAGCCTATGTTGCATGTTTTGGTAAACTATAAATATTCCATTAGAGTAATTTTTGTGTTTCTTTAAAATCAGTTTTGTACACAAATGTCAGCTGAATTAATAAATGTTCAATAAATGCACCAGTTCCAAATTATATCTTAAATGCCTAGTAATGATAGTAAATATTCCTTTAGAATATTTATCAAAACATTCTTAATTGAATGCTTTAAGATCATTGAGTAAAGCAAATTAATAAATGCAAATAGGAAATGTTTGAGTACTTTTGGTTGTGCAAATATTATGGTAGTTTGCTTGTGTACCTGTGCAGAGGCAGACTGTGTGTTATTGGTTGTGTTAGTGTCAGACTGTAGAGCAGTTACTGTAGCAGTCGGGGCCAGGATCAGCTGAGAGGACAGAGGGACGGCTCGACCCAGACTTCTGGCTACATGCACAAGATTACTTTGCTGAGCCTAAAATAATCACACATAAGGATGCTCATTAACAATGTCCTTAGAAAACTGATATTCACTCACCAGCCACCTTATTAGGTTCACCTTGATAGTACTGACTCTTGATTCTTGATGGATTTGATTTCATCAGTTGTTGAAAACAATTTTCCAAAATATTTATGCCACATTGACATGAGAGCATAATATAATTGGTAAAGATTTACCACAAAGAATGATGCAGATCTCCATTTACATCACATACCAAAGGTCCTCTATTGGATTGAGGTCTGGTGAATGTGAATGCCTTTTGAGAACAGCGAACTCATTGTCATGTTCAAGAACACAGTTTAGGATGATTTAAGCTGTTACTTGACTGTTTACAAGTGTCCTGGTGGAAGTTGCCATCATAATATTAGTACACTTTGGTCATAAAGAGATGGATAGCAACAATAATTAGGCAGGCTGTGGAGTTTAAACAGTGGTTTAAATTGTTGCTTCTGATGGGTCTAAAGTTGCTTTTGATGGGTCCAAAGTGTGGCAAGAAAAAGTAACCTTGCAACCTTTGCACCAGCTTGAACCCTTCAAAAGAGGGCAGATGGATCTGTTTAAATGTTGACCCTAGCATCCAAAAATAAAGACTAAACAGACAATGCAAGCTTTCTCCAGACTTTTGTTGTTCATTTTTGGTAAGTATGCATGAATAGTTTGCTCAGTTTACGCTGTGGTCTACTTCTGCTGCTGTAGCTCGTCTGCTTCAAGGTTTGATGTGTTGTGCTTTAAGAGATGCTCTTCTGCAGACTGTGAGTGGTTATGCCAGTTACATTTGGATTTTGTCAGTTTGATCCAGTCTGGACATTCTCCTCCAAAAAGAACTGCAACTCACTGGACATTTCTTTATAAACCCTAGAGATGGTTCTGGGCCTCTGAAATATTTAGACTAGCCTGTACAGTATGTATGACACCATCAAACCCTGATCAATTTAATTAAATCATCTTTCCTCCCCATTCTGATGATCAGTTTGAAATTCAGCAAATGTTAACATTCTTTAATGCATTGAGTTGCTGTCACGTGGTCTGCCAATTTGATATTTGCATTAACAAGCAGTTAAACAGGTGTTCCTAATAATGTGGCCGGTGAGTGTACATAAAGCAGCTTCACAAACATTAGAAACTCTTGTGTTTGTAGGTAGGCAGGTGTGCTCACCATCTGTGCCCGCAGGTACATTTGAGCTTGGCTGGCTGTCAAGGGAGAGCTCGAGGCGTTGCCAAGCAACACCGCTTGTTGGGAAATCCCAGATGGGGCGGAGTTTACACTTTGGGCACGACTGATCAGCTGAGCGGCAGCAGGAGATGTGGTTAAATTAATCTGTGGGAATTAGAGAGACGTTGTGACATGAAAAGTCTATATGTTACGTCACATGCAAAAACAGAATGTCACAACCATTACAACATACTTATATGACTAGTATAGATGCATCCAAATAAATAAGCTTACTGTCGTCTGTGAAGATCCACTCTGAGTAGATGAAGTCCCATTCTGGTTTGAACTCTGCCTACCGGCTGCTAAACTAGCCTGAGTGGTGGAAACATGATAAACAGAGTAAATCTCTTGTATTTAGGTGCATTATGCATATGCGTTTCTATACGTCTACGCATGGTTAGGTTACCTGCTGGACTGCTGCGAGGCTCTGGAGCTGTGCTGTGCTGAGGTGCTGCTGCTGCAGGGCTGCTGTTTGCAACATCAGATGCTGCTGTTGAGCTGCATACATCTGCTGCAAGTACTGCGCTGCAGTGCTGGGCTGCCTATTCAGAGCCTGCTGGATCACCTACCATTTAAGAGAGGCAGAAAATTTGAACCAAGTTAATGTACCAACTGCTTTAAATACAGAGCAAGAAAGTTTAACTGAGTGCATAAGGAAACTTTAAATTAAGATTCTCATTTATATATATATATATATATATATATATATATATATATATATATATATATATATATATATATATATATATATATATATATATAGTTAAAGTCAGAATTATTATCCCCCCTGAATTATTAGCCCCCCCCATTTATTTTTTTTCCAATTTCTGTTTAACGGAGAAGATTTTTTCAACACATTTCTAAACACAATAATTTTAATAACTCATTTCTTAAAAACTGATTTATTTTATCTTTGCCATGATGACAGTAAATATTATTTGACTAGATATTTTTCAAAACACTTCTATACAGCTTAAAGTGACATTTAAAGGCTTAACTAGGTTAATTAGGTTAACGAGCCAGGTTAGCGTAATTAGGCAAGTTATTGTATAATGATGGTTTGTTCTGTAGACTAACGAAAAAAAATCATATAGCTTAAAGGGACTAATAATTTTGTCCTTTAAAATCTTTTTTAAAAAAACATTAAAAACAGCTTTCATTCTAGCTGAAATAAAACAAATAAGACTTTCTCCAGAAGAAAAAATATTATCAGACATACTGTGAAAGTTTCCTTGCTCTGGTAAGCATCATTTGGGAAATATTTAAAAAAATAAAAAGAAATTCAAAGGGGGGCTATTAATTCTGACTTCAACTGTGTGTATATATATATTTATATATATATATATATATATATATATATATATATATATATATATATATATATATATATATATATATATATATATATATATATATAAACATCTGAGATTTTGCATAAATTATTAAGTCAGTAACCTTTAAAGTGTAAGTCTGTCAACTGCAATCCTTTTCGTTTAATGATCACTGAGCAACCTTTTTGTTTTGTACTAGCATTCTCGATTCTTTGCATATGTCTCCTCCTTTTGATTAGAAAGTGAACTGCAACAAGCTTGAACGAAGCAGATCTGGACTATTCTCTTTTTTTATTGCTGATATTGCGTTCATTGTCAGCCTTAACGTATAATATATTTAATATTCTATTATCATAATATTAATTTAATATAAAACTGTTTCATTTTAACCCAAGTACTGCAAGGCATAAACTAGTCAATCAAGAAAACAGCAATACACTAAAAATACATCGAAAGATATTTACATTTTATGAAATTTCATTTAATCACATTCCAAATACATCCAGATTAAAAATTGATCATTGTGTACTTTGATAATTTAATAGTAATGTTATTTAATAATAAATAAAATGTGGATAACAAATGAACATCTACCTTGCTTAACATTTGTTCTGTGATACTGATCTTGAGCTAGCATCCCATAAAAACATTACATTCAGAAAAACATTCAAAATCAAAACAAAATGCTGAAATACCTGTACAGTTATTTAAAGCCGATGTTGAAACGGGACTTTCAGCATATGATGATAGTGTAGATATTGTAAGTGCATCATTCTCATCACTAACGGTGCTTTCCTGTCAGTTTTCTCCCGGCTATAATACAATCTCCAACATCATGCATTTCCGTTTGTCTCATCCTTTATGTCCTCACTGAACTGCCCACAACTGCACAGTTGCTAGGCAACAGGCATCCCGACCCCTGGTCTAAAGTGTAGTCTGAACTGAGTTTAAACCTGTCTGATCTCTGTTATGCAGTGCATTATGTCAACAGTGCGTTTATATTATGGATATATTATATAATGCATGTATACGGTTGCAATTTTTTAATCTATTTAATAATTAGTGTCTGCTTTAGAGTAATGTCCCAAACTGTAAATCTAGATCTCAGTATAAATACTGATCACTGTTTCTCATTATATTCTATACAATCCATAGATATGAGCTTCTATCCACTTTGTAATTGTTTAAAAAGTGTATGTTTGACAACATATAAACTGCACATGCCTGTTTGATAAATGTTTCTGTATTTTATAATAATTATAAAACATTGTTTTAATATATTATTAATAAAGTTGATTAATAAAAATTACATATTATAGTTTTATTATAATATGTAAATATGCATATTATGTATACATATTTTAATACATAAACAATCAGAGCTAAGTGAATGCTGGTGGTGAAACTGAAATTATTTGAATATTTTGGAGTGTTTTATATTATAATAATTATAAAATATGCTTTTATTATGTTATTAATTAAGTTGATTAATAAAAAAAATGCATATTCTATTTATATTGTAATATGTTTGTATCCATATTATGTATACATATTATAATACATAATTAATAATCACAACTAAGTGAACGTCAGTGGTTAAACTGAAATAATTAGAATATTTTGGATTGTTCTTTATTATTATAAGTATAAATATTTTAATATATTATTAATAAAGTAAATTAATAAAAAAGTACATATTATAATTGTATTATAGTATGCATGTATGCATATTTTGTATACATATTATAATACATGATTAATAATCACAACTAAGTGAACGCATGTGGTGAAACTGAAATAATTTGAATATTTTTAATTGTTATATATTATAATATAAAATATTGTTTTAATATATTATTAATAAAGTAGATTAATAATTATGTTATGATGTGTATATATGCATATTATGTATATGCATAGTATGTAAACATAATTAATACTCACAACTAAGTGAACGCCAGTGGTGAAACTGAAATAATTTGAATATTTTGGATTGTTATGTATTATAATAAAATATTGTTTTAATATATTATTAATAAAATAAATTAATAAAAATTACATTTTATAATAGGGTATATGTGGAGCTAGTGTTTTTACCCATACTGATAAACTTCCGGTGAACGGTTAATCTGACTTTTTTCCATTTTACAAGGTTCCTTTTACAGCATCGATGTTGTAATGTAATTACAATACAATCAGTTAAATAGACTTTGGCATTCATAATCGGCAGAATCGGCAGAATCGGCAGGCTAGCACAGAAGCTCCATTGAATATATTGGGGTAAAATAAATGTTCATATTTTAAAGACATGGCGGGGAAAAATGTCATTTTAATGCATTTCTCTGTGTACATTCTGAGACCCACTTTATATCGGATATTAATAAGCCAGTGCAGATCGCTGATTTTTAAAGAAAACAGACCTTCACCGGAAGCGCTTAACCCAGGTTACTGACAAAGTAAAAGTCCTTTAGCATACTTCAGCATATACCGTACTATATTATAATATGTACATTTGCATATTATGTATACATATGATAATACATAATTAATAATCACAACTAAGGGAATGCTGGTGGTCAATCTGAAATAATTTGATTATGGATGGTCATGTATTATAATAATAATAAAATATAGTTTTATTATGTTAGTATTAAAGTTGATTATTAAAAAAATACATAATTTAATATGTAAGAATGCATATTATGTATACATAATTAATAATCACAACTAAGTGAATGCCAGTGGTGAAACTGAAATAATTAGAATATTTTGGATCGGTATATATTATAATAATTATAAAATATGGTTTTATCATATTATTAATAAAGTAGTTTAATAAAAATTACTTATTCTAATTATATTATAATATGTATATATATATATATGTATATTATGTGCATACATATTATAATACATAATAATCACAACTAAGTGAACGCCGGTGGTAAAAACTGAAATAATTAGAATATTTTGGATTGTTATATATTTTAATAACTATAAAAAATATTGCTTTAATATATTATTAATAAAGTTGATTAATAAAAATTACATATTATAATTTTATTGAATATTTTGGATTGATTAGATTGAATTTTTCTCTCTTCAGAAGTGTTTTTCATGTATGATAGTGCTATCATATATGCCATGATCATTGTTAATATAAATTATAATTGTAATAATGAGGCATTTGACACTTAATATTGTTGTCGTCATATTAAAACAAACCTTTAAATATAAATTACAGATAATTAAATGATCAAAATCACAACGTTAAATTAATCAAGGCCTAATTGCCAGCTATTTAAATTAGAAGTACGAAGACCTGTATGATTTATAAACCTTCACATTACACATTTTTTTGACTATGGGTGACTATTATGACTATGCAGCTTGGACTTCAGCTCTTAAACACACCAGCAGAGGGCAGTATAGACTTAAATTCCATTTTTTAAACAATTAAGCAAAAAAAAGTGATGTGTGGTGCAATGCAGTGAGTGGATTGTTAGAGGAAGGTTTGACCAGGACAATGGTGGTGGTGATGATGGTATACATACACATGAATATTAGAACTGCAATTATTATGCACTTGCAAACTCTTGAAGAAATCTGAATTGATTCATTCGTAGTGTGAGTGTGATGCGTACCTGTACGGTCTGTCTGTCAGGTATGCCGCTGTATACAGATATCTGAGGGACAGCCTGTCTTGCGCTGCTCGTGCTGCTGCTGGTGGTAGTGCTGGCAGTGGGGACGCTGGTGGTGCCTGTGGAGTTTGTAGTGGATGTGGTGGTACCCGTAGTGCTGCTGGCACTGGCGGCAGGAGTGCTCTGCTCACCCTCCATTGTGCCGCCCCGATGCTTAACCTTTGAACCACGACTGCCCCGCTGCCACACTCTACGCAAACTATGAGAGAGAAACGGGAGAAGAGTTTGAAAAGTACAACTCATACTAAACTCATACTAACATACTAAAAATACTCAAAAATGTCTCTGTCAGTGGTTTCAAACAATTATATTTGATTTAACAAAGTCACACAAGTGCCAATTTTACATCTGTCACATCCATAGCAGACAGGTGTCACATTTATGATGAAGATTTTTCCTGATAAATGCAGCAATGCAAAATAAAATAAAATATTTTTTATTTAGTTTTAAACTCTTCTCTTTTTGATTAGTATTATTTATTTTGGGGTTGTTCAGTTTAAAGGTGCATACAGCAGTAAGTTTTTGACTCTCTTCTAAAGCATAAAAATATCATAATATGTTTGAAGATATTTAAAAAACATGCCAAGTGAACATTCTTGTTTATCTGAAAAGCAATGCTAAAGTTCTGCTTTGACAATGTGCGTTAAGTGCAGGCACGTCTGTCTTTGTTTTGGTATTTTTAATCTGCCCAATGCCAGTTTAGCCAATTATATTTCAGCACCCAGGGTTGCCTTGCTGGAAAACAGTGTATTTCAGTCAAAGCATGCGTCTGTGACCGAAATGCGACCCACGATGGACAGTTGCAGACTTCGAAATGAGATGCAGATTCAGAGTTCCACATGAGGTTCTTAGCAAATAATATAAAGATTATGAGTGCAACCATTAGGTGAGCATGTTATATTGCAACCCCGTGTCCTAACAACAGGCTACATGAGGAGAATTGCAGTGATAAGCACTTTGGCTGTTTGCACCAGATGAACCACGACAGAAATGTAAATACAGCCATTCAGAAGCACAGAATATGTACTCACTCACGAAAGGGTAGGGTTTATAATCTAATTAATACATATTTTAACATTATTAAATCACTGATATGAGCTGGTTTTGAGTCACAATTCTAAAGTTCAATTTCAAACAGTTTATTTTATTTTCAAGATCTGCTGCTGCTTTCAGTAGTATGGCAATAAATGTCACGTAAAATGGCATTCAAACTCACGCTATTAGCATTTAACACTGAATAAAGCACATGAGGTGTACCTGCGGTGATTATTGTCACTTTTCTGCTGTTCAGCTGTGAGAAATAGAAGCCGTTTCTAAAATATAAATTCGAGAAGTCTGTTAGAACAAAAACTCCTTTTAATGTGGAGAATATTCCTTCTATCGCATGCCGTCGCTTTTATTAAGAACACTATGTAATCAGCCTTTAGGCTCGATAGTCAGTCTCGCTCCTGTTGGTCCTCAATCTGTCAACCTGCGCTCGCATTTGTTTTGATCCAGGAATGCAATACCTAGATCCACCACTGGGTGTCAAACTTACATACTGCACCTTTAATTCGCAGAATTTCTACAAAGCATGTTGTATATTGGAAACTTGCAGACTTTTTTGTCACATCCATTATGCGTGTTTACTTGCCTATTTTCAAATATATAAAATGTTTACAGATTTATATAGTTTTTGATCCTATAACTCTGTGGTTAGTTGTTTTGGAAATTATTAACAGATGTTTCAATATAATGTTAACATATACTTACTCTGAATTTATGTTTTACATTTTAACTGTAAATTTCACATCCATGATGCTGGAATTGCTCTTATAGCAATTTGTTTTTTTTAAAAGTTGGTCACACTTTATTTTAAGGTACAATTCTAGCTAATAATATACCATCAATGTCTCATTCACACTAGCAGCGACTTTGTAGCTGTCTGTCGCTGTGGGTGGTGACCTGCTACAAACGCAAGTCTGTGTAGGTCTACAGCACGGAGAAAACAACCGGCCTTAGAGAGGCCTTAGAGCAAGCTGAGAGAGGATCACGTGAGCTCTACTGGTGCTCATATTGGCTGTTGCTCAAGAAAGTCGCTCTTCATTTACATGGATCAAAGTTGAAGGATTCTCAACTTAGCGTCATGATGGCGCAGTGGGTAGCACAATCGCCTCACAGCAAGAAGGTCGCAGGTTTAAACCTCGGCTTGGTTAGTTGGCATTTCTGTGTGGAGTTTGCATGTTCTCCCTGTGTTTACGTGGGTTTCCTCCGGGTGCTCCGGGTTCCCCCACAAGTCCAAAGACATGTGCTATAGGTGAATTGGTTAAGCTAAATTGTCTTTAGTGTATGTGTGTGAGAGAGTGTGTACGGATGTTTCCAAGTGATGGGTTGCAACAATAAGCTATGCGTAAAATCTATGCTGGATAAGTTGGTGGTTCATTTCGCTGTGGCGACCCCAGATTAATAAAAGGACTAAGCCAAAAAGAAAATGGATGGATGAATGGATTTTCAACTTTTTCCGCATCGCTTAACACGCCCACCTGGTCGCCAACGGTCGCTCGCGTAGATGGACTCTCTGTTTCAGGACTCTCTGTTTCAGGACTTAGTTCACTTAGTTGTAGACTCTGTTGAAATAAAAGGTCACTTGTCGCTTTGCCGCTGCGAGTCGCTTGTAGTGTGAATGAGGCTTATATATGACTTTTGCCTCAGCAAACTCATAATTTGCTGCTTATTAGTTATTAAGGTAGTAGTTACACAGTAAAAAAAAGCTGACTCAACTTAAAATTGTAACTTTCTGCAGAGCTTTTTTAGTTGATTCAACTTAAATCGAATCAAGTGTAGTACTTGGGTTAAAAGCTGAGTCTACTCAAAAAAAAGCTGTGCAGCAAGCTGCCTTAATTTTAAGTTGAGTCAACTTAAAAAAAATTTTTACAGTGTAGGTTTAGGTATAAGGGTGCAAGAATACATATTTAGACCATTAGTACTAATAAACAGCCAAAATCTTGATAATAGGCACTATCATTTTAAAAATAAGCCACTAGTCAATAGTGAGAATTGTTACTTAAACTAAAGTGCTACCAAAGAAAAAAATGCTTGACCAAGTGCACATCAGGTAACCTAAAGGTGCTTCAAAAAAGGAAAAAATAATAAGTGGTTACAGATGTAAAACACACACACACACTGGATGCAGATTTTTAACATTTATTATTTATTTATTTAGTGTGTGTGTGTGTATGTGTGTGTGTGTGTGTGTGTGTGTGTGCGTGTGTGTGTGTGTGTGTGTGTTTTCCAACTGGCTCCACTTATAATTTCTTTTTCAACAATTTCTAACTGTGAATGATGTAAATGTAATGCACTGACAAAAACAATAATACCATAGTATTCTATAAAAACATTTTGAGGTAAACTTGCTACATGACTTGTCCTCATATATAAAAATGGTCTGTAAAAATGGCTATTTTATATAGATACAAAAATTGAAAGCTCTGATAGTCATCAATGTTAACATCACTTCATTCACATTCTGTGCTTTGCTGGAAACAACATTATAATTGCATTCACGTTCATCCCGGATACTGAGTTTGAGTGTAACATTTCAGCAATCCTTTTTTTCTGCAGTTTCTGGTTACCACCCCATGAACGGCCACGGATGATGGATTAGCCACTGAGTCAGAAGAGTTGCCCATGTCAATATGTGATACAGTATCATGTTAAAGGTTGTCAAACAATACTTGCATCAAGAGAACTTAAGGATTGTCTGGGATTGGGTTCAATACAAGTAAAGATTTGCCAAAATGCTGTTGATTAGCACAGACAGTCATTTCACATTTATTAAAGCTTCATTTACTGTAATGCACTTATAATGGAGGTATTTCTTCAAAACTTTCTTCAGTTAAACAAAGAGAAAACTGAAGTCATTGCTTCTGGGAACAGAGATGAGGTTCTCAAGGTGAATGCGTAACTTGGCTCTAAGGGTTAAACAACAAAAAGCTCAAGAATCTTGGTGTGACTCTGGAGTCAGATATGAGTTTCAGTAGTCATGTCAAAACAGTAACTAAATTAGCATACTAACATCTCAAAAACATTGCAAGAATTAGATGCTTTGTTTCCAGTGAGGACTTAGTGAAACTTCAACATCAGAGTGGATTACTGTAATGGACTCCTCACTGGCCTTCCCAAAAAGACAGCGGCAGCTCATCCAGGTCAACTCTGCGGCCAGAATTCTGACCAGAATCAGAAAGTCAGAGCACATCACACCTTCCTTGAGGTCTTTACCCTGGCTCCCAGTTACGTTCAGAATAGATTTTTAAGTATTATGACTTGTCTATAAATCATTAAATGGCCCAGGATCTCAATACATTACAGATACGCTCACTGAATACAAACCTAACAGATCTCTCAGATCATTAGGATCAAGTAAATTTAGAACAATATGAATTACCATTGTGTATGAAATGTGCTATTTACATAAACCTGCCTTGCCTATTTCTGGTGAGAAAATAGCAATAAACTACATTTTTATATACTTACATGATTTACATGATTAATTTAACAAAACAACGTACTAAGCTTGTCTGTGGATCTTTACATTCAGTTTTGATCCTCTGTTACTTCTACATTTTAATAATGGTTCATATTACTACTGTTTGTAATGTATTAATAGCAAATAGATGCAGCCTTGGTGAGCATAACAGACTTTCGGAAACATTTTTAGCATACCCAGTCTTTAAAACAGTTTATACTGTATATTGTCGCATCAGTTTCCATCATGCCATTAGTGCACTACAATAAAGATCATGTTTTTAGACTTTCACTAAATCTAATTTTCTGCGGTAATCAGAAGCAAGGGCTATTGATAGCACTTGTTATGTACCTAAAACATTTTTTAACATTAGACACAACCCAGCAAACAATTTTGTTTACCAGATGTCTAATAGACATCTAAATGTAGACAGCTAAAACTAGAATAGACCAAAACTAGATTAGTCATTAAATAAACAGAAATGAATGGCTAGACATTTACAGTCTGTCTAATCTGTCTATTTGACGACTAGTCTAGTTCTGGGCTATTCTTAGATGTCTATTCGATTTTTACTGACAGCCCAAATTTAGCCTTGTTTTAGCCAAGATGACTATGTTTAGACATCTATTAGATGTCTATTAGACATCTTTAAAAACAAAAAACGCTTGCTGGGAAATATCCAGTATCACAAGGGAGTCATACAGTATGTGCCACCATACTACAAACATTAAGCATGTAATCAGGGCTAATGAATGAAAAATAGGTGCTTGAGCTGAAGGTTCACCCATCTAAATCTGATCACTGGAGTAGCCATAGGCACTGCTGTTAAATGACTTTTTCTCCATTTCCCCTCTGTCTCTGTCTTTTGGGGTTTGTTATGCAGGGATAGAGAGGGGTAATGGGATTGAGATAGGGGACAGAAAGAGAATGAGTGTTGGGACAAAAAGTAGGGGGGGTGGTTTTAGAGGGGAAGTGTGGCATGGTTTCAATTATACTCATTTAATTACTCACACACACGTGGTTGAAAGCCACTAACCCCACACTCTTCACCCCCTCCTCAGCTACCCCAAATCGCCCCCTCTTTACCCACAACAAACCATTATGCCTCCCCCCTTTCTAGGTCTGTTATTACGCCAAGAGATGGTGTAATATCAATGAGCCCTCCCCCTAAGCCATTTCCTGCGCTCCAAAGAACTAATGGAGTTGGGCATTGTAATTAGATAATCTAAATATAAGTCCTGGGCTTCATTAATATGCATTAATGGAAGGGCCATAGGGACATCTGAGAACACGGTTACAGAATTAGAATATTATAAAAAGTTGTTCAAAATCTAAGAGACAAAGTTTACTTTGCTGTGTTTGCAATGGTATACTGGCATGCTTCTTACTGCTTGCTAAATTGTTTAACACTGCTCTTATAATTGTGCATATTTACATACTTTTTTAACCATTTTAATCCATGCTGTTTTAAAAAAATGCTTGGCAGTTTCATTCAAACGATGAGATATTTGTGTTAGGCTATAAATGCTCTAGAAATTTGCATTTAGGAAAATATGTAGTAGGTTATCTGAACATTTCATACATTCAGAAACTTACTGAAGACATTTTAGTAGTCACAGCATTTTCAGATGCTATCAGCTCTATTTCTTAGTACAAATCAGAACGAGCTACAATGGAAATGCATCCTTGCATGCCATACATTCATGATTAAAGCCTGCCTAGTTCATATTTAGCACTTGATTGGGTCTGCTAATGAGAGGGAAGCTGTAATGTTGAGTTCACGTCCCGGGCCCCTCAGAGGTTTCTGCACCATCCAACCATATGCATCCAGCCAATGAGAGGCTCTCCTCCTTGTACACAACTATTAAATGTGCTGTCACCTTTTATCAGAGCAAAAATTGAAGCCTGCTTGCAATTCCAAAACACAGAACAAACTAGCAGACCCTGCTAGGATTGAGAAAAGTTAAAGGGTAGGATGGAAGGATGAGAATGGTGATGGATGACACAGAAAACAGATGTGCATCAATATGCATGAATTTCAGAGACATCCAGGTTAGCCAAGGGCCCACCTCTCATACAAAAACCCAGCTCCTACCTTTTCTGTGGGGCAGCACGAGCTCCATTTGGCCCCGTGGTGAGCCCCATGCCTCAGGACCCTAATGCTTCTTTGTCTAGTGTGCGTTCTGCACCCCAATCCTGCCAGATCACTGCTAGCATCCACCGTCCCAGTCGCCAGGCACAGACACACACTCTCTCTCTCTCCTGTTTCTCTCCATCTAACACACGCATACGAGCCCCCCCGTTTCTGTGGTTTCCTAGCGACAGCCAACTGGGGGTGTCTTTCAGAGCCCTATTGCAGAGCTGTGCTCTGATTGGACAATTGGTTCTTCTCTAATGAGAATGATGGTAATGATTTTTTTATCCCCCTCTATAAGCACCAGCATGCCCCCCCGCTTCAGAATATTCACCGGTGATGGCTCGCACTGCCAAAACAGAGGGAAAGACATGTCCCAGAAAAATAGACCTGGAAGGAAATGTTATATTTATAGGAATATTTAAATTTGTGTAGAATAATCTTTGTCATTATAATTTCTGCTAATAATATTGTATGTAAGAATTGTATTTTATTACCAGTAGGAAATGGCAATGTGTAAAAAAATGTTTTAAAAACCTACCCTGACTGCTTAGATTGTCTACAAAAGCCTGTTAGACTGATCTTGACTTTCTTGCTTGGAAAAAAATCTAATGGATGTGATAGACTCATGCTCTGAAGAGCAAAGAGCAAAGAAAAGATTCAATCAAATTATTTTAAGTTTCACAAAGGCAGATCTAAATGGATTATAGTCTCATATACTAAATAATTCTAACAGCGTGATATGAATCACCTCATCTGTTAGTGTGATGCAGAGTTTGTGCAAATATATTAATAATATTGATCAGTGAGTGATTTCTTAACTGCTGTTTTCACGCTGCTGTCATTTTTTTATGTGTGTGTTTATTTTGTTATGCATAAGTATATTTACATATTCATATAAACTGTGCTCTCAGTTGTGTAAACAGTGGCTAAATCTTAGTTATCAAAAATAAAAATCATCACCAAAAGTTTATTCATTTATTTTCCTTCGGCTTAGTCCCTTTATTCATCAGGGGTCATCACAGTGGAATGATTCGTCAACTTATCCAGCATATGTTTTACACAGCAGATGCCCTTCCAGCTGCAACCCAGTACTGGGAAACATCCAAACACCCTCATTTACACACATAAACCACGGCCAATTTAGTTTATTCAATTCGCCTACACTTACTGGCCACTTTATTAGGTACACCTTACTAGTACCGCGTTGGACCCTCTTTTGCTTTCAGAACTGCCTTAATCCTTCAAGGTATAGATTCAATAAAGTACTGGAAATATTCCTCAGAGATTTTGGTCCATACTGACTTGATAGCATCATATGGATGCAGCAGATTTGTCGACTGCACATCCATGAAGTTTATTCCCGTTCCTGTTGGTGAGCCTGTGTGAATTGTAGCCTCAGTTTCCTGATCTTAGATGAGAGAAGGGGTACCCGGTGTGGTCTATACTGTAGCCCATCTGCCTCAAGGTTGGACGTGTTGTGTGTTCAGAAATGCTTTTCTGCATACCTCGGTTGTAACGAGTGGTTATTTGATTTACTGTTGCCTTTCTATCAGCTCCAACCAGTCTGGCCATTCTCCTCTGAGCTCTGCCATCAATAAGCCATTTACGCCCACAGAACTGCCGCTCATTGGATATTTTCTCTTATCTCTTTCTCTGTAGACCCTAGAGATGGTTATGCATGAAAATCTTAGTAGATCAGCAGTTTCTGAAATACTCAGACCAGCCCATCGGAAATACCCCCCCAAAAAACACATGACGAACTCTAAAGAGCCTAAAAGAGCAACAACATCTTTGACCTAGAATATTTTAGATGACTTCCATAGCATTTAGATTAGCTTCACAACCAGTAACACCACATACGTCCTCACAAGTAGTTATTAAATTGTTACTATGGTATTTGTTATGAAAAACACAAACAGTAGCCTGCCGACTCATCTTTAGTATGTAAGAATGTAATGTGTATATTTATATAGCACATTTATCGTGTATGGTCATACACCCAAAGCGCTTCACAATCATGAGGAGGGTCTCTCCACACCACCACCAGTGTGCAGCATCCACTTGGATGATGCAACGGCAGCCACTGGACAACAGCGCCAGTGTGCTCACCACACCCCAGCTATTGGTGGTGTGGAGAGACAGTGATAGAGCCAATTCGGTGGATGGGGATGATTGGGAAGCCATGATGGGTTAGGGTCGATGGAGGGAATGTGGCTAGGACACACAAATATAAGTATCACACAAATTGTTATGATTCAATTACACAAAACTTAAGCTTGATTACAAAAATACTGTATACATTTATGATAGAAATAATTGATTAAAATTGATGTGTGCACTCATAATATAACACAATTTTATATAATATGAATTCATATGAGTTAACACAGTGGGTCAGTGGTTAGCACTGTCGCCTCACAGCAAGAAGGTCGCTAGTTCATGTCCCAGCTGGGTCAGTTGGCATTTTTGTGTGGAGTTTGCATGTTCTCCCCGTGTTGGTGTGAGTTTCCTGTGGTTTCCCCCACAGTCCAAAGACATTCACTATAGGTGAATTGAATAAACTAAATTAGCCATAGTGTATGTTTGTGAATGAGTGTATATGGATGATTCCCAGTACTTGGTTGCAGCTGGAAGGGCATCCGCTGCGTAAAACATGTGCTGGATAAGTTGGCGGTTCATTCCGCTGTGGCGACCCCTGATTAATAACGGGACTAAGCCGAAAAGAAAATGAATGAATGAATGAATGAAATTGGCCATATGTGTGTGAATGAGTGCAAATGGAAAATGAATGAATGAATTCATATGAACACCTTGATTACAGTTAGTACTACAATAAATATATAGCTGCTGATTTGTGATTGGAGATTCTAACTCATTATTCTTCCATGCAATAGAGATTTTTCTAGCAACAACCCACTGACACAGTCTAAACCGCATAGCAACATCCTAGTAGCCACTCAGAACACCCTAGCAACCACTCAGAATGCCCCAACAACCACATAGAAATGACTTGCCAACTACTTCCTACAACAATGTGGCAGTAGAGAATCAATATTGCACTAAAATTCTAGATAAAGGTAATTATTTAAATTGAATGCAGCGCCAAAGACAAAGAAGAGACACCAAGCGCAGACGCGGTGGAGTAGGAAATACTGCAGTTTGCGGTCTTTGTTGATTAAGCGATGTGTGCTGATGAAGCTGCCTCTTAATAATCAGTGATTAGAGCATCATTTAGCAAAGGGTAAATACCCCCAACTGCTGGGGCAATCACAATCAAACCGCACACTTATGAACAACACACCGCATGCTGCTCATGTGTTATTCAGATTTGAGCTGAGTGTGTGTGTGTGCTACAAAAAGTGGAAAGCATTTTGGTTCCAGCTTAAATCGGGGCACAACAAAAGACGATTCCGGTCGTGGTGAAGAGGCCCTCGCTAAATTGAAAATATACGTACAAGGGGGCCTTTCTGACCTTGGAGTTGGAGATAAAAAGCCCATTGTCGTGAAAAGTAAATCGAGGCACTTATTGTGTAATACCTCCAGGCCGAAATGTATTCCTTCATCTGTACTCTCTCATATAATATCATATTGATTGCACACAGGCGGGCATGAACGTCATTGATTGCCATCTTCTTATTAGCATATAGATTAGCTTCTGGTGGGGACGGGTAAATTAAGGCCGAAGAAGGAAGGGATGAGGAGGATGAAACGAGGTATAGGCAAGGTGAAAATGCCATGAAGAGAAGGAACGGACTGCACAACATCATTTGGGAAGAATCGTTGTTTGTTTATTTGGGTCATCAAAACAATACAAGTGTAATACAGCTTTAATTGTTGCTCTACCTGTATAAATTACAATGCATCCTGTTTGATTTAATTTAGAAGAAATATATATAATTATCGTAGATTTTACCTCAATTTACTGATTTCTACCATCATTAAATGTAGCGATTTACTAAATATCTTGTTAGGTTTATTTAGAACATATATAATTTGATGATATGTTTAAAGAATATATTTAACAAATATATGTGTATATGCAGCTTTAATTGTTTCTCGATACATTACAATGCATCCTGTTTCGTTTATCTAAAAGAATTTACAAGAAATATAAATATTTAACATACATTTGACCTCAATTTACTGATTTCTAGCATCAAGTGTAGCAATTTACTAAAATCTTGTCAGGTATATCTAGAACGAATATAATGTAATGATATATTTAAAGACTATATTTAATAAATAAATAGCTTTAATTGTTTCTTTATACATTACAATGCATCCTGTTTCATTTGATTTAGAAATTTAGAAGAAATATACATGATTATCATACATTTTACCTCAATTTACTGAATTCTACCATCATTAGCGATTTACCAAAACTCTTCACATATATTTAGAACGAATATATTTTGATGATATATGTAAAGACTATATTTAAAAGATAAATATATATATATATATATATATATATATATATATGTATATACAGCTTTAATTGTTTCTTTATACGTTACAATGCATCCTGTTTCATTTAATTTAAAAGAAATATAAATGATTATCGTTCATTTTACTGAATTCTACTATCGTTAAGTGTAGCAATTTACCAAAAATATAGTCAGGTGTATCTAGAACAAATATAATTTGATGATATGTTTAAAGACTATTTAATAAGTAAATATATGTGTAAACAGCTTGAATTGTTTCTCTATAAGTTACAATGCATCCAGTTTGATTTAATTTAGAAATCTAGAAGAAATATAGGGGATCATCATCCATTTTACCTCGATTTACTAAATTCTACCATCATTAGGTGTAGCGATTTACCAAAATCTTGTCAGGTATTTAGAACGAATATAATTTGATGATATATTTAAAGACTAAATAAATATATGTATATGCAGCTTTAATTATTTCTCTATACATCACAATGCATCCTGTTTAATTTAATTTAGAAATCTAGAAGAAATGTAAATGATTATCATACATTTTACCTCAATTTACTGAATTCTACCATCATTAAGTGTATATATGTATGTATATATATATATATATATATATATATATATATATGTATATGTATATGTATATGTATGTGTGTGTGTGTATATATATGTATATGTGTGTGTGTGTGTATACAGCTTTAATTATTTATTATTTCTCTATACGTTACAATGCATCCTGTTTCATTTAATTTAGAAGAAATATAATTAATTATCATAGATTTTACCTTAATTTACTGAATTCTACAATCATTAAGTGTAGCATTTTACCAAACTCTTGTCAGGGATGTTTAGAACGAATATAATTTGATGATATATTTAAAGACTATATTTAATAAATATATATGTATATACAGCTTTAGTTGTTTCTTTATACTTTACAATGCATCCTGTTTCGTTTAATTTAGAAATTTCAAGAAATATAAATGATTAACATACATTTTTCCTCAATTTATGGAATTCTACCATCATTTAAGTGTAGCGATTTACCAAAAATCTAGTTAGATATATTTAGAATGAATATAACTTGATGACAGGTTTAAAGACTATATATAGTATTTATACTTTGCCATAGTTCAAACCACTAGGTTTTTTATTCATTTTAATCTTCATTTCAAGTAAAAATAATTTACTTTTCAAATAAAAAAAATACTCATTCAATCATTAAATCACTTATTTCTTTATACATTTTAATAACTGCAGGTCATTTATTTTCATTATTCTGAATGGCACTGGAACCTCGGTTCACCATATTTTAAGATTTTATTTTGGCATGCTTATTTTTTGCTTTCAACGTGTGTAAAATTGTTTTTATAAAAAATATTGAAATAAGTACTTGCATTTAATGTGCTTTCAATGTGTATAAAATTGGTTCTGTACATTTATTTTGGCACATTCAAATGGGTTGTCTAGTCTTTAAGTATTCATTTCTTCCTCTAAATGTTTCTTCTTTCCATTCTGGCATCACTGTGGACTCCATTCCTTCTCTCTATATATTGTTTATCATCTTCCCTCCCTTGTTTCATCGTCATTTTTACATGTGTTTTATCCATTCTGTAGACAGAATGAATGAGAGGGAATGGAGGAAAAAAACTGGGTATATAGGATGAGAGAGGAAAAGATATAGACAGGAAAATGAAGACAGACAGATGAGGCTGAAGCAGTAAACTGGGATGGGAAAGGATGGGATGGGGGTGCTGCTGTCTGGTCTGGGTCTGATCCACATTAGTTCTTCACTCATCCAGGCCGCTTGAAATGAGCGGGGGGCAGGGAATGAGGCGGGGGTGAGCAGCCGGCGGGGCGAGCACTGAGAGATGGAGGAATGCTGATTTCATGCTGTCTCTCACATTTAGCACATTTAATTGACTGCAGTAAAAGTCGCTGTAAACCTCAGTCTGTCAGTGATAGCTAGGTTTTTTTATGTTGGTAATAACACTGGTGAATATATGACAGTGGTTGATACTCATTAGTGAGGTTCTGTTATGCACTTTTATCCCACAAATGTTTTTATTAGCTTGCATGGTGATTCGTGGCTCCACTGACAAATGCAGAGTATTAGATATGGGTTTTGGGAAAGTGTTAATATTTGTAAATATTTATCATATAAATATGTGATATAACATTTAATCCGAATTTCAAATTATTTTAGAGCATTTTGTTCTTCAAAGAAATAAGACATTTGGTCAGAAAATGAATGTTTTCATTTGTTGTGACTGAAAATTCGGGTTATTTTACCAAATATAGATTTTTTTTAACTCTTCTGAAGTTAAAATATTGTATTGTGTAAAAATATGAATTCGGACATCTTAAAGCATACCATCTTTTTGTAATTTTATGTAAAATATATTTATTTTTTTACTTAAACACAATTATAAATTGTAAATTAGGAGAAACTGAGCATTTTCAAGATATCTCCTAAATAATATAGGACATATTAGGGCTGCACAATATATCATTTCAGCACCGATATCACAATGTAATCCTTTGCAATAACCACATCGCAGGATATGCAGTGTTGAGTGATTTAGCATTTGCATGTGTTTTTGATGCTACATTCAGGTATAAGAAATTGTACCGTTTGTCATTTTATCAACGATTAATATTATTGTATTATTTTTACCATTCAGTTACTGTACTTTAATACTGTTAGACTTGGGAAACGATTTCAACTTTATTTCAATTGTACCTTTTTTTTTATTGTATTTATAGATTATTATGCATTAGAATTCTCACTATGTGCAAACACAGAAATGCACTGCAAATAGCACAGACCACAATAAAAATGTGTTGGGGAAATTTATAGACTGTCTATTAGATTTTATGGAGATACTTCCACTGCAGAATCATCTCAATTAGTCTAACATTATAAATTCTTTCCAGAGATATTAAGTCACTTGAAATTGTATTCATATTGCAATATATATCGGGGAAAAAAAAATCACAATGCAAGATTTTTTTAATATTGTGCAGCCCTAGTACATATAGTAAAGTAATATAGTAAATAGCACACACACATACACACAGAGCCTGTATAGGCTAAACTTAATTTAATTTTACTTTATAATACCTTGTAACTTGTTGTATGCTCATTAAATTATTTAAAATTACAAGTTTTAGTTAACATTCTTTATATATATATATATATATATATATATATATATATATATATATATATATATATATATATATATATATATATATATATATATATATATATATATATTTAAATTTTAGATCTTAATATTTTACAAATATTTTTATTTATAATTAACTTACAATTTTTTATTTATTTTACTTTAGATAAATTCAGCATTGAATAACTTCACGTTTTATTATTTCTATATTTATTTTATTTAAATATTTTAATTATTAATGTGTTAAATTATTAATGTGTTAATAAATATTTAAACTTTTTTTCTTCTTTGTTTTATTTTTTTCTTGTATTTTTAACATTTTAATTTTCATTATATTTTCACCTTTGAATATCTCAACCCATATATCTCAAGCTCATTCTGACAACGTACCGCTATATACATTTCTGAAGAGCGCCAAATACCTCCCAGGAGCTAAGTTTTTTGCAGTTTTTGTTTTTGCGAATCCACCAAAAGCCGATGTGTATGCTGTTTCAGATCTCAAATTTCTCTCGCGAGTGCCATTTGCACCTGCTCTTCTCACGTAAATCCACCAGAGGCCACTGTCGACTGACTGACTGACCGATTGACTGACTGACTGATCGACTGGCCCGCCCACTCACTTCCCTAAACCCAACCAACAGTGTTTTAAAAAGCAATCCAGAAAAAGAAAAGCCCTCGCCTTTTTTTTACCATGTTTTCAGATTTTACCACATTCTCACCCAGTTATTTATTTGTTTATTTTATTTTTTGGCTTCTGTTTTTGTCTTACCCGCTTTCTGAACAGTTCTTCACCAGACTCAAACCCCATCATTGTGGTCAACTTTGCGTCTCAAGTCCGCCGACATACTGCACATGACAAGCTACTGGACAAACAGTGGGAAAGCCATCGACACGGAGGTAAGTGGTCAGCTGTTAAAAGCATGAAAAAGAACGGCATCATACCACCCCGTAGCATTTCGTTTTAAAGATGAAATGCAGCCATACATACTTCTGGCTACATAATTTGTGATCTCCAGAAATGTATATAGGGCTATGTTTTCAGAATAAGCCCATGTTAGAATATCTAGTATTGCAAAATGTTTGTATTGAAAACCAAAAAAGAGCCTTAATCTGTTTATAACTTACGCCTAATCAGACTCAAGCCAATAAATAAATATAACAAACACATATGGTCCAAGTAAACTGTTCATCCTTATACTAAATACAACCCATCACACTGTCCCGTGATTAAACTAAAACCAAACCTCATTCTGTGCCTTATGTATGCATACACTCAAATTCAATTAAAATGCTATTTGCATAGAGTTTGTAAACAACACACATTGTTTCTAAACCACTTTATGGAAAACCAGTATCCTAATGTTTAAAATATGTTAATATCTTAAAGCCTTATGGTAGCAATCAGCATCTTGGCGATAATATGGTTTACATTTAGTGACAATACTATCAATCAAGCAGTTTAGATATGCAGACCTTACTATACGGTCACAGAACGCTGGCCTGTGGGCTTTCCTTGACTAATGGCCTCGCACAACAGTGAAAAGTCTCACCGTAACCCTCTTTCACCTTCTCTCCATCTTGTTCTCTTTTCTTTCTCCTCTGAGACTCTGTTAATTGGTGTCCCATTGGTCCCCCTATTCTGTGGCAATAGAGCCGCCGTGGCCCCAGACAGACATTCCCAAATGACTCAGTTTCTCTGAGCATCAATGCAGCGGAGATGGATTAACTCTCCCTAAGAAGGCTGTGAATATAGTACACTGATGATGACCACTAAGATGGGTTACAGAGGGGGGCTCCTCATAATTATTAATGGCCAGGAGGATATGAATGTCGGTAATGAGCACCTCTGGAACCACAAACCTCACTGTGATTGCAAAAAAAAAAAAATGATAATGATGTTGGCATTGGTTGTAAGGGGGTTCATTGATTTATGCTTTTGAATGGCTAGCATGCATTTGTTTATTTATCATCTCCTTCAATAGTGCATCTATTTTAAAATGGATTGAATTGCTCATATTTAATACGGAGTATTTCTTGTTCTCTGTATAATGTCATGAGATGAACAGTCCTTTCATGTTAACCCATCATGTATTGTACTGTTCAGAGTCAAATAATAAGTAATATAATAATAAATGACCAGCCTAATACTAGTATATGATACTATATTATACTATAATTTTTTTGACAGTCGACTTTTTAAATTGCAATATACGACCTTGATTTTTTTTCATTGTTGCTCTGAAAACTTGTGACTTGATGTTGTAAATAAAATTTTGGGATTTTTTTGTGATATTTTTAGTAGTTTCAAACATGTTCGCTGGGTTGTTTATCTATAATAATGGTGCAAAATTATGGCAACGAGGTCTGTGCGATTTATCAAAAAAAAGATTGCGATCTCGATTTAACCCTAGACACGATCTTAATTCAGCTTTTCTACGATTCAGCTAATTATTATTATAGTCTTCACAATGTTTTATACACCTTGATTAGCAACATGGACACCTCCAAATGGTGTTAAAAGTGTCAAATACTGTATTTAAAAGGTATAATTCACCAATAAATGTAATCGCTGTCGGAATGTAATGTTGTATTTGCAGTTGCGAAATCACCCATCGTGCCAGCTCGTGCCAGCCAATGATGTCTACTTTAATAAACAGAACCTGTATAGGCTGTGAATAACAGGTAATAAAGTTGGAAATAACGTTTAGTTTGTTGCAAAATGAACTCAAAGTGTCGGCAGCTATGACATGAGCCGCACTCGGCAGTGAAAGTGAAACCGAAAGCGCGCACATCCATTAAATTATCATATTGCACTTTAGAGTTATGATTACGGCAAGCATTTGATATGTTTTTTCCTTCATAGTGTTGTGCATAAAAATAAATGTTTTACAGTGTCAGTATAACTACTCTAGCCTATATAATGTTGAATATAATGCAAGAGGGAATCTGATCATTAAAAATATCTGATTTTACCAGTGGAAAAAAAAAAGGTCTAATCATGTTCTCAGTGACAAATGACAAGCATATGTCTCAAACATATTAAATCAACTTTATAAATATGAATAATTATATTCTGATGTCGTCTCATTACTGTGAATTAACAAACAGGACGTACTGTATTTAAAGTCTGTTCAAGTCCACCATTCAAAGTCTATATAAAATTGAGCATTTTAACCAACAGTAGACCTACACATAGGCCTATATTATTATTGTTGTTTTACCATATGTTTGAGAAATAACAATAATAATAGCCTACTCATATTAACCTTTATTTTACATCTACAATATCGTGAGAAAAATCACTATCTTTATTTTAAGCAAAAAAAAAAATAATAAATCATGACTCTTATTTTAGCCAGAATCGTGCAGCTCTATGAGATACCAGTATTTTTTTCACATGATTATTATTATGATTTTAGATATATAGATTCAAAAGCATAATAAATAAATAAATAAAATAGTTTTTTTTTTACTGTGTACATGCATGTTTAATTTTTAATTCTTCTGAAATGTCAAGGCCTGATCTCAGATTTTATATATCTTAATTTAAATAAATGAGTTTTTTTTCACACTTCAGTCTTGCTTCATTCTAAACCCTGGGTAAAAAAATGAAAACTGCATCCTAGGTTATCATTTGCCATTATACACTGCTTGTGATTTAACACAGGTTAACAATAAATCCAGAGCATAATCTGCTGACATTTCACTTTGTATATTGCTAACTATGAGTTTATGTATTTATTTGTGTATTTGCAGTTTCAGTGTCATAATGAATGCGTATTGACAACTTCTATCAAGTGTTCACACTATAAAGGTAAGAATAAACTTGTTAACTCTCATTAACACTCTTTTCAGCAGAGATTCAAATATTGAAATGGTAAAACTCAATTTTTTAGCTCTAGAAGAGTTGTAAAATGAGCCTGTTTTTTAAGCGGAGTGTTCCTTTAAATTCACATTTGGTGTGAACCCAGCATTAGAGGTAGTATTACATGGATATATGGAGAATATGGCATTTAAAATGATTTATTACCCATAGCCCATTATCAAGTGTGTGTTTAAGCTGGGGAATCGTTTCCCCAATCGTTTTCATGATGCTTTCTGATGCTGATGTGAAGAATTTTACATTCACAAACAATAAAGTATACAGTATTCTTATTCTAAAGTAAATTACTCTTATTATATATACAATCTTTTAAATACTATTCAACATATCTTTTATCAAACTCTTAAATGACTGTTTATAGTCAGCATGCTGTGACAGAGCGTAACATGTGAATATGAAGCATGCGATTGGCTGTCGGTTGCAAAGCATCTAGCCACAACATTCAAACACTCCATCGTTTCACACTGCACATTTGGCACTGCAAAACAGCGTTAACACAGCATGATACCCCTGCTTTGATGCAATGCTGGCTAAAAGGCAGTACTAACCTGTTTCTGTATTTCAAGTTTGAAAACATTACTTTACATGGGTTAAAATTTAGGGGATAAAATAACCAGTGTTAAGGTCAGGGTCAAAAAGACTTATTATTCATTCATTCATTTTCCTTCAGCTTAGTCCTTTTATTCATCAGGGGTCACCATAGTAGAAGGAACTGCCAACTTATCTAGCATATGTTTTACACAGCTGATGCCCTTCCAGCTGCAACCCAGTACTGGGAAACATTCATACACACTCATCCACACACATAAACTACAGCCAATTTAGTTGATTTAATTCACCTATATTGTATGTATTTGAACTGTGGTGGAAACCAGAAAAAATCCATGTGAACACAGGGAGAACATGCAAACACATCCACACAGAAATGCCAACTAACATTAAACTTTTAAATTAAGGCGAGGGCCATAAACTTGCCATCATCTTGAGACCCCTGCTTTAAATAAAAAAATAAAAATAAATTTAAAAAAAACGTTGCTTTCCGCAGGTTCTTATAAAGTCCAAAATGTCAAAGTTACATTTTCAGGCCTAAAAATCACTGTGTCTGTTCTTCTATAGGTATTAAATCCCTTTAAACACATTTATTTTATATGTGTCCATGTCATACCACCTCTAATGCTTGTAGTACCTCTAATACTACCTCTAAGGGACTTGTAGCAGGCGCAACGATATTACTTCGTATGACCAGCACAGACTCCCTTTGCAAGCATGTGGTCATGTCGGAGGTTAGCTAGCTAGGGGACTACTTTTTGGCAAATAATATGATGCTAGTTATAATATCAATACGCCTTCTGCACAAGTTAAATAGAAATCACTCAAGCGAAAAACTTCCCAAAAGTAGTCTAGAGCAAGTGACATGATCCACATGTTCTCTTCATGTTTGATGGTGTTATCAAAACTTTCAGAAAAAGGAAAAAAGTTGTTTAAGGCTGATAACGGCAGCCAGAAGAGAGAACAACATCAAATATACTGTCCTGTTCATAGACCGGGTTAGAAACAACTTGTACAAGCAGTAATAAGTTTTTTTTGTAATTTGTTGCAAAGATGATATAATACAAATTAGGGATGCAGCTGATACAGAGTACCAGTTCCCTGTCATGGTGATCAGCATACCAAGCACCGATTCTGATGCTTCAAGCTTTATAATGCATAAAGTGCAATTTCCCTCTAAGTATGATACTTAAGTGGAGATCTTGCCTTGCCTAAGAGAATAAATTAAAGATGTTGCAAATAATTCCTTAAACATGTCTCTTATAACCATTTAGTGTGGACATGTCATGGTCAGAAGTAGCTTTACAGAAAATAATTGATAAACTTGGTAAGAAAAATGACTAACAAAGCTATTTAGAAACATTGCAAATGATGGAAGAAGAATTCAACATGTCTCAATGAAGTTTGGAGTGCATATTTGATGTATAAGAAGTTAAAATGCACACCTATAAATCCATTACTTCTTTACTAAAAGGAAATAGGTCCATAAACTAATATTTATTATAATAAGTTATATTATTAAATATTCAGTAAAAAAAAAATAATAATAATTTCACTAATTTTTCCAGCTAGGTTTTAATGAACTTGCAATATTGTTGATAACACAGAACTTTCAGTTCTTATATGTGAAAAGATTTCAGTACTTATAGGTACTCCGTTTTTAAACTCATAAACAAACAATCTGTTCATAAGATTGGCCAGATTAGCGAGTACCGATCGAGCGATGAAATGTGATTATCGGCCGATACTGATCTCTGGCCGATCGATCAGAGCATCCCTAATACAAATATAACTACGTATAAATGTTCATGTTTTTAAAAAAATCTAAATATGAAAACTTTCAAGGATTTAAGATGCTGATGACCGTTTAACACATCATCACAGTCTTGTGAAAAAGGTCCATACTTATTGAAATGCTCCAAATGTTTGATACCATGACATTGTTTCTTTCACTACTTCAAATACATTTTTTGGTTTGTTACAAATACGATTGAGAACAACATTGTGATTCAAGTCTTAAATTTTATTCATAATGATCTTAAAATCTTTTAAATTTGATGTCTGACCTTTGACTATTGACGAATTTGACTTTTGAATCCTGCCGAAAGACCAAGCCAATGATTGTAGGCAAGTGTCTGAAAAATCTCAGTGTGTTTTTTGAGTATGACATTTCTTGTCTTAAATGCCAGCGTGCTAGAAAGCAGAAGTCCTCTGCGACTAGCCTGGAGAGTGTGTAGATCAACACAGGAACTCACCGCTGTCAGTAAATCAGCCTACAGACAGCATCATGCGGACACCTGGACCTGCCAGTGAATCGTTGAGCACGTAAGTTACATTGCAGTTTCTTTAATTAAGCTGTGATATTGTATCTACGGGGACAATATGGACAGAGCGAACCCACAATTTAGCCAGGTAAACACATGGTTATATACACACTGAGGGATCTGTATTTGACTCAGGGTTAAAACTGAGACACTCCAAGTCCTAATTCCTTGAAGTAAATCGACGTGTTAGCGTAAGCGCATACAAGCAGTCTCCCAGTGCAATTAACCTTCAGTCCCACTCACAAGAATTCTGGGTCACTGCACAAAGGAGGGAAGATGGTTTATTTAATAAAAGCATTTTAACACAGCTTCAGAAAAAGCTTCTGGATTAAAGTATGGGTGGATGGGCTGGCAGACAGATTCTTCCACACAGACTATATTTGCTAAGACAAGCATCGGTATTATTATTATTATTATTACGATTACTTCTGCCATGGACACAATTGATACCTTGAATTATGTGTATTGTTGGAGAGCGTTGTGCTATTATATTTCTAAAAACTTGGGATAATGATTTTTAACCTGGCAGGCAATAAAACAATTTTTACAAAGCACTAAGAGAGGCACTTGAGCCACATGTAGAGACCTGAATGTCATAGAAATTCCACTGAAACGCCCAATCCACTTCTTTTAGGACTAAATGAGCCTATTGTGCTTTTAATTATGGGTGGTTTAGGGAACATCTACTTAAAACAACTCAAAAAGGTTTAATTATCAAGACTTTTTACCTGAGCTGTGTGTTCCGTCGTGCTTTTTTATGGTTTAGTAAAGTAATAGAGATTGTGTTTAATATTTTTGTGATACCAATGTCACTAAAATACAAGTCATAAAGTACAATTTTTAGTTTGCTAGCTGTGTTCTGTTCCTACTGACTGTCCTCTTTTTTTATTTATTAGAGTATTGAAAGAAAGACACTGCACAATTGTGCTATTTTCTTCTGTTTTAATCTCCAAATTACTCTCTCAAATCACATCTCTTTCCAGGTGTTACACACACCATTTTAGAACAAAACTTTCAATCATTTATTTTCCTTCAGCTTAGTTCCTTTATTTATCAGGGGTCACCACAACGGAATGAACCACCAACTTATCCAGCATATGTTTTACACAGCGGATGCCCTTCCAGCTGCAGCCCAGTACTTGGAAACCTCCATACACACTCATTCACACACATACACAACGGACAATTTAGCCTAAACAATTCACTTATAGCGTATGTCTTTGGACTGTGGGGAAAACCAGAACAAAACTTTCTCTCTCTTTTTTACATCTTATCTGCACAGGATGTTCACGGAGTCTTAAAAAGCCTTAAAATGTCTGAAATTTCAAAACCAAATTTTTTAGGCCTTAAAAAGTCTTAAATTTATTGAAATATTGTCTTGTAGATCTTAAATCATTTTAAACAGGTATTCATTTTTCGATGTCCATGTAAAGCTATCTAATAAGGCCAGCACCCATCCAATCCCCTGCAATCCATCTCTATAAAACTTTTAACAAAACTTTATTTATAACTCTATTTACCAATTTGGTTTAATTATCTTCCTTACAATAATATTTGTTTAAAAGTTCTCCATATATTTATTCACCTTATTCTTTGCATACAAGCAGGCTTAGCCACTTGAATCTTTTTGGCTGGAGACTTCCAATCTCTTCTATTCATTTTTAGACGTTAAAAAGAGCTCATTATGCTGCTTGATGTTGCAAACTGACAATTTCTTATTATATGATTCTGCTTTGTTTGTATAATCATGCAAACACTTGTTACTAGAGCAAGTGGTTTGACCATTTTCTGCGATTTATTATTTCTAGTCATTTCTACCATTGGCAACTGAATAGGAAGTTCTAAAACAATCGCAAAAACAAGCGCACTTCCACACCGAAGAATAAGGTCAGTAGTCTATATGATGAGGACACTAACCTGGACAGACTGTTGTACATTTATTCATTCATTTTCCTTCGGCTTAGTACCTTATTTATCAAGGGTCACCACAGCGGATTGAATTCCAGCTATTCCGGTTTTGCACAGCGAAGGCCACCAAACCCAGTACTGGGAACTGTTGTACATTAAGTTTATCATATTTTCTAAAGCAAAATAACTAGGGTTTGCTCATTTTGACACATGATTTAAAATAGATGGCTAAGAAATGACTAATTTAGCCAACTAGGCCATTAAAAAAAATCCTTAGCGTTTAGCCCTGTATAAGTCTGACATTTTATTCATAATGGTCTTATAAAGGTTCTAAAATCTTAAATTTAGGGTAAATTCCTAAATTCTGGTTAATGTTTACGAAAACAAAACAGAAATAAAAAATATTTAACACACCTATAATATGACAACTGAAAGTCTCATTTTAGCTTTTGGAGTTTTTCATGACCTGCTGATGAAATGCTTTGGTAATATTACACTTAAGTTTGAGGTTTAGAGAATAATGTTGCCGCATTGTATTGTTTTTACAGATTATTATTACTGCTTTCACTGAGTGAACCGTTAAATTTATTGCCAGTTGCTGATTGTTCAGCGTTTAACGGAAGTTACAGCTATAATTCACTCAAAAGATCTTGGGGTGTAGAAAAACGGTCAATAAAGCCAATAGAAGTCCACCTACTCACACGATCATAATGATGGTAAGCTTTAAATGCTTAAGCAGCACTTTTTTTCAGAAAAGTGAATCAGATTATTTGCTTTGGATCTAAATATAAATGCAAGTTTATAGTCTTGCTCACTGAGCATCAGATTGGGTCTTAAAACTGTCCAATCAAAGTAGGATAGGAATGCTGAGGCAAGTGAAGTCAATATCTAAGTGGGACTAAATGCTTTGCTTAGCACTATGTGAAACTGGTTGATTTACAGTGACAACAAAAGACCCGAAAACACCTAGCACAAATCATCAACACACTCAGAAACTAATTAAAGTGTCTGACTTGTTTTTAGAGCAAGTGGGACCTCAGCAGTTCTATGAGGCAGAATGGAATTCTGCATGTTTGTGAATCTGCAAAATCAAAACATTCTGGGTTTAATGCGATGCAGACGTTTTTAGTGACAGGATCTGGTTTGGAGTGATTTGCGTCTCGTTTTAATCCAGCTGTGTTGTTATTTGGCTGAATCACCAACTTGGAAGTACTAAAGACGAGAGCAGTTTGAGCATACGCACATGCACGCAATCATCCAATTGCACTGTGGTCTAGTGCACTCATTCACATGGTATCCATTCTATATAATCTGGCCTAATGTGGGTCACACGGAATGCCAAGGGCACAATGACCTGGCCCTGACCTCACACTCTACTTGGGCGTTTCAGATGCTCATACATATTCTTGGCGTAAGGTAAAACTGACCTTTAAAGGAATGTCTTTCCTGTTTTTTTAATTCTTTATCCTGTAGAATAAAATCCCGACCATCCCTCAGAATTGGGGTTCAGCAACTTAGTTATGTTTTACGCATTCAAAAATTCCCAAGCCATCTTTTTACACCACAATAGCAGGCTTTGTGTGGCAAAACAGCAATTCTCTCTTGATAAAAGTGTATTTTGTTGATTCTTCCAACAGCAGGCCAGTGTCCTCGCATCCACATTATCATTCCTCGAGCTGTCAGATATATGGGCTGGCTTCTTTGAAACACGTCTGGAAGCATGCAGTAAGAAAACAAACACATTCACTCTTCCCCAATTCCTTCCCACCTTGTTTAAGAACCACAAAGGGGAAGGAATTTCACAACATGGACATTTAATAAAGCCTACCTTACGTTCTGGCTTTGCCTTGGTTTCCTAGGATTGGATTACGTCCTGCTTTCCTGCTATCCTACACCATTTCTGGGTTGTGTTTGTGCTGTAAGCTTTACCGCAGAGCTGAGAGAGAGAAAGTAGGGGGGGAATCTAGGCATTAGCATTCCAAAGGTCACATGTGACACGGCCTCAGCCAATCACAAGACGTCATGCTTTCACAACCCTCCCCCTTCTTCCTAAGTCCCTCCCCTGCTCCTTGTTCTGTCAGTCTACCAGCACCATGGCAACACAAAGGGCTTTAATTCCTTTCCTGGTTTTCATGGCGGCTCGCTTGAAACGCATGCTGAAAAGTTTGCTGAAAAAATAAGAGTCACAAGTGAAAAGTATATCACCCGTGGCATCAATAATAGTCTTTTTGTTTACAATAATGTTCAATAATATATGTTAGTCACATGGAAGCATATGCATTTGTCAAATATCTAATATAAAAGTAAGGGTAGCGCTTAGCTTTCAGGTTAATTTTTTTCTAGTAGTAAGAATCAATATAAATATCAGTATAAATAAGTATTTAGGCATTATGAAGCCGCATGTTAATTAGCTTTAGTTTCTCAAATTAGCATTAGCCAGTGTGCTATGAACATGCATGATTTACCAATAAATGATTTGCTTAGAAAAACTAGAATATATTTTTTAAATAGAATTAAATTCATTTATTTTCTTTTCGGCTTAGTCCCTTTATTAATCTGGGGTCGCCACAGCGGAATGAACCGCCAACTTATCCAGTATATGTTTTACACAGCGCATGCCCTTCCAGCTGCAACCCATCACTGGGAAACATCCATACACACTCATTCACACACATACACTACGGACAATATAGCTTACCCAATTCACCTATAGTGCATGTCTTTGGACTTATGGGGGAAACCGGAGCACTCAGAGGAAACCCACGCCAACACGAGGAAAACATGCAAACTCCGCACAGAAATGCCAACTGACCCAGCTGAGGCTCGAACCAGCGACCTTTTTACTGTGATGCGATCGTGCTACCCACTGCACCACTGTTATGCCCTATATATAGCATTATTTATATTATATTATATTATATTATATTATATTATATTATATTATATTATATTATATTATATTATTAATTTTACTTTGGTTTAGTCTCTTTATTCATCAGGGGTTACCACAGTGGAATGAATCGCTAACTTATGCATTGGATGTTTTACACAACAGATGCCCTTCCAGCCGCAACCTAGCACTGGCGACAGTGCTAACCACTGACTAAGCCACCGGTTCACCTATATTATATTATATTATATTATATTATATTATATTATATTATATTATATTATATTATATTATATTATATTATATTATATTATATTATATTATATCATTTCAGCTTAGTCCCTTTATTAATCAAGGGGCGCCACAGCGGAATGAATCGCCAGCTTATCCAGCATATGTTTTACACAGAGGATGCCCTTCCAGCTGCAACCCATCACTGGGAAACATCCATACACACTCATTCACACACATACTCTACGGACAATTTAGCTTACTCAATTATTCAGGTCCATTAATTAATGTTAATTATTGTATTTACTAACATAAACTAAGTATGAATAATGAATAAAAGCGTTTATTAGTCATAGTTCAACATCAACTAATGCATTTTTAAAATCCAAAGTCGTGCTTGGTAACCTTTGTTAATGCATGGTAAGCATGAACTATCATTATTTAACTTAAAAATCATTAACTAACATTAACGAGGATAAATAAATTAAGAAATACATGTATTATTAATTGTTTATTCCTGTTAGTAAACACATTAATAACTAACTTTAACTAATGGACCATTATTTAAAGTGTTACCAATATTCCAAGTTAATCGTATGTTATCAATCACTACTATTGACTATAACCTTTATCCCATATTTACAATAAGAATGTTGTCTTTTATAGAATTTTATTTCCATGAAGGAATGATAAAGTGCCATGTTTTCATGTTTATATTCATTTTTAGACACTTTTATTTGGAATTTGGAAAATCAGACCTTTATTGAATGAAACCTATTCACTCAAACCCATATTTAAAATGAAGCTCTAATAATATAGAACAATTATGCAGATGTAAATACTTATAATTTATTAATTCACTCCACTCCGTACTTTATGATCTTACTCAAGCTCTATTTCAGTCCTTTTATGAATAAAAGTCAATTCTAGCATCCTATGGGCCACTGGGTTCTCTCTGTGCAATGGGGTTGCAATATATGCAAATGTATTCAAATAATGGGGCATGAAGATCAGTCCTCAGGGCCCTGGGGTTAAGCTGATTGGTTGAAAGGCTAATTCCAAGTGCGTTGATTGGTCCAGAGGGTGATTGGCCCTCGTGTCAGTGGTCATATGTTTATTGGGGGAGGTGGAAGCCACTGGAATAAATCTAGCATGTCCGTATGCTCGTGCATGCAAAGCTGCAATCAATTATTAACAAGAAATAGTGGAATTTCATACATTATGTAACCATATATGATTACGTTTCCCCGATTTCAGGTGGTACTAAGATGAACATCACTAATTTGAATTGAGCAAATAAGCAACCACCTAGCAAAGCCATAGAACACCCTAGCAACCGCATTAAAGTGGCTTTGAAGACCATAGCAGCTGCTTTATGAACATTTTGAACTGGAAGCGTATTACTATATAACTTTTTATGTACGTCAATTTTTATATTTTGGGTTTGTTGGATTTTGATAAAAGGTTTTCTTAGTCTAATTAAAAGAGAACATAAAAAAAATCACCTTTAAACTGTATCTTTTGCACTTTTGCAATTTTTTTTTTTGTCTGTTGACTTCAGTTAATTTTTTTAAGTCCATTTTTTTCTCTCAGAAAAATTCTGAATTTTATTTATATCTAAATTATAAATGTTTTTTACAGAGGGATGTGTACTAGGGGTGCACAATATATTGTTTCAGCATTGCAATGTCAATATCAATAACGCAATGTGATCATTTACAGTAGTCACATCGCGAGTATACGCAGTGTTGAGTCTGAATTATAGTTTATCATTTGCATGCGTTTTTGAGGCCTGTGACTGTGTGAGGATTTTAAAAGCATTTAGGCATATGAAATTGTACTGCTTGTAAACTTTAATAACGTTTCATTTTTAAAATGGAAACAACACAGTATTATTTTACATTTTATTATTTAATTATTGTATACCTGGATACTGTTAGACTCCTTTAAAAGCAATAAAACACTGTTTATTTCGTTTGTATCTTTTTCTATATTTTTTTTATCTATGCTTGTAGATCATTTATTACATTTTGTGGAGATGCACTCCCATACAGAATCGTCCTAATTGATCTAAATGTATAAATTCTTTCCAAATAGAGATATTCAAGGGGCAGTATGGTGGCGCAGTGGGTAGCACAATCGCCTCACAGTAAGAAGGTCGCTGGTTTGAGCCCCAGCTAGGTCAGTTGGCATTTCTGTGTGGAGTTTGCATGTTCTTCCTGTGTTGGCGTGGGTTTCCTCCGGTTTCCCCCACAAGTCCAAAGACATGCTATAGCTGAATTGTGTAAGCTAAATTTACCGTAGTGCATGTGTGTGAATGAGTGTGTATGGATGTTGCAGCTGGAAGGGCATCTGCTGCGTAAAACATATGCTGGATAAGTTGGCGGTTCATTCCACTGTGGTGACCCCTGATGAATAAAGGGACTAAGCCAAAGGAAAATGAATATAATATAATATAATGTAATATAATTGATATAGGCGACAACGCAGTGGCACAGTAGGTAGTGCTGTCATCTCACAGCAAGAAGGTCGCTTGTTCAAGCCTCAGCTGGGTCAGTTGGCGTTTCTGTGTGGAGTTTGCATGTTCTCCCTGCGCTCGCGTGGGTTTCCTCCGGGCGCTCCGATTTCCCCCACAGTTCAAAGACATGTGGTACAGGTGAATTGGGTAGGCTAAATTGTCTGTAGTGTATGAGTGTGAATGAGTGTGTATGAATGTTTGCCAGAGATGAGTTGCAGCTGGAAGGGCATCCACTGTGTAAAACATATGCTGGATAAGTTGGTGGTTCATTCCGCTGTGGTGACCCCAGATTAATAAAGGGACTAAGCCAAAAAGAAAATGAATAAATAATATAATATAAATAATGTAAAACAAATTGCAACTGGAAAAAGAAGTGTAATAAATCAAATGAAGAACATTGTAAAAATGCTAATTGATTAATTTAACTAAAAAAAATTAAGAATTGTGATGTTTCGGCTCATTTTAAATAAGTAGTTTGAACAAGCAGCAAAAAGTATTAGTTATAAATATTAGTATTATAAGTCTAGTGATAAATACTAGTTTTTTCTCACTATTCCCCCACAGTTTTGGGAAAATCGATGCAAGAAAGAAATGTATTCCACTGAAAATGAAACAGTGTGTAACTAGTAATGTGAAGAGTTTGTGTACTACATGCCATCTTTTCATCTTGCCTTCAAAAGCCAATATAATGTCTCTGTACAATTCATCTCATAAACTATTTCCATCTCCCTATATATCTAGCATCAGATGACTGCTATTCATTTATCTATCCGTGCATCATAAGGATTACTCTAAATAATTAATCTACAATATGACTAATCTGGTTTGACCGGCACTTAATTATCTGTCCCCCCCAACAGCTCCCCTGATACTGTGCTTCCAGACACAGTGACCCGCTGCCCTAACCTGTTTTCCAGTAAAACAGTAATTCCCATAAGCCTCGCTGTGGAGAATCGGAGGCATCCGGCGGTATATCACATTTCACCTGCGAGGTGGATTTCATAGCCGTCACCCTGTAGAGCAATGGACCTCCAAATTGACATGAGCATCATATTATGTGGGCGTGTAATAGAATATGCATAATTCATGGGAGAGAAGATGAAAAATTGATGCGGAGTCCCTCTGTGCTGCTGATGTCCCGTTGTAGAGCTGAGAAATACCTGCAATGGTTTCTCTCACGTCCCTTGAGTATTTTACGCTGGGTGATCTCGTATAATAGGCTTTTAATTCAGGACAACTCAATGTGTTCATTTGTAGCCCATTTTGCAGATATATATTTTTATCATTTAAAAATAAACATGCAGGTCAGGTATATTTTCGCCTCAGTTGACCTCAAAGCTAAGAGAAAACCAAAAATGAGATCACGGCTGTTTAATAACATTTCTCATTCATTTGCATGGAAGTAGAGTGTATTTAGCTGAGCTTTTCCTCACTGCAGCTAATTGACATTTTTAGAAATTTTCTGTATGTTGAATGAGGATGGTGGAGTAGTATGTGTGGATTGATGTGAAATCAAAAGTAGGTCAGACTAGAAAGGCGTCAACAATGTTATGGCTGCCATCTAGTGGTCATAATTAGATACACACTTTGGATCTTTAGTTATCGTCGATCCAGAATATTGATATCCATATTTTTTTTAAACAAGAACTATTATAATTATAAAGCTTACATTTTAACAATTGGCTATTAAAAAATAAACAAAACAAAAAAACAACAATTATTAAAAATAATAATTAAACAAAAAATGAAAAAAAAAAAAATGCATTCTCCCAACGAGCCACCCACCAGTGCTTTCCAATGGTAAAAGTAGGTACTAAAGGCATAGTAAACATATTAATCACAAGTTTGTAGAAAGGAAATAAAAGGGGACCAATTTTTTTCAAAAAACAACCTTGTTTATTAGGGTATACCAGATTTTTTTCCAGATGTAATTTACCCATTAACTCCGTCAGCCATAATTTAAGAGTTGGAACTTCTTTTTTCTTCCAAAACAAAAGGATAAGTTTTTTTTTGGCGGAGATCAACCCTTAAGATACAAACTGTTGTTGTACTCATGTAAATCTCAAAAATTCTTTGTAAACTCCAAATGTAATTAATATAGGATCTGGTTCAATCGGAATGTCTAATGTATCTGAAAAAACCTGAAATATTTTGTTGGAGAAACTCTGTAATTTGGGACACATAACATAGGAATGAGACAGGTTGGAATCTAAAAACTGTGGTCACACAACAGCAAAACTTCTGGAAATATTTTATTTAATTTACACTTGGAATAATGAAGCCTATGAAGCACTTTAAACTGAATGAGACGATGTCTTGCATTAATGGAACATCTGTGAACCAGTTCAAGACTTTGTTCCCAAATTTCACTTGGATTTTTTACTGCAAGTTCTTCTTCCCAAGCAGATTTAATGCTCTCCATAGATGGACTTTTCACCTGTTCTAAACCATTGTAAAGCAAGGAAATGGTACTACCATCTCTAGGACATCTTTCCTGAAATGTGTCCACATGGGTGACGTCGTGGCATAATTAGAAATGTTAGACTTCACAAAGTCTCTTATTTGAAGGTATCTGAAGTGATTAGAAGGAATACTGTATTTCTCACACAGCTGCTGAAATGAAGAATGATTATAATTATAACAACACATAATTGATATTTATATTATATAATAATATTATTTATACATATAGTTTAAAGACAAGACATCTTATTATTGTGTCTGCATAAAATTAAATTTATGAAAGGATTTTATATACACATATAGCATTTTAAAGGGATAGTTCACACCAAAATTTTCATTTTCTCACAATTCACTGAACCAAAATTGGTTCCAAGCCTTTATAAGTCTCTTATCTCTACTGAAGTTTAAAACAAAATATTTTGGCTACCGGTTTGTCTGTATATCTTCTTTTGTGTTCAACAGAAGCAAGAAACTCAAACAAGTTTGTGATAAGTGAAGGGTGAGTAAATGATTAGAGAATTGTCCTTTTTGAGTGAATTATCCCTTTAAATACTAATAAAGTGTCTCCATTATTGTTTCTTAAAACTTTTATTAAGATAAGATGTCAAAGTATGGCTAAAAGAGTAATTGTCATTTAGTTTAATAGATATATTCTTGTAAAAGTCAAACAATTATTCCGACATGTACTTTTAAAAATGTATACCAGAATAAGTATCCATAAAAAGCTGTATTATATTATGAATCACTGAAAATGTCTTTGCTTAAAGATTAAACAAATATTTGACATTTACTTTTGAAAATATATACAAGAATAAGTGTTCATACTGAATATTTATTATATTATGAATAACTGAAAATGTATTGCTGACAAATCAGTAAAAGGAGTCTGTATAAAGATTTTCATTGACAATGAGAATTCAGAGATACATTGTGATCTACAAATTGAGTTTTTTTCTATTATACAATTATTTTATTTTTTGTAAGCATGCATGACAAGATCTATATTTTGGTATATAAACTATTATGATACTGAAGTGAATTGATACTGAATCCTCTATATCATAATATAATGATAGTTATTTTTGGGTTGGAATAATAAAATGTAACACATTTTAAATAAAACATTTTAAAACTTAAAATGTAAACCCTTTGCTCTTACATATATACTGTGTGTGTGTGTATATATATATGTATGTATATATATATATATATATATATATATACATATATATATATATATATATATATATATATATATATATATATATATATATATATATATATATATATATATATATACATTCATTAATTCATTTTCTTTTCGGCTTAGTCCCTTTATTAATCAAGGGTCGCCACAGAGGAATGAACCACCAACTTATTTAGCATATGTTTTACGCAGCGGATGCCCTTCCAGCTGCAACCCATCACTGGGGAGCATCCATACACACTCACATTCACACTATATATATATATATATAGTATATGTGTATATATATACAGTATATGTGTGTAAACATAAATTATGTAAACTAAATATAAAATAGATTTGTCAAAAGGGAAAGAACTAAAGAAACCATTATTTTTGTGATTCACCTATGTTGTCATCACTCACTATAAAATTAATCTGCAGCCAATATTTTTATCCCTTTATTAATCCACCTACTGTTTTGCATACTTAAGAGGGAACAGTTTATTTTTTTTATTTATAATACAGTCTCAATCATAAAGGAATGCACATGACAGGTCTTTAATAGTGCCATCATTTATAGTTTATGTGTCACGTGTTCTGTAAAGCAGAGCTGAAGTGTAATCTATAATTGTGTTTCATCATAGCAGGCTGTAGTCTGGCAGTGACTGGTAAGCTCCTCCTCTGCAGACTGTGGCATTGTGGGCTGGTTGTGGTATTGCTGTGCCCTCTAATGGCCTAGTGCGAAATACCGGACCAACAGAAGAAAGACATGAGGTTAGTGAGGACACGGAACACAAGTGAAAAGCAGGCCTCAGGAGATCACTGCGTGATGAGATTGTGGGAATCTGAAGATCTTAATCTTTTGTACATTTATCAGAAAGAGGCTTTGTTTAAAAACAAACATATAATGGCTTCTTCCACAAGAGGGCATAAATACGTCTTTGCTGTTTCTACATTGCACCAAAACTACATACAGAAACTGAAATCGCAACTATATATATATATATATATTTTGATTGTCTGCAGAACAACCTATTGTGTTTAGAAATTTGTTAAGCAAATTTAAGCTGTTTGAACTATTTAAAAAACATCCAGGCTCGACCTTCTCAAGCCAGATCTGCTCAAATGTGTCTGCAAACTTTAGGTTTATTTTATAATATGTGTTAATTACATTATTATATATTAGCAATCATTCAAACTGAATTTATACTGCAATGTTAAACAATACAGAAACAAAACATGCAATTAGCAAAACATAATACTTTTCTTTTTCTTTTCTTGTGTAATTCTGTTTACATGTGTTTCTTTCTAGCTTACTAGGTGACACTGAGCCATAAATGGAGAAATGTTTTCAGTGTCTTTTTATCTAATGTCAGGAGCGAAACCACTTCCTGCCTAACTGCAGGTTTAGAAGAGATGCTTTTGTTAACTAGCATTAGCAGTGTAGTATATAGACTATACCTTTGAATAATGCAGAATTTGATTGCTGTGTTGAAACAGCACTTGCAGTATAAATGAAAAACTGAATTATCGATTACTTATTCTGTATAGTTTATTACTGTTACACTTATAGTATATAGTATACTAAAGGTGGGCAGTTTTTGTCCCATGCAGTATTCAAGTTTTACACTTATAAATATACTACTAGTAAATAGATGTCAGTATACTTATTACATGAAATATACTTAAATATATCCAGTTGTTTATATGTGAATTGTTTTTCTTTTCCCATAATTTCCAAGTACTGTTTAATAGACCAAGGAAATTTTCACAGTATTTCCTATAATTTTTTTCCACATTTCTTTTTGTGTTTGTATATAATATTGGTGGAAACAAATAATTTTTTTTATTAACTATTTTAAATTAAAGGTCAATATTATTAACCCACTTAAGAAACATTTATTTTCCAGATTGTCTACAGAACAAACCATTGTTACAATGACTTGCCTAATTATCCTAACTTCCCTACTTAACCTAATTAACCTACTGTAGTTAAGGCTTTAAATTGCAGTTTAACTTTTGTGTATTGTTTAAATTGACTACCCTTTTGTTACATAAGTGGTTGTTTTTGCCCCATTGACATCCATTATAACAACATTTGTTTTTGATTGCAAAGCTTTGACACTATATAATCATGCTTTTTTTTCAAATTTGTCATTTTTACTGTTGATCAGTTAGCCCCAATTGATTCTTTAGATACTCCCGTGCGAAGAAGTTTCTGGCTTTTATATGGAGTTTCTATGGAGTACAGCAGATTATAGTGTGTGTGTGTGTGTGTGTGTGTGTGTGTGTGTACGTGTGCGCATAAAAACCACCAACAATCAAGAATACATAATAATATGGTGTCATGGCTATGCCCTTTAAAATTGTCATCAATGGAAGTCAAATGGACAAAAATTGCCCTAAAAATAACGAAAGGGTAATACATTTGCCAAGAGAGTATTGTTGAATTTTCAAAGCATTTTCCCAAAATATGTGTCGAAATAAGATTTGTCACTAAAAATCCTTCCATTTGCTAAAACACAGAGAAAGTTGTGGCCAAATTAAGACCCAGGGCCCTGACATTTACCCAGCGCAAAATGGCGCAAGACATGTTTGGCGTGATTTGTTGCTATTTTCAGAACAGTGCAACCCTAATTTTCCCGCTTTGCACCACGTTGTTTAAATAGTAAATCAATTTGCGCCATTTTGTGGACTCATGGGTGTGCTGGTCTAGATAGGAGGTTTGTTACAGGTGTTAAGGCGCATTGTTGGCGCTTTGCTATTTTGAGGAACTAAAATAAACTGCACAATTGACCAGACGAAAGCTGATCTAAAGTCCAGCGTGTTAGTTGTGCGCCTTGCTTACACATTGCTTAATACACACAGGAAGTACTGCAATACGCAAATATCTTTACAAATAAAAAAAATTAATTAATTCATTCATTCATTCATTTTCTTTTCTCCTTAGTCCCTTTATTAATCTGAGGTCGCCAAAGTGGAATGAACCGCAAACTTTGAACCACAAATGGTTTACGCAGCGGATGCCCTTCCAGCTGCAACCCATCACTGTGAAACATCCATACACACTCATTCAAACACATACACTGTGGACAATTTAGCTTACCCAATTCACCTGTACCACATGCCTTTGGACTTTTGGGGGGAAACCGGAGCACCCGGAGGAAACCCACGTGAACGCTGGGAGAACATGCAAACTCCACACAGAAATGCCAACTGCCAACTACCTACTGTGCCACCGCGTCACCATGAAAAAAGATTTGAATGATTTAAATATTACAAAAATTATTGTTTTCAACATAAATATAAAAACTACTGTGTCCATGCTTCCTTCATGTCAAGGGGCTTTTTTCAGTTTATTTATGAAAATTTGCTTTTGTATAATGTTATAATTATTATTAGCTGTATTTATTACATATTTATATTTGTTTTAATAAAAGCAAGTTCAGATTTGTCCATCTGTCGGGTTTTGGATACGTATTCATCCCCATATGGGGCATAAGAATAGGACATGTGTTTGGATATAACAGTTTTTTTACCACCCTTCATTATTATTGTTCATTTATTCATTTGCTGGAAATTACAACTGAATTTAGAAATAGTTTTAAAAGAAATACACTTAACAAACTAAATTAAATATGTAGGCTAATGGATGTCTTCAGTGGAGTGCGTACAGCACCGTTTCTATATTCATGAAAGTAAAGAGTAAAGTAAAGAGGCCGAATGGAGGTGGTTCATTCTTTATCCTCGCGCTGCAGATGCTCTGTTTAACTGTTTACTCACTAGTGAAGCATTTAGTTTTATGTAAATAGCAAATTGCGCCATGGAGCGACGCAACCGATTCTTAAAGGGAATGAGACATGAGACTTTGATTGGTTTAATGGACGTTATGCTCAAAACACACCCATAAGTCATTTAGAGAATAAGCACAACCCTATTAGACCATGCACCACCGCGCAAACTGTATTTTTCCATCTTTTAAATAGCAAAAGTAGATTCAGATACGCCCATAATGCTTTTGCACCATGTGCTTTAGACTTTGCGCCTAGGTCATTAAAATAGAGCTCTCAAAATCACCCCAGAGGGGATGAAAACCTCCCCAACAGCACACAAGGGTTGAAATGAATACTAGTATCTTGCGAAATAGCTAGTAAATTTTGATATACTGTCATCATAGCAAAGACTTCTCTCTGTGAAACAGCACTTTGGAAATATTTTAAAAGAATTAAAATCTCACAGGAGGTCTAATAATTTTGTCTTCAACTGTATTTCATGTAGACCATTTTAATGTGGTCATGTCATTGGCCCATGAACATTTCCTGCGTGTTATTAAACAACAACAATAAACAGTTATTTCATAACTGTAAAAAGAGGCAATTCATTCATAACTTAATGTTAAAACAGCTATCATAACATTATTTATCAATATGTGAGCTAGAGAAATTAAAATTGTAAAACAGGAAATACATTTGGACTATTGTTTTTGTTTACATCCCTCAAAAATGGTCTATATACTTTGTACAGTCAACTTAAAGTATACTTCTTCTTTTTTTGTAAGGGTATTTATGATAGTTAGCTAGTTCCAGTCATTTAATGAGTCAAATGTAATGACTGGAATAAATATATTATCGTTAGATCATTTTTCCTTCCTATTTCCAAGGAAGTCTCTCTCAAAGGCAGCAGTACTGTAGACGCCACTTTGAATTGGATTTGTCACTGAGATTGTATATTTACACAGAGATTGTCAGTATTCCTCTCTCATTGTTTCTGGTTTATTTGTCTATAGTTACGCGTCTGACTTGTGACCTTTGCAATCAGGATATTTAGTCTGACATGAGCAGGCCGTTCCTGTTCCCTCAATGGCCATGAATCTTCTTCAAAAGAGCCTGTTTGTTGCTTCGCATGACAATTTGAAAAGGCTTTTTCCTATGTGTGGATTGGAATTCACATGGATCTTTTTGCTTTTGGCACACCATGAGATGTTTTAGGGTGAATTTACATTGTAGAGAATTGTAGACATTGCCAAAAAATGGACAATAACAAAACTAATCACCATCTTTTCAGTTATTTTACTGAACTTGTATATGATAACACTTTAAAATAGTAGCCCATTAGTTAATGTTAGTTAATGTATTTACTAACATGAATAAATGATTAGTAATACATTAATTATGGTTTTTATTAATGTTTTTTAATGTTATTAATCTTTTGTAAGCTGTTTGGACAGAACTGTGTGTAGGTATAGTGTGTCCACAGTCATATTGGCGTGATATAAAGACAATAAACCTCTTTTTTAAAATTTCCTGACGTTAAAATAGGATCTAAATCCCTCTCATTTTGAGGCCCACCGCAACATGACGTAGGAGTGCGGTTTTCCCACCCACCGAATTGATTGATAGCTGCGTATTTACATGTTAACAAGACAGGACGTGTGCAAAGCAACCAGGATTAAAAGATCTGTTGAGCTCTCTGTGATCATCAATCATCATCAAATGTGATCAAGAATTTCTGGACTTAAATTAGGTTTATTTTTTAACATTAACACAACGGATGTCCATACAGCAGTCAGGGCCGGCATGTCCATAGAGCCACCTATGAAGGCGAAATAGTGAGGGCGGCAAACTCCCACTCCCACAGGGTGGCATACACAGATTTCCACGACTGTCACCAACCTCCCCCAACCCCCCCCCCCCCCCAAGCAGTGGATATTAACAAATATCTTTTCACATTTGCGTGCAAAAACAGTGCAAAGCTAAATCTGTGTGTGTGTGTGTGTGTGTATACACGACCACTTTATAATGACATCACACACGACTCATCATTGCAAAAAGGCTTGAATTAACTTCACAACAAATATAACAAATAACTGTTGGTAAAGTTCTTACTATAGTAAGGGATATCTGCTTCATTCTTGTCAGTCACTATGCTGTTTATCTACATGAAGGCTAAGGCTCTGATGTGGGAACGGTGAGTAAATAGAACCAGCTCATTTGCATTAAAGGCACAGGGAACAAAAAGAGCCACAATGACCTAATAGCTCACATTTCTCTGATTTAAAAAGGTATAATAGAAAATCTGATGGGTGTTTTTGAGCTGAAACTTTTCTGGACACACAAAAAGCTTATCTTAAATCTTGAAAAAGAGTTAAAATAGGTGCCCTTTAAGTTAAGTTAGGTTGGTTCATGTTAACACACTGTGCATTAACTAATGTTAACAAACACAACTTAGGATTTTAATAACGCATCAGTTGATGTTGAACTATGTTTAATAAATGCTTTATAAGATTATTCAAACTTAGTTAATGTTAGTAAATACTTTAACTAATGGACCAATATTCTAAAGTGTTTTTTACCATAGTGAATATTTCTCAGGGTGAGCTTTATTGGGCTAAATAAACATATTTGTTTATTGGGCTAAAAATGCCACACATGTAAGGAATATTTCATTTTTTCATTTTTTAAATTTGGTGGTATTTTTTAGCAATAGTGATATATTTTTATCATAGTAATATTCACATTTTTTTGGAAAATCTTTACAAAAATAATTTTTGGTGATGTTTTTGCTGTGTGCGGGTGTGGGTGTGTGTGTGTTTTTACTGTTTTTTTAACAACATGCTTATTATACGTGAACTGGGTAAGCGAAATTGTTCGTAGTGTATATGTGTGAATGGGAGTGTATGGATGTTTCCCAGTGATGAATGCAGCTGGAAGGGCATCCACTGCGTAAAACATATGCTGGATAAGTTGGCGGTATGTGTTATCCAGCATATGTTTTACACAGCGGATGCCCTTCCAGCTGCAACCCATCACTGGGAAACACCCATACACTCCCATTCACACACATACGCTTTTTAAGCCTTTTAACAATATATTTTTAAACAAAAATCAAACCATTTTAGTGACTCATTTTAATATTTACTTCAGTTTATATTTAGTTTTTGTTTGCAAAATCATTAAAACTTTTTATCAAACAATATTTTTGACTTATTTTACCTGCATATTTTTTTTATTTGAATGTATTTTATTTTTAAAGAATTTTAAAAATTTTCAAAAAATAAGTGTGTCGTTATAGGTATTATTATTATTATTATTATTATTATTTTTATAGCAATTGTAGTTATTTTAACTTAAATATTGTGATATTTTTTATATGAAAAGTTAATTTGGGAAAAAAATTTATTGAGTTAAATGGTGAGTTAATGCAGTACTTGGCACTGGACATTGGTGAGAAAGAGATCTTGCTGTTCCTGTGGAACCAGTCCCTCCACACTGACGAGTTGGCACCAGTTCACTTTCTGAACAGAAATGCCAGTGTGCTACTTGACAAAGAGTGAGGAGAGTTTGCCCAAAGATGAAATCGTGTCGTCTGAACTTGCCAATAATAAGCTAGTATTAAAAAGTCTTCTGCTAATAAGTGTCAGATATCACAAGCTCTTGCTGTGCTTGTGTCTGAATGTGCTAACTCAATTAAACTGTAAGAGAAAAATACATTTATTAAACCATTCACTCTCTAAGCTTCTGCAAGCACCAATAAACACTCATTGAATGCTGTCAAAATGTTCAGGGTTTTGGTTCAGTCACTTGGCCGCAGTTCTGCATGTGTGATGTGGTGTCATGCTTTTTTGTTTTTTATGTGCGTTTGTGTGATTGTAAGGGAAAGGCAGATCCTCCTCCTTTAGTGAATTAATTTGGCAGCCTGTGGTTCTACTTTTTGAGCAGCAGAAGCAGGCGGTTTGTACCAGCGCAGTCTGACAAACAGTTTTACAGAAACTGCTGCACATTTCCGCTGTGGTGGTTGTAAGTTTTGCGTTTTCAGGTTCTTGTTTTCACTTGCGAAAGTGTGACTTTGGCCTCACACGACCTTGAAGTAGATCACTGGATGATGGTTAATGCAAACAATTCGAGCGATTAACCTAAATATTAGGAACAAATTTAACAACAACAAAAAAGAAAGAAGAAGATATAATTTTATTTATATTTAATTTGCATCTACAGGGTTCCCACACTTCTTGAAAGTACTTAAATTTCAGACATGGATTCAAGGCCTGGACAGTACTTAACAACAAACACAGGTTTTTGAAGAGCTTGAATTAAATTTGAAATAAAATTAGTTTGTAGTTTTATTTTAACAATTGTACTCAATTGTCAAAAAGCTAACAAGTCTTAAAATTAAATCTTGTTCAATAACACTGACAAATAATGCACATTTGATCAATATTTCAGGAACCCCATTTGAATAATACCAGTACTGAATTCAACAAATTTAAGTAAAGTTCTGTGAACATGACTTTTTAAAATGGACAATTTTTAAAAAATAACTTTAATATACAATTTTTTTATGTATATTAATGTTGACGTCATAAATATTAACCCCCTGAATTATTATCCCGTTTATTTTCCCCAGTTTCTGTTTAACGGAGAGCAGATTTTTTTTAACACATTTCTAAACATAATAGTTTTAATAACTGATTTATTTTATCTTTGCCATGATGACAGTAAATAATATTTGACTAGATATTTTTCAAGACACTTCTATACAGCTTAAAGTGACATTTAAAGGCTTAACTAGGTTAATTAGGTTAACTAGGCAGGATAGGGTAATTAAGCAAGTTATTGTATAATGATGGTTTGTTCTGTAGACTATTGAAAAAATATAGCTTAAAGGGGCTAATAATTTTGACCTTAAAATGGTTTTTAAAAAATTAAGAACTTCTTTTATTCTAGCCAAAATAAGACTTTCTCCAGAAGAAAAAATATTATCAGACATACTGTAAAAATTTCCTTGCTCTGTTAAACATAATTTGGGAAATATTTAAAAAAGAAAAAAAAAAAATTTAAACAGGGGGCTAATAATTCTTCCGCTGTATACATATGCTGGGGTATGGATTACAACGGTGCTTGATTTAACATTAATGTTGTTTTAAAAAGTCCTTGAAAGTCCTTAAATCAGCTGTTTGAGAAAGCGGGGGAACTGATTTAATTTGTAGTTAATTTTTAGCTGCTTATTACATTTTAGAAACCCTTAAAAACCAATATTCCAACATACTTAGAGCAGTTTTTTAAAAATTTTGTTAATTTCTGTTAACTTTTTACTATTTTAAAATGGGTCACCAAATACCTGGACACAAATTCAATGATATAAATTACTCTGTGTCAATCAAAATATATTTTAATAAAAGTAATTTTAAAAACTATTGTTGTAAATTTGTATTTTATTTTACAAATTTGCACATCCTTTATCTGCTGTACAAATATATTTTTATCTGAAGCTAAATTCAATTACTGTATTCATGACAAAAAAAAGTTTTTTTTCTGCTCTGATAAATGCTTTCATTGTGCTTTTGTGTCTTTTTTAAGCCATAAAAAGTACAGGAAACTGTATGAGGGAAAATGAACCACACCAGAATCAACTCCATGTGTTGCATAGAAGAAATAAACTCATAAAAGTATGACATCAAGGTGAGTAAATGATAATTTTCATATTCATTTGAATATATTATTTTATGAGCTACTACCTTCAATAGACATGAACAGTGTTAGGGAAAGCTACTTTTGAAAGTAATGCATTACAATATGAAGTTAAAAAGTAACTAGTTTCATTATTTAGTTACTTTTTATACTAAGTAATGCATTAAGTTACTTTTTTGTTACTTTTTCTTACTGGGCATGAGGCTTGACCTCTTTCAGAACTTGCTGTTGTTATTTTTTATAGAGGAGCTCTGCAATTAACAATGCACATTATCCTCCGAATTGCCTCTGTCACTGTCTCTTCACTCCACCAATAGCTGGTGTGTGGTGAGTGCACTGCCGCCATTGTCCTGTGGCTGCCGTCGCATCATTCAAGTGGATGCTGCACACTAGTGGTGGTGTGGACAGACCCCCGCCCCTCATGATTGTGAAGCTCTTTGGGTGTATGGCCATACACAATAAATGCGCTATATAAATACACATTACATTACATTTAATTACATTACATCATAACCTACACCTTGTCTTGCCTTTAAAAAAATAGAAAATATCAATAATAATAATTTAGGGTTAATGTTATCGTATAAGAACTTCCTGACCCCAGTGCTTTACATGCTCTGTATAAAGATTGAAGACAGTTTAAAGCAGTGTGTTTTCTATTTTTGTACTTTTTTTCTTATTAGTGAAGTAAAGTCACTGTCCATTGAGACAATAATCCTCTTTTCCTTTTCTTCGATGCGTTCGAAATTATGAGAAAACTTCCATCGCAGAGATCTAAAGCTCTGCCGTCTTGGTTTCTGTCTGTTTTCGTATTCTCTCATTGAGTACGTGATTTACTGTGCCTACATTAATTTTAATTCAGAAATAAATGTTTTTAAAGCTAGTTAATTAAACTAAAGGGCTCTATTTTAACGATCTAGGCGCAAAGTCTAAAGCACATGGTGCAAAAGCATTAAGGGCGTGTCCGAATTCACTTGCTATTTTAAGGATGGAATAATACGTTTTGCACTGCGATGGGTTGTGCTTATTCTCTTAATGAGTTATGGGTGTGTTTTAAGAATTAACCAATCAGAGTCACATCTCCCATTCCCTTTAAGAGTTAGTTGCGTCACGCCATGGCACATTTGCTATTAATGCATTTGCATTGGGGACTTTATAAGTGGAAAAACTGAAAGCTTCACTAGCGAGAAAACAGTTAAACAGACCATCTGCAATGCGAGGATAAAGAACGAGCCTCCTCCATTCGGCCTTTTCTTTCTCTTTCTCTTTCGTGGATAAGGAAACGGTGTTGTACGCATGCCGCTGAAGACATACATTAGCCTACATAATTAATTTTGTTTGTTAAGCGCAAAGATTTGTTTCAAAATTCAGTTCTAATTCAATAATAACGAAGTGTGGTCAAAAAAAACGAGTTATATCCAAACACACTTCCTATTTCCAAATGGTCCAAAACCTGACAGGTGGACAAATCTAAGCTTGTTTTTAATAAAACAAATATAAATATGCATATAATAAATAATACTGCTAATAAAAACAGTAATAGTAATAATAATAACATTATACAAAAGCAAGTTGTCATGACTAAACTGAAAAAAGCCCCCTGAGAAGAAGAAGGCAGGAAGGCAGCGGTTTTTATATTTATGTAGAAAATAATAATTTTTGTAATATTTTATTCCTTGAATTATTTTTCATTTACATCCTGTGTGTTTTAAGCAATGTGTACACGTTTAAGGCGCACAAGTAACATGCTCTGTGCTGGACTTTAGACCTGCTTTCAGCTGGTCAATTGCGCAGTCTATTTTAGTTTCTCAAAATATCAACGTGCCAACAATGCGTCTTAACACAACTCTTTTTAGACCGAAACACCCATTAGTCCACAAAGTAGCACAAATGGATTTACTATTTAAACAACGTGACAGAAAACGGGAAAATTGGTGTTGCGCTGGTCTGAAAGTAGCAACACGTCGTGGCAAACACGTCTTGCGCCTTATTGCGCCAGATGTATGATAGAGCCCAAAATGTAACTTACATTACATTACATTTTTTACATTACATTTTTAAGTATCTCAAATTTTTAAATAATATTTGTATGATTATTTTTGTAACTTAATTTGTGAAAATAATGCGTTACTTTACTCGCTACTTAGAAAAGTAATATTATTACATAACTTGCGTATACTTGTATAGCAGACTTCACTTGCACATCTTCATTTGTTCAGAAACCGAAGACATTTTAGTTTACAACGTCTAAATGAAAAGTTTAAGAAACAATGACAATGATAGTTTATTTATATAGCACAATTAAAACAACCCAAGTAGACCAATGTGCTTCACAAGAACTATAAACCACAAACAACAAGAGTAAGTCACAAAAAAAATACAAAGAATAAAAGAAAAAACCTTGTACCTGCTTGAAATCCAGTCAAATCTGAAATAAAACACATGTGTTAAAAATACTTTGTCAAACAGAAAAGTTTTAAACTTGGATTACTATAGAAAACAATATGTGATGCCACAATGGATGGTCACTGTTTCCATTCAGCTAATTTTGACTGACACCTATTAAATTTTTCCATCTCCACAAGGCAGGATCAACAGTAATAACAGCTCATGGTTTGCGCTTCTGAATTCCTGTTTAAGCAAATAGATGTGAGATGGCAGAGGAGGGACGTGCTGCGCCTCGCCGTCAGATGGCAAACGTACATGCTAGCAAACACGCACACATCTAGTGGCTTTGGCTAGCAGGGCGTGTATGTGTCAGCGAGAGGGTATTTACTTCCTCACTGATGCGGATTAGGTTTAGGTAGAGAGAAAGAAAGAGTGCTGGTGAGCATGTGATCGATTATAAAAGACAAAGAAGAGTCAGACTCGAGCAAAAGAAGCAGAGGATTTAAACGGCAAGAGCTAAAACTAGTAGTAATGAAAGAAAAACAATTACATTTAGATGATTTTGAAAAAGACTTATTAGAATAGGAATGCTAACTAGTTAATAAGAACTACTGTAACTATGAACTATGTTTTATTTTTAGTTATTGTGTAATATGTTAAAATCATGAAAAAAAAATGTACAAAAAGTTTTATATATTGATATTAGTTCATGTCTAATGAACTAACATGAGCGTGCATTTGATTAAACATTGATAGTTAAGGTTAATAAATGCTGTAAAAATGAATGTATTATTCATTTTTCTTAATTAATGCTTATTTACTTTTTTTATAATGTTATTGAATGATCACACATGCAATTTTATTTGAAACAAAGTTAATTAATCTACATTTTAATTAATCTACAACAGTGGTTCTCAAACTTTTAAACCCGCGACCCCCATTGTAAGATCGTCAAGAACTCGCGACCCCCAACTACCAAAGCATATACAAACAATAAAAATATATTTTTTTAAGCTGTTCACAATATTTTAACTATATTTACTATAGATTACAGGGCTCGAAATTAACATTTTTGCTTGGTAACACTGGTGCTTCTAACTTTAAAAATGTAGGCGCACCAGCCAAAATTTAGTGGCTCCCACCAATTATCGCACTGTTACTACAAGTTTTATAAACAGATTTATTGCATTTGAAAATCAACACTAATCAAAACTAACAAGCAAAAAAATAAATATGCATGCGTGAGGAAAATATGTCTCAATGAAATCCCGTTATCACAAGAAAAGACATTTTTATAACATAATTGAGTGACCAAAAGATACACGGACGGATATCCCAAAAGGTAACCCACAGACTTTACAGTGAATGCTAGTTATTTTCATAGCAGACTTGAAGCCAATGGAGGTCTTTTATCCACTCTTCAATAAGTATAGCTGGTGGATTAACATTCAGCACATGATCAGTAATCAGATGTGCCAATATTTGTAGCTTTAGGTGTTTCTAAGACAAAATCTGTCAGTGTTGTTTTCATTCTCTCGTCTTCAGCGCTTTACATTTTCGCGGTTGTAGCTCCTGTCATCTGAAGACAGGAGGCGTTGACTGAGTGATTGACAGCTGATTTTAACCAATCATTCGTGTTCAGTTCGTAGAGCAGTGGGCCAATAGGAAGAGCGCGAAGGCGGGGCAAGCGTTGAAGGCTTTGTTTACTGCGGCAAGTTGACATGACAACAGTTTTTAACTGTTCCTGAGCGCTGCGTTCCAAGTACAAAGATGCATTCTGCCTGAACGTGTCCTAAATACTTTATGAATTTATCAGTGATATCTTTTTAAAAATCTGAAAATATTAGCTTTCACTTTTAATACTGAAAAATATTTATTATAATCACTGAAAATTACACAATTTTTAAATGACTCTCGCGACCCCTTGAAATTATTCTGCGACCCCCGCAGGGGTCGCGACCCCCAGTTTGGGAACCACTGATCTACAACAACCATGCCACATTCAAAGTCGCTTAAATCACCTTTCTTCCCTGTTCTGATGTTTGAACTACAGCAGATCATCTTCTTGACCATGTCTACATGCCTAAATGCATTGAGTTGCTGCCATGTTATTGGGTGATTAGAGATTTGCTTTAACGAGCAGTTGGACAGGTGTGCCTAATAAAGTGGCCGGTGAGTATATATAAATAAATATATATATAAATTCTTAGTCCTGTGAAATTTAATTATTTTTTCAAATATTTCCCATTTAATGTTTAACAGAATGGCGTATTTTTTAATGTAGCATTTTTATTTATTCTTTCTAATAGGTTACTCATATAATTTTGGTTAATTGGTTTAATTAGGCAGGTTAGATTAACTAGGCAAATCACTGGATAACATTTGTCCAAAGCAAATACATTTTTTATATTTATATTTATATATATATATATATATATATATATATATATATATATATATATATATATATATATATATATATATATATATATATATATATTTCAGACATGGATTCAAGGCCTGGACAGTACTTAACAACAAACACAGGTTTTTGAAAGAGCTTGAATTAAATTTGAAATTAAATTAGTTTATAATTTTATTTTAACAATTGTACTCAATTGTCAAAAAGCGAACAAGTCTTAAAATTAAATCTTGTACAATAACACTGACAAATAATGCACATTTGATCAATATTTCAGGAACCCCATTTGAATATTACCAGTATTGAATTCAACAAATTTAAGTAAAGTTCTGTGAACATGACTTTTTAAAATGGACAATTTTTTTAAAAATAACTTTTTAATATACAATTTTTTAATGTATAATAATGTTGACGTCAGAAATATTAACCCCCTGAATTATTATCCTGTTTATTTTTCCCCAGTTTCTGTTTAACGGAGAGCAGATTTTTTCAACACATTTCTAAACATAATAGTTTTAATAACTCATTTATTTTATCTTTGCCATGATGACAGTAAATAATATTTAACTAGAATTTTTTTCAAGACACTTCTATACAGCTTAAAGCTCAAATCACTGGATAACATTTGTCCAAAGCAAATACATTTTTATATTTATATAATAATAAATAAAAACTAATTATATATATTTATATATAGATTATATATATATATTATCAGATTTAAGTCTGAAAGGCTGATCTGGAGTCAGTCTGCAGGACCAGTAGGCCTGTAACAGAAGAAGAGAGATGTGATAGATGGCACACAAACGCTACACCTCAGCCTCACGCGCTTGTAAATCTAAACCAGTCTCATCCTGATTGCAAACACAAACACTCACATGCATCCAAACACCAACTTTTCTGCAGAAGATCCCACTGTATGACTCAAATAGTAATATATGTCACTTCCTGTATAAGCACAGACTATCATAAACCCGACCTATATTTTTCTGGTTATCAAAACATGTCACAAAAGCATCCTATTTACTAGTGAAATGCTAATAATGTTCGTAATGATAGCTTATAAATGCTCACCATTCGTTCTGCACTTGTCTAAAGTGTCCATTTAGTGTGGATTTTACTGTCAAACTATTGTGATGAAAACGTCCATCCATTAGGGATTTGGACAGGGATTGTGAATTATGCACAAACCATATAGACTCGACATGGAATTCAAATTCTTACTCGACTGAATAGGAAGCACGGCTATTCTTTATGTTTGTTTAGTCTGTGTGTGCTTTAAGAAAAACAGGTTGAACTGAGTCTCTGATGCTTGGTTGGTTTAAAAGCTCTCTGGCTTAACTCTGACCGACAGACTGTTTTTATATTGTGCCCAATTGCTGGAGTGGCAGATGCGTAATTGGACATAATGAATGCCAGAGGCAATGTGCATGACGAGCTTCATTGGTCGCATATGATTTCTTCATTACTTTTGCTGATTCGGTTTTATTTAAGTCATTAGAGGCCAAAAAGATTATGCTCCTTTGAATAGTATATGGTACTGATCAAAAGACTGGGGTCGTATGTCGAATGTACAGTTGAAGTCAGAATTATTAACCCCCCTGAATTATTAGTATAACTGATTTCTTTTATCTTTGCCATGATGACAGTCAATAATATTTTACTAAATATTTTTCAAGATACTAGTATTCAGCTTAAAGTGACATTTAAAGGCTTAACTAGGTTAATTAGGTTAAAGTTATTATAACGAGTAATTAGGCAAATCATGGTTTATTCTGTAGACAATCAAAAAAAAAAAATAGCTTAATGGGTCTAATAATATTTGACCTTAAAATGTTTTTTTTTTTATTAAAAAACTGCTTTTATTCTAGTCGAAATAAAACAAATAGAAGAAAAAATATTATTGGAAATACTGTAAAAAATTCCTTGCTCTGTTGGACATAATTTGGGAAATATCTAAAAAAGATAATAATTTGGACTTCAACTATATGTGTTTTTTAAAAGATTTGTTTGTTTGTTTGATTTATTGTGTTATAGTTTTTTCTTTTATTTTTTTTCATTTAAAATAAACTCTGAAAATTAAAAATGGTGTTCTTATTAATCTTGTAGAATTATTGCTCTTGTGATTTTATTAGTGTAGGGCAAAGATTAATCACAATACAGTATGTGTGTGTATTATGTTATATATGTTTATTATGCATATATAATACACACATACTTAAAAAAAACAAAACAATACAAAATAGTATATTTTTGCATACATATTTACATTTTATATATATTATATATAATGTTATTTATATATATATATATATATATATTTTATCATTTGTATACGCACACATACAATTGAAGTCTGAATTATTAGCCCCCCTCCTTTATTAGCCCCTCTGTTTATTTTTTCCCCCAATTTCTGTTTAACAGAGAGAAGATTTCTTAAACACATTTCTAAACATAATAGTTTTAATGACTCATTTCTAATAACTGATTTATTTTGTCTTTGCCATGATGACAGTAAATAATATTTGACTAGATATTTTTTAAGACACTTCTATACAGCTTAAAGTGGCATTTGAAGGCTTAACTAGGTTAACTAGGCAGGTTAGGGTAATTAGGCAAGTTATTGTATAATGATGGTTTGTTCGGTAGACTATGGAAAACAAATATAGCTTAAAAGGGGCTAATAATTTTGACCTTAAAATTGTTTTTAAAAAATTAAACACTGCTTTTATTCTAGCCAAAATAAAACACATAAGAGTTTATCCAGTAGAAAAAATATTATCAGACATACTGTGAAAATTTGCTTTCTCTGTTAAACATCATTTGGGAAATATTCAAAAAAAATTATATTTATATGTATGTATGTATATATATATATATATATATATATATATATATATATATATATATATATATATATATATATATATATGGGAAACATTCATACACACTCTCACACTCATACACTACGGACAATTTAGTGTACCCAATTCACTTGTACCGCATGTCTTTGGACTGTGGGGGAAACCGGAGCACCCGGAGGAAACCCACGCGAACGCAGGGAGAACATGCAAACTCCACAGAAACACCAACTGACCCAGCCAAGGCTCGAACCAGCGACCTTCTTACGACAGCACTCTATATATATATATATAGATATGTACATATGTATTTGAAACATTTTCTCAAATACATCAATGCATGTATGTATTTATCTACACATACTGTAATAAATATTCACACTACACACACACATATATTATCTTAAAAAAAAACTCAAAAAAAAGCACTAGATTTTATAGAATGAAATGGAAAAATAAAATACAAATATATTCAAAATATCAGTTTTGATGATATCAAATAAATAAATTCATTCATTCATTTTCTTTTCGGTTTAGTCCCTTTATTAATTTGGCGCCACAGCAGAATCAACCGCCAACTTATCCAGGACATGTTTTACGCAGCGGATGCCCTTCCAGCTGCAACCCATCACTGGGAAACCCACACACATTCACTATTTAGCTTACTCAATTTACCTGTAATGCATGTCTTTGGACTGTGGGGGAAACCGGAGCACCCGGAGGAAACCCACGCGAACGCGGGGAGAACATGCAAACTCTACACAGAAATGCCAACTGACCCAGTCGAGGCTCGAACCAGCGACCTTGTTGTTGTGAGGCGACAGCACTACCTACTGCACCACTGCGTCGCCTAAATAAATAAATTATATATGTTATATTTGTAGTTTTGACAATAATGTATACATTAATTTAAAAATATAATAATTTGGTAGACATGTTATTTTTACCAATCTTACATCAATTTCAATTTTACACTCTGATTTGGTGCTTTTTTCGTAAAAAAAAAAAATAAAGTGCTTAATTTTTTGTGTGAAAACTTTTTTAAGGTGAACACAGAACTTTGAAATAGTGTATATGTACTGTTTTTTATTTGAAACTGTTAAAAAAAAGTTATGTTCAGCAACGTGCTGCTTTTAGATAGCAAACAGTTATTATTGTTTTAAACTTACTTTTTTGTATGTAATGCAATAGTATTACGTGTCAAATATATATTTATAATCCATTTCTACTTATTTCTTTAAATATTCAGCTTATTTTAACAGAGGTGTTTTCATGTTCTTCCTATATAAGATGAATTAGGAATTTGGTAACTTCCCTTTTTTGGCTCAACGCTGTGTTTGTCAGTCTCTATATATCCTCACCTGTCTGCTTTCAAACACTATAAAGACTGTTTACAGCCTCATCAGCCAATAGAAATCTACATCGCATTTCAAGAGGGTGGCATCTACCTATTTAATGTCAGGTAGGATGAATCCCTTTAGCAGCTCAGCCAAGAATAACTTACGACTCTCTACACACTACCCATTTTTATTGACTTATTTAACTACAAATAAATCCCATACCACTGAGTTTTACCAGGAAATCTAAAGGAATCCACAGACACCCTGATGGTGTTCCATGGAGATGAAGTTTCAACCCAGAATTAAATTCAGAATGTTCAAATTGGAGCCAAGAAAAATAGCACATTACCCAAACAAAATGGCTGTTTGTTGCAAAGGAAGCCTGGGAAGATCTATTAAGGGTTGCATGTTTACAATAGTCCCTTCAATGCCTCTTTTAATTACTGTGAGATTAAACACTGCCGGTAAACCCCTCTCAATCAATCAGTGTGCCCTTGGGGTCTCGAAGGATTGAAAATCGTTGGATTACCAGTCTGAATAATGATCAACAATATATGGCACATTCATACTGAAGAAGCTTTTTACTGACAGCAATCAGTTTGTGAAGGAATAAACTTTAGATAACTCTGTAGATAACATTAAGTTCCTAATAGACACATAACACAGGGCAGTGATATACTGTAGTGACCCATAATCTCCTTCTGCTAGACACTGGACTGGCATTAACAATTCAGGTCCTGTTTGCTCCAGACGTGCATCAGCTTGAGTATTTCCTCCAAAAGCTTTGTTGCTAGGCTGCTGTTTACACCAACACAAACTAAACATCTTCATTGGTCGGTTACCGAATGTCTGCTGTGACAGCAGTCAGCTGGTTATTAATCAGGGTAGTTAATAAGGGTATGTTGAATTATTGTTACTTGAAGAAAGAAAAAACTGAAATGGAGTCAAAATTAAAGACTTTAAAGACATAAAAATGACTAATATTTAAACAGAAATGTCAAAAATAAAATCTAATTGATTTTTAAGGGCACCTATGATCAAAATCATCTTTCGTAAGCTGTTTGGACAGAACTGTGTGTAGGTATAGTGTGTCCACAGTCATATTGGGGTGATTTAAACCCAATAAGGCTCTTTTTTTTTAATTTCTTGATGTTAAAATAGTATCCAAATCCCTCCCATTTTGAGGCCCACCGCAACGGGAGGCCCACCCACCAAATTGATTGACAGCTACGTATTAACATGTCTTCGTAGTAATGTGTATGATCATATCAACAAGACTGGACGTGCGCAAAGCAACTGGAATTAAAAGATCTGTTCAGCTCGCTGTGATCATCAATCATCATCAAATGTGATCAAGAATGAGTTTTAAAAGTTTAAAAGGTTTTTAAAACGTGCATGGGGGCGACAAAGTGGGTAGTGCCTGACTGTTAGTTGACATGAACGAACCATGAGCAACTGTATTTTCAATAACTAACATTAAATTACATAAACAAATACTGTAATAAATGTATTGTTCAGTGTTTGTTCATGCTACTAAATAGATCAACTAGCATTAACTAATACAAACCGTATTGTAAAGTGTAACCAATGTGTTTTTAGGATATCATTTACTTGCTAATGTATCTCTTGATTTTTTTTCTTTTAGAAATCTGCTTAATTGAACCTCCACTGACTCATTCTTCCTCAGAAGGGTTCATTGCAAACAGGTAACTTGTATTGCATACATTTCCCGCCATTGCATTGATAAAACTAGTGCATCATGCAGGTGTGTGGTCTGAGTCTGACATTGGTCATTCTATTATGATCATATTACGAGTATAAAGGTGATGCAGTCATTCACAGTCCATACAGCAGCAGTTCACAGCTGTAAAGACACCTACTGTAGAGAGTCAGTGAGTATTGCATCAGCCAGACATTTCCAGCTGATAGCAGAACAGAAGGTTAGTCACTGTTAAGCCTGCGTTATCTTTAATTTCACAAAGGAAGTGGCAAGGTAATAAAACAATCAGACCATTTTTCATGTTGAAAACAAGCAATCCAGAGTCTATTTAGATTACCAGTCAACATAAAAAATTGCACCTTGTTTTACTTTGAGAAGAGTTGCCAACAGTTTGAGAAGGATTTCATTAAACCAGCGAAAAGTTTTTGAAAGCGCTTTTACTGTTATGTCAGTGTTTGCACAATAATGACCTAATTAAGGGTTTGTGGGCAATCGTGCATTTACAAAAAGACTAGCTTGTATGGACTTTTAAAGAAACAAATCCAACAAATCCTCATTACTAACATGCAGAAATTGCTGGCCAACATACTGGCTGTCAAAAAAATGTTCTAGTGTTTGTTTTGGAATCAGTTTGGGATTGGTTGAAATCGGAGGCATGCTGGTGTTAGGTAACATAACAATAGATAATGGCAAAATGCCAGCAGAACCATGCTAGGTTTAATGGATGGTGATAGGAATGGGTTCAATTCACTCAGACAGATGCACTATTATATTATATTATATTATATTATATTATATTATATTATATTATATTATATTATATTATATTATATTATATTATATTATATTATATTATATTATATTATATTATATTATATTATATTATATTATATTATATATATTTGCTGCATAATTGCACCTGTGAAGAGCATGTAGCCAATGTCCTTGCAGATTTATATTGTGATCTTTAAAGCTTTACACAGTGATTCTTTCTATCATTCTAGTAAATCTGGACTTTACTAGAACTTCTATGTTAAGCAGCTTTGACACAATCTACATTGTAAAAGCGCTATAGAATTAAACATGAAGTGAATTGAATATTTAAGAATCTATCACTCATTGTTTTTGCATTTTGCATGTAGCAGATAGGAAAATGTTTGAGGTAAGATGTTGTTTATTTTCACTCATGCTTGGTGAGAGATTCTATGCATTGGTTAAAACATATTTTGGATGTACTTTCACAGTGAGTTAGCACCGACATGTACACTACCTAACAAAAGTCGCCCATCCAAGTTTTGGCAGCAAATAATAACTTGACTTCTGGTTGATCATTTGATATCAGAAGTGGCCCTATATGAACGGCAAAGGCCGCTAGATTATGCTTATTAGCCTGACATGCTAATAATGTTCATGGCTGGTGACAGGGCTGGCCAAACCTAGAGCACCTTGACTTTCTTTGCTTTCAGGAACTTTTATGTGGAGGCTGAAGTATGAGAAGGTGCGCTATCCTGCTGAAGAATTTGCCCTCTCCCGTGGTTTGTAATGTAATGGGCAGCATAAATGTCTTGATACCTCAGGCTGTTGATGTTGCCATCCACTCTGCTGATCTCTTGCACGCCCCCATACTTAATATAACCCCAAATCCAGATTTTTCCTTTACCAAACATGACTGATTTCTGTAAAAATTTTTGGTCCTTGCGGGTTCTAATAGGTCTTCTGCAGTATTTGTGATGAATGAGATGCAATTCAAAAGATGATTTATCAGAAAAACCTACCTTTTGACACTTTTCCAAGCGATCAACTAGAAGTCAAGTTAATTTGTTGCTCTTACAACTGGGATCGACGACAACACTTTTGTCAGATAGTGTATTGTATATATGTATATAAGCTACACTTTTTCTTTTTGATGCTGTTAACATGTAGAATTAAGGGTGTGTGGATTAGTTCACATTAATAATGTTGGCAATGTAAAGCTTGCACACATTTAAATGAAAAGAAAAGATCAAAATTGGACACAAACAGCACTTTGTTAAAACGATACCTCTTCAAAATCCTCAATGCTGATCTGATTATGTAATGTACAACTTTGCGCATTTCAAGTAAATTCTCCTAAATCCTCTGTTCAAGCTGTAATAACAAGTGCAATAGGCTTAGTGGTCGAACATCGACCCTTGTGACCTGAATTGAAAATTAGCTACTTTAGCTGACCTGGCAAACATGTAGATGAAATCTTTATCCATGATTTTTTTGTATAATATGCATTCTGTTTATCGTGTAAAAACATTTGGTAACACTTTACCTTAGGTCACAATTCACGATATTAACAAACCATTAACTAACACTACTAGCTTAATAAACTACTAATTAATTGATTATTAATAGTTAGAAATGTAGAAGTTGGGTTTATGTTTTGGGTGGGTTTAGGGATAAAGGAAAAGATCATACTTTATAACTACTAATAAACAATTAATATCTTAATGGTTGGTTAGCACGCTGGCATATGGTGCGGAAGTGCTCCGGGCATCCTAAGTTCGAATCCCAGCTCGTGGACCATTCCCTATCCTACCCCTTTCTCTCTCCCACTTCACTTCCTGTCAAACTACTGTCCTCTCAAATAAAGGCAAAAATGCCAAAAATAAATCTTTAAAAAAGAAAAAAAATTATATATATATCTATCAGAGTTTCCGCTGGGTCTTAAAAAGTCTAAAATTTTAAAATTGAAATTTTAGGCCTTAAAAAGTCTTAAATTCGCTGTTCTTGGTGTAAAACATGAACTTAAAACCAATACAATAAAAAACACATTATATCTAATAGTTTAATTTAATTCCCAATAGTTGAGAGAACATATTACAATTTAGTCATCTCAAATTCGCTAGACAAATCAAATGGATGAACACACCAAACTAACTTCAGTTAAGTAGTTAATTCACCCAAAAAGTAAAAATTTGTTATTAATTTCTCAGCCTAACGTCACTTCAATACAAATTAAGATATTTTAGGTGAATCCCTTATGTCCCTCTGAGAATATTATCGAGCTATGATAATTATTTTGTGTGCACACAAAACAAAAATAACAAATTTATTCAACAGTTTCTTCTCCTCGGTGTCGGGGCCACATTCATGTGTTGCGATTGACCTTGCCTCTGACACATTACCTCGGTTTCAAACAAAGGAAGTTGCATAGATATCCTGTGGGTATACGTCACTACACAGTGCTCATGAACGTGCTCAATATACTGACACTGAAGAGAAGGAACTGAAAGTGAAATCTGAGAGCTTATTATTTTGTGTGCACATGTGAAAAATAACGAATTTATTTAACAGTATCTTCTCTTCAGTGTCAGTATAGGGGACACATTCATGTGTCGTGATTGACCGTGCCTCTGATGTATTACCCAGGATGTCTCAGATTTTTTTCAAACAGAGGACGTTGCATAGATATCCTGTGGGTTTACGTCACTGCACAGTGCTCATGAACACTCTCAATATACTGACACCGAAGAGAAGGAACTGAAAGTGAAATTTGACAGCTCCCTCAAGTGCCTCAGGGAATATTATCGAGCTACGATGTATCCTTTTGTATGCGCATAAAACTAAATAACAAATTTTTTCAACAGTATCTTCTCTTCAGTGTTAGTTTAAGGTGCACATTCATGTGCCGCAATTGGCTGCAACTTTAATGTATTACCTTAAATGCATCTGTGCTTTATTTCAAACAGATAACTCACATATATAGTCTGTGGGTATTAGGCACGGGCCGGTTTAACTCTCTGATGATATAATAAACTTGGATAAAAAATAGCATGATTTTACGGTATCGCGGTATTGTGATTAATACTCTAAAATATGTACTTTTTAATTATCTTGGTAAAAAAACAACCTTTCCCATTGAACAAAATATATTTTATTTTAGGAAACATTTATAATATATTTCAGAACAGTAAACATGTCAGGCTAAATTATTCAAATAAATCATTTCTGACTTCTGCTATCTTCATTAGTTTCAAAAGCAGAGATTTCTTTACAACTTGAAAAGGCATCTTTAGATAGCTTTCTTTTCTTTGGATATAAAGTAAGCCACTACACTCTTTAGGCCCAGAGCATGCTTGGATGTTGGTGTGTAAGTCATTTATTTTTCAGATGATTAATGAATCATGGACCAGTAGCTTTTGATGTGGAGAGTCCTTTTCTGCTGGAGAAACTGTTGCCCTAAAAAGTTTTATAAAGTAGTCATAAAGAACACATAAAAAAAATAAAATAAAATAAAAAAAAAATTGCATATAGTGTAGGAAGGGTATAACAGAATATTTTAACACTTTTAGAACCTTGACCTTTCCAAACCATGATAAACCTTGAAACCCATTATCGTCCATTGCCTAGCTGGAATACATCACTGCACAGTGCTCATGAACGCTCTAAATCTACTGACATTGAAGAGAAGAAACTGTTGAATAAAGTTGTTATTTTTGCTTTATGTGTGCAGAAAAGGTTTCTTGTAGCTTGAAAAATTTCCTGTTGATTCGAATAAAAAAATCAATGAATCAAAAAATCTAAATATATATATATATATATATATATATATATATATATATATATATATATATATATATATATATATATATATATATATATATATATTTGACATTTTTTCAAACTACTTTTAGATAAAAAAAATACTTTTAGATAAAAAATTAGCTGAAACAACACAATTCTTGAGGGTTTTTTGTGACAACTTAATTGTTTAATGTTCAATTCACTTACATTTGTAAAAACTAGCAAATTAACTTAATTCATTCATGTTGTCCCAACACAAATTGATTGTGTGGAGCCCAGCGTGTTTTTACCTATATGGAGGATGAGGGAGCTCTCAGATTTCATCTAAAATATCTTTAACTTATGTTCCAAAGATGAATGAAGATCTCAAAGATTTTGAACCATGTAAGGGTGAGTAATTAATACCACCATTTTCTTTTTTGGGTGGGCTAACCCTTTAATTTAATTTATTTTTTAAAACTTTCATTTATTCATTTAATTTCCTTCTGCTTACTCTCTTATTTATCAGCGGAACGAACCGCCAACTATTCCAGCATATGTTTTACACAGCGGATGCCCTTCCAACACCCATACCATCTTGCATTCACGCATACACTCATACACTACACTGAAAAAAAAATTATTCAAAGAGGATTCCTTGGATTTACTCCATTTTTTTACGTTAAGTGGTTGTAAACAATTTATTTGGGCTAAATTTAAACAAACAAATTAAGTTGAACATTATTAAATTTAATTTGTTTGTTTTGCATGCAACACTTTTTTCAGTGTACGGCCAATCTTTGTTCATCCAACTCAACTATAGCACATGTGTTTGGACTGTGGGGTAAATCGGAGCACCCGGAGAAAAACCCACGCGAACACAGGGAGAACATGCAAGCTCCACCCAGGAATGCCAACTGGCCTAGCCAGGGACTCAATCCAGCGACCTTCTTGCTGTGAGATGACAGTGCTAACCACTGAGCCACCGTGCCACCCATAAACTTTTGAAACCTTTCTATTTGTATTTGACAGTGGTGTCGTGTGAAAGGGCACTGATTTCTAAAGTCTTCATAAATGTGCTGAAGTGCATTAAACAATGCCTCGCAGTGGCCGTATTAATAATAAACCCATGAGACATGCCATGCTTTCTCCAGCTGGTTTAAATAGAGGCAGTGACTCAGCAGGGCCTAAACTGGCAGAGAGGGCATTGGGTGTTTCGGTGCTTGTCACTTCTGCAAGCGATGTATCAGATTTCACAGCTATGAAAGCCCTGGCCTCAACTGCTCTGGTGCTAAAATGTCATAGGTAGAGTGAAGTTTGGATTACCGGGACGAACGTGCAGATGCGAGGCTAAAGCATGTGCTGGCCAGAGCTCTGTCTGGATTGGCTCCCAGTGACTCAAATGACACAGAGGCATAGTGACCAGGCTGTTCATCTATCTTGTTAAAAGCAGCCAAGGGGTGTTGGCTGATTGGGCATCAGTTCGGACAGCTAAAATATATAGACAGAAGGTCAGTCTGTAGCCTTGACCTGACAAATTTTCTAGCATTATGCTGTGCTAATTCAGACGTACGACCTTTTTGTTTCAGCTTTGCATTGTTTTTGATCTAAATAAGGATGCCGCTTAAATTAAAGCAAACATCTCTACTATTATATGCACATATTACATGTAGAAAGAAACGTTATACCTCTATAATCCTTATAATTCCTCTTTTTTCTTTTTTTATAGAGCAGAAAAAGTGTTTAAATAATTAATTGTGAAAAATTATATGAAAACAAATGCTTTTATGTTACTTTGACTAAATTTAATAGGATAATCGGGTTTCAACTAATTGTTTTAGTTATACAGAGTTTACGTACTCTTTTTAGTCTTTTAGGCTGATTTAAGCAGCGGTGGAAAGAGTATTGAAAAATCGTACTTAGATAAAAGTACCATTGCTTTCCCAAAATTGTAGTGCCCCAAAAGTAGAGTAAAAGTATCTGTTGTAAATATTACTCAAACGTTGATGTTTGGTTGATTTATACTGTGTTAGAAACTGACTAAATTCCAACATTGAGCCAACTTCTTAAACCAACGTCATATTGACGTCAAATACTGACATATATTTGTAATATATTATTTTGCCAACCAAAATCCAACATCTAATTAACGTCATAGTGGTAACGCCTACACAACGTCAAGCTGTAACATCATTAGACGTTAAAATTTGGTTGATTTTAGGTTTGACGTTGGCTGATTTTCATTTCCAAACAAAATGCAATGCAAAATCCATGACGTTGGGGTACATTGTCAATCTGACATCATGTTGACGTCTTTTGCCTGCTGGGTGTTTAAGGCTATTTCGGCCATCATGTCAGTAAACATCTGTCATCTTCTCATCAGTGACATGCATCTAAACAGTCTCTGGGTCAATGTGTGAGATTTTGGACATCTACTTGGACACTTTTAACGCTTCCAAACAGTTTGCTGCAATGATAAATCGCCCATGTCTTGAGGTTGTTTGTTATGATGCGATTTACCTTCTATGTGTGATTTGATTGGGCAGGAATCACAGGACTGAAGAAAAAAAAAAGTAGTGACTACAGGTTTAAGGAAAGTAGCTGAGTAAAAGTACTAATACTGATGCAGCACTAAACGTGCTCAAGGGAAAGTAAAAGTACACATTTTTAAAACTACTTAGTAAATTACAATTCCTAAGAAAACTACTTAATTACAGTCATTTGAGTATTTGTAATTTGTTTCTTTACATCACTGGATTTAAGTTAAGGAAATTTCAACAAATTTCAGCTAAAACAATTAAGGCAGGAGGAATTCAGAATGAGGGGAAAAGTTCCCAGACTCTGTAATCTACAAATAAATCAACCTGTAAGTATTATTCTTGAAAGAACTTGTCTTTAGGGATGGGCATTGCCAGCTACGGTTAGAGGTAAAGTACATACCGATATTGGGAAAGATGTTCTGTTAAAATAACTTTTTTTATATAAAGTGCAGAGAACTTTTTGTTTTTCGAGGTTTTATTATTTGTTTTTCACATTATACAGAGCAAACAAAAGCAAAACAAAACACCCCTTTCCCAGAACACCAGATCTACAATACATAATCAAATGTCCATACAGAAAATAAAAAATGAAAACATGACACTAGTTTCTTTTTTCTCATATTGTCATGTTTTATGCGTCCATTTTCATCACAAGAGTTACAATAGGTTGCCAGACCTTATAAAATGTTTCAACAGACCCTTTGATGGTATGCCTTATTTTCTCCAATTTAAGATGAGACATCACTTCTCTTATCCAGTGATTATGTGTTGATAGAATAGGGTCTTTCCATTTAAACAATACCAGTCTTCTAGTGCAGAGAACTTTTGACGATGATTATGTTGCTTTTGCATTATTTTGACATTTGATAGTCCCAATGTGTTCACTATTTAAAATTAAAATGCAAAAAAACTACAAAAAAAAAAAGATGTATTTTTTAAATTAGTCGACAAGAGAGTGAGTTAAGGGTCCTTTTATGCATGGGCTTCTTAAAAAAAACATGTATTTTTGTCCATTTATTTATAATAATAATGGTGTTTTGGAGGTTTAAGAATGAACATTTTTGCAAATGAATTTCAAAGTGACAGTTTTAAAAATGTTTAGTCTATACTCGTGTAAGAGCTTGAAAACCAAAACAGCAGTGATGGATTAATATACTTTAGCACAGATGCTTAGAGTTTCTTCAGAAAAAGACATTGGGATCTACTGCCCTGGTAAATGAATTACAAACACAATCTTATGACAATTCATAACTTTTTGATTTAGTGGCTAATTTGCATGAATTCGTACATTTGTATCTCATTCATACATTTTAGTATGATTTGCTAATCCCCCAATGATGGTTGGGTATAGGGGTGGGGTTGGGTGCCATGCCTCCTTTTTAAAATTGTACATTTTCGTAAGACTGAATTCGTATGAATTATCTACTAAACTGACAAAACGTAAAATACTTACGCTTCCTCGTGAGATCAAGTTGGACATAAAGTGTTTTAGTAAATTTGGTAGATCCATTTAAACAACGAAAACCTTGTCATTTTTCCATAAAAACTGAAAACGTTTTCCTTTGTGCTTTTGATTTTTTTTTGTATTGTCAGGCTTGTGTAAACAAACTATAAATAATTATAAAAATTTGTTCAACAGTTCCGTTTATTCATTCCTTAATTCATTCATCCATCCATTCATTCATTCATTCATTCATTCATTCATTCATTCATTTTCTTTTCGGCTTAGTCCCTTTATTAATCAGGGGTCACCACAGCAGAATCAACCACCAACTAATCCAGCATAGGAATCCCAATCCCAGCATCCCATCACTAAGAAACACCCATAAATTCTCATTTACACACATACACTATGGCCAATTTAGCTTACCCAAATCATCTGTACTGCATGTCTTTGGACATGTGGGCGAAACCGGATCACCCAGAGGAAACCCACGTGAATGCGGGGAGAACATGCAAACTCCACACAGAAACGCCAACTGACCCAGCCGAGGCTCGAACCAGAAACCTTCTTGCTGTGAGGCGAGAGCGCTACCCACTGCACCACCACATCGCCCAGTTCAGTCTAAAATCTTAATGATTATTTTATTATTTGTGGTTTCAAACGACAGCAAATGATGTACAAAATCTGGACTAATTTATGGACCTGTCTGATATGCTAAATTGTTCCACAATCGGAAATATACATTTTTATGATTTTTTTTCTATATCTATGTAATGCTGCTTTGACACAATCTACATCGTAAAAGAGCTATAGAACTAACAATAATAAAAAATCATTACTTTTCAGAGAATTGCAAAAAAAGGGAAAGAAATTTGACTTGAGGGTGAGCGAAATATATTGATTATGTTTCTGATTATAAAGTGATTGCAAGTTTAGCACTTTCTTGACTAGTAATATTTTCTGCCTAGTAACACCAGACTGCTCACTGAAACTGCTTATTTGGCCTTCTAAAGAGTTATTGGTGCCAAAAGGTCATTTTTTTTTGTTGCATTAGTCATTAAAGTAATGATTCATACACACTAAAGTATTCATTTGGCTGATGTTTGTACATTTTTTGTCTTATTGATTCTTCCAAGGGGCAGCAAGGTGGGTAAGTGGTTAGCTAGTGATTAGTTAGTAGTTAGTTAGTGTTTCTGTGTGGAGTTTGCATGTTCTCCCTGTGTTTGCGTGGGTTTCGTCCGGGTGCTCCGGCTTCCCCCACAGTCCAAAGACATAAGCTATAATTGAGTTGTATGAACTAAATTACCCAAAGTGCATGAGGATGTGAGAGTATATAGGTGTTTTCCAGTACTGGGTTGTGGCTGGAAGGGCATCCACTGAGTAAAACATATGCCGGAATAGTTGGCTGTTCATTCCGCTGTGGTGACCCCTGATAAATAAGGGAATAAGCCGAAGGAAAATGAATGAATTAATAGTTCTTCCAATTTAACTGAAATACTAAATGTCTTCTTGAGGAGTGAGAAGAGACTTTCGACACTGTTTCCTAATAAAACATCCTCTTTTGAAGACCTGAACCCAGGCCAAATTTGGGCCAGAGGGGTTCCCAGAATCGCGCATTCCAGCACAGTTGAAGGAAAACCACCCGCTTAGATGCGAGCTGTGATTATTTGTCTGCTGTATCTCGATGTTGTAAGATGCATACTGTACTATTGTCTGGTTTCCGTATTCAGAGGTCAATTTTCACAACAGTGCAACTGCTGACTACCTGCGACTTACTGAAAACTCCCTAGGGTTGAGTTGTCATCGAGGTCCTACAATAATAGTGTGTCTGCTGTGAAAACACTTCAGTTTTATTTTGAATTCATCCTCGCAGTTATGGAAGCGGTAAACATAACATCTCCAGTTTGGTTTATATTAAACACTAGGCCTAAAAAAATGTGATTGTTTATATAAAGCTCTCTCTATCCAGCCATGTAGATCTGCAAAGGAACATTTAGTTGTCAGTTGATCCTCAGGTCATGTTTATTATCTAAAATGTGAAGTTATATCATCGCCACGTGCAGCTTTTGTGTTTTGAAAACAGTCTGAGATTTCCATGACTGGTGTTTAACACGGAGAATTAAATCGGAGGATGCCGTACAGTTGATAACTATTGTTTACACGCAATGGTAAACATACAGTAATAAAATCTGCAGAAATTCACAGTAACCTGAAATTAACCCGAGCTGGTTAGTGAAGTTGATGTGCACTGTGGAATGAGTGTAGATGCCGGTTATCCACATTAGTCCAACAAAGCACACATTAGTTTGCAACCTACGTGCAGGAGACCACAAAGCCTGCCAAGAGAGTGTAGGGCTACTTGTTGTGGCTTTGACAGATTGACCAAGCAGTATTTATGAATGAGGCCGACACACCACTGCAGGATCTGCCTACAGCGGGAAATCCAAACAGGAACGGATTTAAGGGGCAAATTCCATAAAGAAAAAGACAAATAATATAACTCAAATGAAAAAAAAAGCATAATTAATGAACCTAAATTGTTAAGAAAAAAACAAGACAAGTGCATTTTTTTAATTTTTATAAATAAAATTTATAATTACTATTATAATTTACATTTTGCACACAATATTATTCTGTGTGTGCGTATTGTGTGTGCGTGTGTGTGTGTGTAAATATATTGATATATACTCTATATATACACTATTAGACATATTATTGTATTTTCACAGTAACTTACTGGCAGCACTGTTGCCTGCAATTTTACAGTAACTTACCTGTAAATGTGTTTTACAGTAGCACGACCCTACCACAACTTCATTACAGTAAACTTCCTTGAATTTACAGTAAAATAGCCTTATTCACAAATTTTTTTAATGGTAAAATTCCCTTTACCACATTTAAATTTTACAGTATGAATTTTTTTACAGTACTTTTACTGTCATTTATTTACATTTAAGCTCTACAAAACCTTTATTTTTAGCATTTACTATTGAATTGAAGGAATTCCAAACAAGTGACGAGATCATGTACAGTATTTTTATTATTTAATGTTATAATATCCATTTTAAGTCATTTACAAAAAACATTTTCATTCATCAATTTATTTTAAATACATGTTGTCATACAAGATGTTAATTAATTTTTCATTAACAGTCTCATTTTTGTTTTCGACTATAGTAGCCAAAACAAATACATTTACATTTCTGGAGAGAGCAAATTACGTAGCCAGAGCTACGTATGGCTGCTTTTCGTCTTTAAAATTAAAGCTATGGGGTGGTATGAGACCACAGATGGCTTCTGTTTCTTTTCACGCTAATAGCTGACCGCTTACCTCCATGTGGACGGCTTTTCCGCTGTTACCAGTTTGCCCAGTTTGTTTTCTGAAAACACTATCGGTTGAGTTTAGGGCAGGGGGTGGGTGGGTTGGTCATTCAGTCAGTCAGTCGACAGCAGCCTTTAGTAGATTTACACAAGAACAACAGGCATGAATGGCACTAACGAGAGAAATTTAAGATCTGAAAAAGTGAACACAGCGGCCTCTGGTGGATTCGCGAAAACAAAAACTGCAAAACATATACCTCCTGGGACATGTTTCGTTCTCTCCAGAAATGTATACCAGGGAACATATCCATAATAAGCCTGGGTTGACAGTAGCAATATTTATATCAATACAGTAAATTCCTAATATGCAGGAGGTTACTGCCAAAGTTTTTAAATTATTCACAACGCTGCGCATATAACAGTAGTGAACTGTAAAGAATGTATGTGGTACTTTACTGGACAGTAAATAAGTGTAAGTTGCAGCCAAGTTTAACAGCGTAGTTCTAATATTGCAATATCATTATTGCAGAGATTATAATATTATTATATTACTTACAGTAATTCCATAACAGACTACAGGATCTTGCATAATAGACTATATTTTCATCATAAATATTTTAATATCAGCCTTTTCCTGCATTGTATTGTTTGAATGCTTGATTCACTTCATTGCCATTCTTTTGAAGGTTTGAGGTGACGAACATCCTGGAACCATCATGCTCATTTTATTATTCTCTTTCTGTCTCTCATGTTGAGAACAATCCATTACTGATTGTTCCGAAATGTCTCTATTTGTTTTTCTTAGAATATCAAACGAATTTAACAAAGAGACAAAAGGTGCACACTTTTAGCTTGTGTCAGTTTTTTCTACTCTTATTTGTGTATGGTTTTGAATATTGTGCCAATGCATAGTGGTTTCCTCCTGTTTGCAGGTTGATTATTTTTCTTGTGCGATAAGCAGATACTTCCCCACCAACTCAAACAAAACCTCTATGTTGTAATGAGTTGTTACGTATTACCCCCTTCTCATCTCTCCTTTTCCCACGATCCAACAGGAATTGTCTGTAGGAGTGAGACACAATCGCTCTTTGAGCTCGTCTACAAACACTTGTTCAGTTTGACTGCAGATCTGTCGGTTTGATCACTGACATGGTAGAGGGCCTGAGTGGGCACTGAAACTGCAGTTACCTGGAAGCCCGTTTAGTCTCTTGGCTGGATATGATGCATTGGAATAAATGATTCTGCCACATGAACACATTACAATGTATCTGGTCAATCAGATCAGTAGGTAAACGAGTTTAATCCGTCTATTATTTACACATACAACTGCTTTCTTGATTTCTTTGAAGGAGATCAATGGGAGGGTGTTCGGGCTCTCAAATTAATATATAATATGAACATGATGGAAGACTGATAACTGGATGAACAAAAATGTATCTTAATACCAGATGAGAACCAAAATTATACCCATGTACCACAAAGTTGCCCTCTTAAGTTGCATGGATATATTTGTAGGAATAGCCAACAAAACAATTAATGAGTCAAAGTTATTGATTTTGCCAAACAGTTCATGTTCTGTGTACGGTTGTCACGATACTGGAATTCAATACCAATCGGTACTGAAATTTTTCAAATGTCACTGGAGCGTTTTAAAGACATGAAGATCAGTCGATTCATCAGCGGATAGCTCATATGTCAGCTCATAAACAGACCAGCTGATCTTCACTGCTTTAAAACGCTCCAATGCCCCTGTATCTGTGGTAACACTCATTAAACAGTGGTGAGTTCATTGAACTTCACAGCCAATCACAGTCATTTCTGATGAGCACGTGAACAAATCAACACTGTTTACGAATGCACTCAAATGTTTGCAGAAAATGCATATTTTTTAAATTTCAGTACTAATTAGTATCAAATTCCAGTATCGTGAAATACTAGTTCCATGTAGACATTTTGTAATTGTTTTTACTGTAATTACTGTATATCAATACTTCATTTTTGAATAGTAATATGCATTGACAACTTTCTTAATTTCTTAATTTGGTGATTTTTCTTAATATATATTTTTTAATACATCAGTGGAAATGTATAAATAAATAAAAACTGACCCTTGACTGGTTTTGTGGTCTACACTGGAAGAAATATCTGTAAATTAGCAGTTTTCTATCAGTTATTTTGTGATTCATAAATGTTTTTTTTCACCTGTTTATGCTTTTGAACTGCATTATGGAACCTTGATCTTTCTTCCAAACCTTCTTTTAACCTTGAAAACTTTGAAAAAGGGACTTTTATTAACATTTTGAATAGCTTGAAGTGATATATTGTGTGGGTTGGTGTTGTAAATTACAGTACAAAAACCTTATAATAAGCCACCAGTACATTTTCTGACTTATTCCTTTATTAATTGTTTCTCATACATTATATTATTTCAAAATGTTAATAAAAGTTTTGATGTTGAAAATTCAACTCCACTGTTTAACAAAGCAGAGATCAAAGTCCCATAATGCAATTCACAATCATAAATAAATAAAAAAACACTTGTGAATCACAAAATACAAAAACACAATTGGTCAAAAGGTGAATATAGCTCAAATCAAATCCTCAATACACATGTATTTAACATTGAATACTTATGATTGGGTTAAAAAAATGCACATCTCAATAATAATAAAATAACAAGTAGGCTATAACATGATAGTGAGGTGTACATGCAGACCTTTAGAATCAAATATTTATTATTCATTCATTTTCCTTCGGCTTAGTCCCTTTACCCATCAGGGGTCGCCACAGCGGAATGAACTGTCAATTTATTCAGCATATGTTATACTCAGCGGATGCCCTTCTAGCTGCAACCCAGTATTGGGAAACATCCATACACACTCATTCACACACATACACGCATAACGACTAATTTAGTTTATTCAATTCACCTATAGCACATGTCTTTGGATTGTGGGGGAAACCGGAGCACCCAGAGGAAACCCACGCCAACACGGGGAGAACATGCAAACTCCACAGAAATGCCAACTGACCAGCCGAGGCTCGAACCAGCGACCTTCTTGCTGTGGGGCAACAGTGCTAACCACTGAGCCACCATGTCACCCCAAATATTTATTATATTAATAAATTGAGTGTAAACTGCCATAAAAATATTGGTGTACGTCAAATTTGGTACATTCATAACTAAATATTAGTGTATTTCTGCTCTCTGATTAAGACATTTTTGTCTCCAAATGTATTGTTTTCATTACATTTCAAAGCATGAAACATGAAAGCTTTGCTTCTATTTTGATTACAAGCAGTTTATTTGGAACAAGTCCATTCTCCTCAGACATTTCCTTAAACAATCCCTTCTAGAAAAAAAAACATTACGTAAGGATCTCAAATTTTCCATTATTTATGTATTTTCTTAATATAACCTGGTTCTTATTACGACATTATTCTTATTACTATGTTATTACTATGGAAAGGTCAAAAGCATTTTAGAAACTTTTTAGTGTATGAAAAGTATTTTGTATAAAGGTTTTTTTTTTTTTTTTGCAAAACCTACAATATTGTAGCAGTCTTCAACAAACCTCTATACTTACGGCAACACTTCTCAACTCGTCACCACAGAAGTCTGCCTGGATAATGTTATCAATATTACTTCATCTTTCGGATTTTCAGGCTTGATTCTTGTGATGTGTAATTATGCACGCTCCTTTACGCATTCATTTTACACTGTATATGTCGTCATTCCGGATTAGCCAATCACAAAGCACATTCCGAGTCCGACCCCCTTCACTCCCGACATTGTTGCGTCATACATATTAAACCGGCGAGCCCGGACAGCATCTCAGATTCACCGGGTCGAGCAGACAACTTTTAGGTTAATTGAAACACTCCAGTTAAGAAAAAGGAGAAGAAATCAACTTATTTAAGAAAAGGGGAGTTGTCAGAAGAAGTTTTTAAGAGGCATCTGAAGGCATTTACGCGGTCTCCCTTCTGAAGCTACAACACCATACTTGGCGAGGTGTATTATTTATTTATTTAGTATATAGTTGATTTCATTTACAGTCGAATTCCGAAAAAATCCAAGTGGGGAAAGGCGAAGTTTCTGCCGAGTTAACGTGCGTCGAGGCGTAATTGAAAATTTGACAAGCCGTGATGGAAGGCGGAAAGGTAAGTTACGTTTAAAACTTCATTTTTGTCCCCTCTGATAATAAATAAATGCGAATATATATATATAAAGAATATAAATCTTAACAGAGCATGGTGTGGAAAACTAAACTGGTTTGTGTTGGTATTTCAGTGTGTCTATTTCTGGCTCTCTCAATGTCAGTCAGGATATTAACGTTAGCTGCATAAGTTAGCATCGCGAGCCTTTCTCTCGATCTCCAAAAGTTTGACAAAAACCAAAATAAACTCGTACCACATGTTGGGATGACACATGGGCAACCGAGCTGTGATAGCGTTTTAGTTTCCTTAAAAGTGGTAGGTGTCATAATGCCGAGTCTATGCCGGGAACTCGTTTGCTTGAAGAGAGAGACTGTGTTTAAAAACCGAGTATGCTCCCTAAGTAGACGGCATTTTTGGGGTACCACAAGCGCGTTTTCTGACTTTGTCTCAAAAGCAACTTGAGTTGTCTCCGTAGGCGGCATTGTAAGTGACTGTGGTGGCGCTATGGTTGCCCGAAAATGCTGTATTTGTAGGTAGCATAATGGGATTTCACACAGCCGGGGGATCGTGGTGTACGTGCCCACTTTAACCCGGTTTTCAATACATCAGTCATAATTTCTTTCTTTCTTTCTTTCTTTCTTTCTTTCTTTCTTTCTTTCTTTCTTATAATTTTCAATCAAATGTTCTTTATAGACATAGTTGTTTAAATACAATATTACTGAAACGTTATTACACAAAATAAATAATAAGAAAAACATCATTATTTTCTTGTATTAAAAACAAAAAAATGGCATTACAACAGTGATATTGTAGCATTAAAATTATAATTATGATAATAATAATAAGTGCATAATACTACATTCTAATGGCTTAAGTTTACCTTCAATTTCATATTAAATGCAACCATTTTGTTTTAATTAGAACACTCCATCTCTAGTTTTGTTTTGAGCCCAATCCAAACTAGTGACTAACAGTGAACTAGAGACTCATACGTGACTAGTAGGCTGTTCTAGATGGCTAACCTAACCACAGATGCATGATGATCACCCATGACAGATCAAGTGTCTTTTAGATTTCCTGAGGTCAGGGACTTTACAATATCTTGTTGTTTGATTTTTTTTTTGTCCTTCAAAGAACTAGCCTATTAAAAACAACCAGTCAGGGTGTTTTTAGCTTAATCTGAGTGAAATACAATGGCTTTAAAGTAAATGTGAGTAGTGCCATTAAATTAATTAAATTCAGCTGCAGTGCACTACGGTGTTGCTGCATTTAATCTATGGTCGACGTGCTGGGAACGATGGAGATGTCCCTAAGGGAGGGGACAGCCACAGCTGGCTTCTAGCTAGGGGACACACAGCATAACCCTGCCAGAAAGGTCGTGTTCTTGACCTATTCCCAGCACAATGTCTAATGTTTTGGCTTTGTTATACAGCACTCTGAGTCAACGTGCACGGTCCTATGCCTCTCTAATGCCAGAGGAACGTGTACACATGTTGTTGGTTGTTAAGACAACCCTCGTGCTTGGTCTTTTCATACCAAACTGGCTTCTGATATTAAATAACATATGGGAAGAATATTTGCTTGTGCCAAAGGCTTTAGATATTATAGCTGGCCATTAAACATGCTCAGACCTTTAAAGCACACTCATCAGGGTGCATTGTGTGAATAGGCAAAAGTGCCACACCTGACGCTCACCTGTCAGGTATTAGTATTCGCGTAAAAGAACTTTCTTTCTTTCTTTCTTTCTTTCTTTCTTTCTTTCTTTCTTTCTTTCTTTCTTTCTTTCTTTCTTTCTTTCTTTCTTTCTTTCTTTCTTTCTTTCTTATAATTTTCAATTGAACGTTCTTTATTGACATGACTGTTTAAATTCAATGTTACTAAAACCAGTGCTTCTCACAGGTTTGAAATATACTTGTGGTAACTGGCACATGGTTACCAACATGCGACAAATAATATTTTTTAACAATATTTTTTATTTATTATGACACTGTTATACACTGTTTCTTTTCAAAGCGTTGAAGTTTAAAAAGAGACTGTAATAAAAAAATAAATAAAGAAATCCACAATATGTTTTACTTCTATTGAGGAACCATGTGCTGATGACATTTTGTACAGTTTTGCCAAAGCATCTTAGATATGTATAAAGTATGCAATCACACACAACGAGAAGTGGGAAATGTGTAGGGTGAGAGAAGATTTTCCACTAGTTAATCGATCGCGGATGTTTGGCGGAAAAAAGGTGTAAAAGGATGATAGTAAAAATAATAAAAAATTAATGTCACCAAATATACTTGGGTGGCTGTTAATATATCTGGGCGGCCCGCCCAAGTAAAGTCAATGTGTGGGAAGCACTGACTAAAACGTCATTACATAAAACAAAACAAATAAAATAAAATAAAAACCTCCTATTATACTCTTTTATTTACTTTGTTGTATTAAAAAAAAAAAAAATGTCACTATAACAATGATTGCAGATTATGGCATCACACTGATTATGATAGTGTGATTTTATTTATTTATTTTTTTCATTTTCTTTTTTGCCAAATAAGTGCATAATACTACATTCTAATGGCTTGAGTTTGCCTTAAAATTCTTAGTAAATGCAGATTGTTTTAATTAGAACTCTCCATCTCTTGTTTTCTTTTGAGCCCTATCCAAACTAGTAACTAACAGTGAGTATTTACATGGACACCAATAACAGTAATAATAATAATAATAATAAGAAGAAGAATTATATATATATATATATATATATATATATATATATATATATATATATATATATATATATATATATATATATATATATATATATATATATATATATATATATATATATACACATCCAGTAAAGGCATCTAGTAATACGATAAACACAATACTCTGATTAAGAGTCTACCATTTAAACAGAGATTTTTGATTCATTTAATCTGATTAAGGTCGTAATCGAACTAAACAAAAATGGAATTAAGACAAATAGAGTATGCCAATTTTAGTCGCATTATTGAAGTTCAGTACAGACATGTAAACACCACAATCAAACTGTTGTAGTTGTGTAGGATTTTCATCGCATTTTGCGACAGGATAGTCTAGGCATGGGCCGGTATAAGAATCTAACGGTATTATAACCTTTTATAACAATATCACGGTTTCACAGTATTGGGATAACTGCTCTAAAATATATTCTTTTTAAATGTCTACGTTCAAAATCACAAACATCCATACTATATAGGATGCTAAAAGCATTATGCAAGCCAAGTAGTATGTCTGAATTCAAAGAAATCGAAAAACTGTATGCAAGAAGATAAGTCGACAAATTAAAAATGAAACACCCCAAATTATATGGAAGTCCAGAGGAAATGTGGATAGCATGGAGACGCAATGACGTTAATCAAATTTTGTGCTATAACATGTAGCGGGAACATTAAAGGAACATTCAAAAAGCAACTCATGTAAACACCTTAATCATGTTGTTGTCTTTATTCAGATTAAGGTAAATAATTCGATTACTGATGTCCATGTAAATGTAGGCAGTGAACCAGAGACTCATACATGACTAGTAGGCTGCTCTACATGGCTAACCTAACCACAACTGGCAAAAGGTACTATAAAACTAGCAAGTTACCATAACATGAGTCTACTGTACAGTGAATTCTGGTAAGCAAATAGATGTTTTTTTCTATGCTTCTATTTCTAACTTGACAGCATTTATGAATTAGCTGAACCACATGCACAGGCTACAAAGCATCAAACCAATCAGATAAAGGCATGTGAATCAGACAGACATGCTTCAGTGTATACTTTTTTATGTAGGCAGGGTTTTTCCAGATTTTGGTTCAAAACATTAGCTCAAACTGTGGAAATATTACAGTAATTGGGGGCAGGTGTGCAGTTGACCTTTATTATTTCAAGCGAAACTAACATGCTTTTAGTGGAAATCTCCATTTGCAGAGAGACATTCGGGGCTTTTGATAGAGGATTAAACCTAAAGCAAACTGTCGGAGACCTTAATTCTATTTTGCTTTGTCAAGTCAGGTTGCTTTTCTTTTCCTTTTCACCCTGCATGACTGCAGCCTGCGTATGTACTTCCCTGTTACTGTCATTTCAGCCTAATGGGCGCTAATAACAGGATTTTTAAGCGGAATCGGATTATGAAACGAAGTGCCACTGAGGTAATTTTTTTCCTTGAAAATTCCAGGGTCGAATCAGTGCTGAGCTGTAATTGCTAATCCTAGATATTTGAAAGGGTGGGCAGAGTTTTTAGCTTGAGGTCATCTACTGTAAGTTACATAATATTGTTTGCAGTGGTAAAGGGTCGTATTTACTGTATTTATCACTGCAGTTTTAAAAAATGCTGTCAAAAAATCGACCTGCAAAAAACCTTGGGCTAAAATGAGCCAGCTGGGGCTTCAGGTCAGAGTGAAAGCAGAGGCGGAGTTTGCCCATTTGGTAAAAATGCTGTGTCGCCATTACACTAGTTTTCTGATCATGCCCGAGTACATGCACCAAAAATAAAGTAAAGTAAAGTAAAGTAAATAAAGTAAAGAAAAAACATAAGTTCTGGTCAGTTTGATATTGCATAAACCCCTTATAGGCTAGGGGTCTTTTGCTTAAAATCGCCCTTATGTTTCCTTTTTAAATTTAAGGGTGTTGCATAAATTATTAAAGTAGTTTTAATTTAATAAGTGATATTTATTTGCTGCGTCCTTCTTGATGTTTCAATAAGCCTCATAATCTTTACACCATATTAAAGAAACAGCAGCCAGTAAATTTTAGTGGTTGAGTTTTTGTCACATTTAAAAGGTGTGTCTGTCATGAAACGTGCGCGTTTAGATGCATGCGTGTGTGTGAGAGACCTCGCTTTACAATGCGATGCTTTATCTGCCTGATTCTGATTTGACTTTCTCCTTTCTGCTGAACTGAGCTGGTTGTGTGACGTTTGATTCAGGGGTGTTCTGGGGGCTGGATTTGTGTGCTGCACTGCGAGCAAACGCGACATGGTTTCGGCCTCACTGCTCAAGCTCCCGGGCTATTGGCCCAGCCCGGCCTGATAAAAGCCCTGGCTCGCACTGGCCCGACAGTGGAAATTCAACTAATGTATATGTGAACAGGCTGTTGCAAATTTTGCTGACTTTATATAAGCTGTTCACTGTAAACAGTGCTGGGTTCCACACAATTCCCTCAGGTTTTCCCAACACACATCGATTAATATAACGTAAACTTTTTTTTCTAATTTAAGTGAACATAAAGTATAATTAAGTTGTCCCCCCCAGAAAATATTAAGAACTCATTTTAAATAAGTAGTTTGAACAAGCATCAAGTCATTTTTTAAATCAGTGTTTCCCAACCCTGTTCCTGAAGGCACACCAACAGTACACATTTTCAACCTCTCCCTAATCAAAGACACCTGAATCAACTCAGCAGAACATTAGAAAAGATCCCAAATCCTGACACGAATGAATCAGATAAGGGAGACATATGAAATATGGACTGTTGGTGTGCCTCCAGGAACAGGGTTGGGAAACACTGTTTTAAATGATTAAATTAGTTGTTTTTCTAAGCTCATTTCATAATTGTAATACAGAAATGAGCCTCATTTGTGTCAGACTCCTGAGAATTTTTGACATACAGTAGGTCTTAAACCCAGAAAGGTAGGTGTTTTGTGACACTTAAAATCATTGGGTTGTGCTCCAGTGATGAATGGCATTGTTCGCAGTGTAAAAGAACAGAACTGTGTGTGTAAGTTGTGAGTGGCTCCCAGACAATTTAGAGAACTAAGCTGGCAGAGAGATGCTGCTGGAGAAAAGGAGACGTGCCAGTCTGAGCATCACCCTCAAAGAGAGAGAGAGAGAGAGAGCCAGAAAGAGAGAGCTTTGTTGCAGAGTAAGCGCTTTTTCAAGAGTGTGAATCAGACAGCTTCTCTTCCTCACAATGCCAGCTTGAATTCATAGTTCATCAGTTTCAAAAGGTATTCGGACACTTAATCCAGTTAAAAGTCTGAATGTCTTTAAACCAGATAACAGTGTCATGATTTCCCAATTAATTCTGCAATAATGCTGAACTCATTTTGTTTTTCGAAACATTTTGTGTAAAGTCTGTACTAGATGTATATATATATATAATTCTTCTTCTTCTTCTTCTTCTTCTTCTTCTTCTTAATATTATTATTATTATTATTATTATTATTATTATTATTTATTTTATTAATTATTATTCTTTTTTTTTTAAGTTCATAAAATTAACAGGGGTCATCAAGTTAATTAGGGTTGCAAACTAAATTAGCACAAAATAAAATTACAGTAATAAATTATTGTTTCATTTAAGTATTTTTATCACTTTATCGTTATAAATTGAACTTGGTTTCATATTCCGTTTGAAAGTTATATATAAATAAATTATATATATGTATGTTTTCCCAATACACAATCAAGACTTCAAATCAGGGCCTGGAATAATTAACCATTAAATAAACAAAGAAATAAATGACTGAATTGTTTGAAAATTGAACAAATTCCACCACATATAATGATTAGCTCAAGTTCAAGAAATGAGATATGAGATTAAACTGATCGATAAGTTATTGCTACTGGAATCATGACACCCTAGTTTCCTCCAAATTGGTAGAACAAAGCATTTTAACATTTAGATATTGGTGATGTTATTTGAAAATGCTATGGTGTGCCCTGTAATAAGTGTTTTCTAAGAACAGGTTTGTGTTCATCGTCAGTCTCACTGGATGTTTCATAGCATGTACGTCATTTTGATTTGGTTGTCACTGAGAAAGTGCTGTAGTTTTTTATTTTTGTAGTTTGTTTACCTAGGGATGCAGATCCTCTGGCTATTGTTAGTTTAATGGTTATAGCACTTGGTTTATGATGTATATACTTCCACATTGACACATGGACCATAAATGGGATGATCAGGAGATACATAGTTTTTCAAACTAACTAAAATAAAATAAAAATGTCCACAGCAATAATAAGCCATAGTCCGGAATCTGAAGCTTTCAATGTCTTAAGCAGCAACAATATCAGCTCAAATTTGTTACGTAACTCTGAGAGGCCCAAAATCAAAACACAAAAAGCCTGTAAGCCTTGCCATGAATAGTGAGGTTTATTTGCATGCTGGTTTGGTTACTCCAACAGAGCTGGTGTCTAGTTGCCAGCGTTACTGGTGCAGTTGTGTTTGCATTTTTATACAGGAAGTCTCCGAATTATTTTCCCTCTACAATGTTCAAGATTAAAAATCCCTTTCTATATAGTACTATCCATTAAAACAGCTAATGTAAACCAATACACTGACCCACAATAAAGTAATCACTCAGCCAAAATATGTGTCCAAATCAACTGTGAGTGTGTGATATCAGTACAAGGGCGTGACTGTTTATTTCATGAGAGGCGCAAATTCAGGATGACGAAGCGAAAAATATTTAGTGCCGCTAAAACCATTAATGTAACTATTGGCAAAACCCAAGCACATACACTGTATGTTTCATGAGGGCTAGGCCAAGTCCATATACATCTGTTTGATCAGGTTTATGGAGTTACTACAGGCATGTCTGCATTGTAATATAGGGTAAAGGCAGGAATCTGAAGTGGAATTTTTCATAGCCAAACCTACGCCCTCCCCTCGAGTCAGACGTAAGACAAAATCTTCCATATTTAAAGGGTTCATATTTCTTAAAGAGACACAGCCGTTCTACATGCGTCTGAGCTGCGCTTGCTAGTAGCACTAATGTTTCAGAAGCAGGAAGGATGTAGTTAACTTTTTGGGGAAACTGAACCGGCTGAGCCAAGGCTACTGTATTATGCCTTTTCGCTCGTGTGGCCACTATCGCCATGCTCCCATGTGTGAGTTTGACTGCAAATGGGACATTTTCAGGATTTAAAAAATGACTTAATGAATATTTAAAGGCCTGCTGGAGGTTTTGTGTTTGTGTTTATTTGGCCTCGTGTTTCATGGCTGGTTAAACAGCATAGTTTGTGAACTCCATGAACTGTAGTTTCCATACACCAACATGAAGGTGTGACCACTTCCCGCCTCTTTAAGCTCTTGCCTCTTGGTCAAAAGCGTGTACACACGTGAGCAGGCAAATGAGTGTACACATCCAAAACTGGTATCTTTCTCATCGTGGACAGTCTGTTTATAACAGAGGAATGCAAGCTCTGAAAAATGTTCACAATGGAGATCTGTTTACAGTCTCATCGAGCATGCTAAATGCTAGCTGAAAAAAGAACAGCTTGACATTTAAAGGTACTTCGTAAGAGTGGGATGAGTGGATCGACAATCCATAGATGGTTTTCAGAGTTAAACTGCTATATAATTGAACTCTTATTAGAGAATGTTTTTGTTTGTATGCTGATTTTGCCAAAATAAATATAAAAATGGAGAAATTGTGACTGCTGTTTTATAAAAGTTTGAGTAAAGTTTACTCAAAGAGTGCTTGAGTCTCTGTGTGGTTTGTGTACTAGTTATGCAATGGCACTAAGTTCGTCATCAGACGTTCATGTTTGTAAAGCTGTCAAAGACTTGACTTACTTGTAAAGTGGCTCTTTAAACTGTGACCTAAACAGCAAGGGTTCAGTTTAATGCTGTCTCGGTGTTGAGGAGGGATAATAATGTACATGTAAATGTCCATCCCACATACTGTAGGTGTGAAATACTCTAATCTAGTATTATGATGGGGAGGAGGGTTTACAGATCGTTCTATATAGGGCTACAAACTACAGAGAATTCTTCATAAATCATTCAGAAGACTTTGTTCATACAGTAGTCTTTCTTAAGGACAATAAAAGTGATTTGATTTGATTTAATTTGATTTGATTTGAAGGTCACTGTAGTCCGCTGTTGTCATTTTACCCAAACCTGGGTAGATTGTATTAAATATAAATACATTTAAATGGTAAATTATTTGACGCCTCTCATGAACGTCATAAGCTACGTTTCAATCCAAAAATGCAAAATTAAATGTATGCACAAAACTGGAATATCGCTTAAAAGACATGCAAATACAGCAGTGTTTCCATTCAACAAGTCGTAGAGAACTAAATCGTCACTTCTTGATTAACTGGTGCCAAATATCAACAGTAAAAGTGGAATTTGCTGCGGTAGGAGAAGCTGCGTGAATCTTTTCCTTAATAAATGACTTGCATCTCAGAAGACAATGCCGACACGCAATGAATGTGTGGTCGTGTTTAAGGGCTTGAGACGCAGAGTGCAGATGCTCTTCACCATTTTGGAGGTCATTAATAATATAATAAAACGAATACTGAAATGGTTAAGGCATTTTAAAATGACTAAAACAACATTTCAGGTTTTTTACAATGTGCTCAGCCTGCTGGTTTGTCCCTTCACAAACATATTTCGCACCACATGACCTTTTTTAGTGCGCATACTGGAATTTTTTCAATAAAAGTGTTTCATCGTCCATCTTTTTTTATCGAATAAAAAGGTTATCCTACTCAGAATAAAGTATTTCTATCGAATAAAAAGTTTATCCTACTCAGCGCATATGTTTTTAATGCACATTTTCAAAATGTATGCGCATCTTGCCGTTTCCATCAACTGTTTTTTATGTACACATTCAAAATGCGCATAAAAATAGGTGGATGGAAACATAGCTATTCCAAATAGACATTACAAATAAAAAGCTATTAAATTTATCAAGTTATTAAAGTTCTTAAATATAATAATATTTAGAAGACTAGAAAATTGTTTGGCACCAATAGCCTAGTGTTTAGTGCATCACTGTCCCGAGTTTGACTCCCAGCTCGAGCTCCTTTGCCAATTTTTCTTCTCTGATCTCTCCCCACACTTTCCTGTCTGTAATCTCCACTGTCCTATGAAATTAAGGGTGAAAACGCCTAAAAATTATTATAATAAAAAAAAAAAAAACATTTGTTCCTAAAGATAATTTGCATTGACATTTTTGATATAGGGAATCCTTCATGATAATAGTATTAGAATTAATAGGTAACATTGTAATTAAGAATTGTATTCTTATTTATATCCTTCTTGTATTATGAAAATACTTTTTTTTTTTTTTAATTTTTGTTATGTGAAATTCTCATTATTCTTAATTAATGATTTAGTTAATATTGAGGTAAAAATTATTATATAAGATGATCCCTTTACTATATAATGTAGCAATGCAGTAATATTAGCCCACTATACTAATCATACAAGCTTTTAGTTCCTCTTTTGTGTTGCAGAAAGATTTCATCATTTCTTCATTTTGTCCAGTCACTATTACACCAGACAGTCCGAATGCAAATGTACTTCAGCTTGTGTTTTAATTCTTTATTTTTTTTCCTCTTTGTTTGGAATGAGGAAGGTGATTAATATTTCTAGCACTTCCCTGAGGGCTATTGAAATATATCTCAAACCATCAGAAAAATAAACGAAACCTTACAGGAACTCATCCTTTCGCGTGAATACTTTTTGTTGTACTGTAAGAGAAGGAAATGCTTGTCATTTTGCGCAAACACTAATCTTTAATATCCCCCCAGGAAAGGGGGGGGGGGGATGCGGGATATGGGAACAATAGCACAGCCTGAGCATGAGATTTTATTTATATTTAATTGTATTAACGTGTATTTTAAAGTATGTGCTATGCTTTGTTTGACTCTTTATTTTTAGCACTTTGGTCATCTTTGTTGGTTTTAAAGTGCATTATAAATGAAATTGAATTGAAAATTGAGCAATAGAATTATTTTGGTAATACTAAACACTGTTATTTATATTATTTATGATTCATATCTATAATATTATGTCTGTTTTTATCTTTCAAAATGTATTCTACACAAACTCCAGAAGTTTGTTGTCATCATAGCCTAGCCGTTAGCACATGTGTGTTAGAAAAAGTGGAGTTGTCTTTTATTTTCGAGGAAGGAAAGAATTGAAACCAGCTCTGCAACCACCATAGCAATCATTAGAATGCCAAACAATAGTTCACCACACCTCTTATTTCTAAAATTCATAAATAAGTACAGTATATAACATGTTTGGATTTGGACTTCTTTTTCCAACCTTATCAAAAAATATCCTTCACGAACTTGGTTTATAGAAGTTTGTTGAGTTGTGCTGCTGTTGTTTGTTTTCGAGGAAGGACAGAATTAAAACCAGCTCTGCAACCACCGTAGCAATCATCAGAATGTCAAACAATAGGTCACCACACCTCTGAGAATAGTTGTGTTTAATGCAGTCATGTCAGGCCAGTCACTGCTAGAGTAATAGCGCTCCATTGGACAATGAGAGTTTCAAAAGTGTCATTGTGTGGCCGGAAAATGGCTCAATCTGTCTTATTCTTCCCTCAACAGCAATTGACCTTGCCGTTGATGCTTGCTGTGGGGACGGCTGTAATCGGCTCTCTTCAGTTTGGCTACAACACTGGTGTCATCAATGCTCCACAAAAGGTGAGTTTAAAGTACATACTCACACACGCACAAAGTCCAAGTGACAAATTTTTACAGTTCACCCCGACTGACATCCCAGGTGTGTCCTTGGACATTGACATTATTGGAACGTTGGCCTCTCACTCATTCATTATATACTGCTGCAGCTGTCTCCAAATCCGTCTGTCAGTAAACGCACACACACACACACACACACACACACACACACACACACACACACTTCAATGTAACACAATTCCAGAAGGACTGAAGACTTAAAGCTCCACAGGGAGATTTAGTCTCATCTCTCATCAACATATTATTAACTTAATTTGCATGTTAAATAATAAGTTTGTATAAATAAAGCGTATTTTCTGTTCTGGAACATGGTGTAAAGTCATCACACACATAGCACTGCTTGTTCAGACCTGCATGTTGAACTAGGGGCCAGGCTTGGTCTACATGAATGGAGCTTTTCTAGCTTTTAGACAGTATATGGCCTGTATATTCTTGTATTTCTCTCTAGAGAAACTACCGCAGGATTTGACTTATACTGACCAATACTGACCTTAGGGAGAAACATTTGCAACTGCTAGATCAAAAGCCCTCCGGAATTATTAGCCCCCCGGTATATATATAACTAATTTCTAATAATAGATTTCTTTTATCTTTGCCATGATGACAGTAAATAATATTTTACTTTTACTTTTTTAAGATACTAGTTTTCAGATTAAAGTGACATTTAAAGGCTTAACTAGTTTAACTAGGCAAATCATTGTTTAATGGTGTTTTTTCTGTAGACAATCGAAAACAAATATTGCTTTAGGGGCTAATAATATGAACTTAAAATGGTTTTAAAACTGCTAATGAAAAACTCCTTTTATTCTAGCCAAAATAAAACAATAAGACTTTCTCCAGAAGGAAAAATATTATAGGAAATACTGTGGAATGTAGATTTCCTTGCTCTAATCATTTAGAAAATGTTTAAAAAAGAAAAACAAATTCACAGGAGGGCTAATAATTTTGACTCCCTCTGTATATGTATATATCCAACATTATGGATGTGGCCTTTAGACTCACTGAATAATGACAGCAGAAATGTCTCAGTAAAAGTAATAAACATTTTAGAATATTTAAATTGGAAATGCTTATTTTTCTCGAGATTCTCGAAGCAAGAATTTACTGTACAGTATTGTAATGTATGTATTTAAGCCTTACTCACCCCCCCCATAATATGCAAAGTGACATGCATTATGGGTCTAACTGTATAATTGTTGAATGCTGATATCCGCATGATGAGTATAAAAATGTCCGCGTTAAAAATATTTTTATGAAGAGCATTTTGAGGGAAAACCAAGGCCATAACCAAAACATAACAGTACTGTTTTTTGACTTTCATAGATGTTAAATTTGTCTGACATTAAGGAAAATACATCTGAAAAGAAAGAAAGACAGACAAATAGATAGACAGACAAATAGATACATAGATGGACGGATGGACTTTTTGACTTGACTTGAAATGATTCAGAATATTTTTAAGATGGCCACCAAATTTTAATCCCCACAAGCTAAGCATGATAATTAAGTGGAGTTTTCTCCTTAACTAAAAGAATAATTTAAGGATGCTGCATATAATTGCTTAAAATCGTCTCTTTTAGATGTGAACATGTCATAGTCAGAAGCAGCATTACAAAAAATAATAGATAGCACAAATAAAATAATAACATGGTAAGAAAAATGACAAACAATGCAATTTGGAAACACTGCAAATGATGGAAGGAGAATTCAATATATCTCAATCAATAATAAGTTTGAAGTGCATATTGGATGCATAAGAAGTTAAATTGTAAACCTATAAATCTAATACTTCTTAAAGGAGGTCTATAAACAACTCATTCAAATATTTTGCTCATCTTCAACTAACACAAACACTTGTGATGGGTTTATGAGATCGGTACTGATTGTGTTATTAGTTGTGATTATCGGCCGATACCAATCCCCAGCCAGAGCATCCCTAGCTATTACATATCCATAATACACTGTGATATAGTCTGGTTCGTTATTTTGTTAGATCGTATTGCTTTCTCACTACAATTGATCCGATTTGTTTCAATCAAGCCAAGACCACCTCATTCAGGCAGTCTTGGACTGATTGATTTAGCGTGAATCAGAGAGCAATTGCGGGATTCACTTAAGCCAAACAAACCACGGCAAATGGGGAAACGCGCCAGGTTCCGAAACAAGTGTCTAGGTGTGAAAGCACTCTTATTGTGCTTAACAGTTAATGTCAAGACCACATCAACTTTCTTCCTTTTATTTATGATACATTATTACATGGCGATCTTAGAAAGACCACACAATTAATATTTATTTTAATGTTGTGATGCCTAAGTAGATTATTGCATTACATTACATCTGCATGTTTGAACTACTAGTGACAACCTAAATGTATTATGTTGAATCCACCTAAATTTCTAAAAAAAAGTAAGTTAACTTAATCGATTTGTGTGGGGACAACATGAAGGAATTGTGTTGAACCCAGCATTTCTTTACAGTGTATTGATTTATAACTGAATTTGATTATAAGGGCATCCAAAAAGCTTTACCTACTGAAGTGCCTTTATTCTCAGCATATACTGGCCTCTGGCAATGAACAGCGTGTTTGCTTTCACTGTTTGTGTTTCTGACAGTTGTAACAATAGTTTTCGCATGTGAGATAAGGCTGTGAGGCCATGGTAGGAGTACCATGTGTGGGGTGTGAGTCTGACGCAGACCCTCTCTATTAATAATCACTTCGATAAGATTACTGCACACTCAAGGGCTCCTTACTGAAACTGCACTCACAAATCACCAAAACTATACTCCGTTATCTAGCCTGAAAGTCTTCCATCAATGGACTGCATTATTTGCGAGCAGGTGGATCTTTGCTGCACTCCACAATTCAGGAGGTTTGCGTGGATAAACAACCATTAAACTTGCTTTTAAAATGAAAACAAATGCATTTATTTATTCACGCTCACTTCATTTCACTTTTATTGTTTGACTTTTTTAACACATCAACAGACAGCTGTGGACACCATATTTTCAAATGGTTTATTTTCACAGTTTTGTCTTTTAGCTATTTTAGACGCAAATTAGCTCTTTAGATGCAAATTAAAAATAGCATTTGGCCTAAATTGTATGCTCTTGTAAAACCGGTTTACTTTCATAGTGAATTCAACAGATATCTAGTATCATTTCCTAGCACAGTGGTTCTATTAAAACACCCACAGCACTGTAGAACAGGTTTGTTTAATGAGGAGTCGAGACGTGAAGCACATGACTGATATTTAGGCGACGCTGGCGCACCAAAGAGTTTGTACATGCCTAAAGTGTCAGATAGCCCAAGCTGAGAGAAGACAGACAGGAAGTAGTCATAAAAATATGCCTCTGACCTTAGTACGTCAAGAGATCATACAAAAGACGCTCTGCTGTCATTGGCTGTCAGTGAAATTCCTCTGATAGTCACCAGTGCTTTATAAGGGTTAGCTGGAGACGGTCTATGTTTATCAACAAACCCGGAGACCAGCTGAAACCTGACTCCCTCCGCGGGCCTCAGTTTACATCACAAAACCAAATCACTTAATACTGAGCAAGGCAGCGAGACACCTTCTGGACAGAACTGCTCATTGCTGTATAAATCTAAACCTTACAGTAAAAATACCCTCAAGAATTGTGTTGATTCTGCTCATTTTAAATAAGCAGTTTGAACACAGTGGGTAATTTGCTCTGGAATTGTTACGGATGCCGTGTGTCACAATTTCTCTTAATGTCCCCCCTGTAAAACTAGGAAAATAGGGAGAACATGAGGTCTAAGGCCCATTTAGACTAATGTGTTTTCGTTTTAAAAAAGTTTTGCTATGGTTATGCCATCCGTCCACACTACGCCGGAGTTTTCTAAAACGCTGCTGCTCCATGTCAGTGTGGATGGGGGAAAACGGAGACATGTAAAAACGGAGGATAGGCTGCAGACATTCGCCCCTCTGATTGGGGTTTTTCCCTCAATATTAAGTTGCCTACCCAGTTCAGTCCTGCATCCTCTCCTTGTAAGTTCAGACTTCGCAAGTTTGATATGGAAAACAGACTCCCGTGGATATGTCGGATAAATCTTCAAATGGAACAGTGTACTTTATAATCTTATTCACATCATCCTGGATACGTTGTTTCACTATCTTAATAAATAAAATGAAAACATGATATGAGGAACTGCGGTTTTCATTTTGATATCAACAACTTAACAGACATTAGAAATGTTGAGGCGTCGTGCCGCATATATGAGCGTCATCTTCACTGTATGCATGTTTAAACAAAACGAAGCCTATTACTGCCTCCTTTCATTTTCATTAAAAATACGAGACACTTTTGCTGAATATCAGTTTAATAATCAATAATGGCAATTATAAAAGTATAACATACAAAACATACAATACAGTTTATACAATATAGGAAATAAAGGCAAACAATCAGTCAATATACAGAATGTACGTGGTTACATTAATTATTAACTTATCTTTGCGCTCAGCCAAAACACGTTACCTGAGAACAAGTAATAGATTCAAAAGACCAAAGTTGGGGAATATGTCGTTAGATAGAGACAAGATTAATTAAATATCACGTTTAACAAATATAGTGAGATTGGATCCAGGGGTAGATCCTTGATGAACAGTCTGACGTGTGTGTGTGGTCACGTGATGTGTGTTTTCTGTGATTTGGTGTAGATGGAGAGCTGTTCAGAAACGCTGGGTGAAACGCTAATGTGGACGTGGATCGTTTTCATTCTAAAACACCGTTTTAAAACTAAAATGTACTAGTGTAAACGGGGCCTAAAATAAACGCTATGCGAGTTCATTCATTTATTCATTTTATTTTCGGCTTAGCCCCTTATTAATCAGGCGGAATGAACCGCCAACGTATCCAGCATATGTTTTTATGCAGCGAATGCCCTTCCAGCTGCAACCCATCACTGGGAAGCACCCATGCACTCTCATTTACACATATACACTACGAACAATTTAGTTCACCTATAGCGCATGTCTTTGGACTTGTGAAGGAAACCGGAGCACCCGGAGGAAACCCACTCGAACACAGGGAGAACTTTCAAACTCCACACAGAAATTCCACTGACCCAGCCGGGACTCGAACCAATAATCTTCTTGCTGTGAGGGGACAGTGCTAAACACTGAGCCACTGTGTCGCCCCTTAAACTACATTATCAGAATAGTAATAATAAAATATATAGAGCATGTTGACTTTTTGTATTTGATATCACTGGAAGCTGATGTAATAAGTCATTGTATTTGTGTTTTAGATCATCGAGGCCTTCTACAATGAGACGTGGACAGCTCGACACGGGGAAATGATCACTAAAACCACCTTGACTACCCTGTGGTCTCTGTCTGTGTCCATCTTCCCTATAGGTGGCATTGTTGGATCCTTCTCTGTCGGGCTGTTTGTCAACCGATTTGGAAGGTGAAATACAGTTAATCAGACAACTGATAGGGTTTGAGTATTAAAGGGATAGTTCACTCAAAACATTTACTGACAATTTACTTTTTACAAACCTACTGTATGTGACTTTCTTTTTTTGTTAAACACAGAAGAAGATATTTTGAAGAAATCTGGAAACCTATAACCACTGACTACCATAATATTTGTTGTTTTTTTCAGCTTTCTTCTTTCTTTCAGCTTTCTTCTTAATATCTTATTTTTTGTACATCAAAAGAAATAAACTCATAAAGGTTTGAAACCACTTGAGGGTAATTAAATAATGAGTAAATATACATTTTTGAGTGAACTGTCCCTTTAATTATGGCACCAAATTTCACATTATGGCACATTTAAACTTGTGATGAGTAAAATGTGCCTGTTTTTCTGATGCAGGAAGAATTCAATGCTTATGGTTAATGTTCTGGCTTTCATTGCTGCGGCATTGATGGGCTTCTCTAAGATGGCAGCATCCTGGGAGATGCTCATTATTGGACGGTTTGTGGTGGGCCTTTATTCTGGCCTGTCTGGTGGTTTTGTGCCCATGTATGTGGGTGAAGTGGCCCCTACAGCCCTCAGAGGAGCCCTGGGCACGCTTCATCAACTAGGCATTGTTGTTGGCATCCTCATGGCACAGGTACATCTAATCATTTCAGCAGTCTCAGTCACTATTTAAGTGTTTTTCCATATTTAAATTCAGGTTTTTGGTATTGTAGGTCTTCGGTATGGATGCTCTCATGGGTAATGCAACAATGTGGCCGTTCCTTCTGGGCTTTACCTTTATCCCAGCCCTGGTGCAGTGCTGTTTACTGCCTATATGCCCTGAGAGCCCTCGATTCCTGCTCATTAATCGCAACGAGGAAAGCAAAGCCAAATCTGGTGAGTATGGACCCATAGCCAACTCTACACATCAGGGTTATTTTTTCAATAAATATTTGTAAGTTTCATTTTAGTTAGTTTCATTAATGGTTTTGTTTTAGTTAGTTTTTATTATGTGAACACATTTCGATTTAGTTTTTATATATTTAGCTTTAGTTTCAGTTTTAGTAATTCTAGTTAAGCAGATTTAACAGAACACTCTTGTGCAAACCTAGTAATAAAAGTAAAATAATAGTTTGAACAGACACCGACTGAACCCAAAACCAAACTAATCCAACTTAAATTAATCAAAGTAAAACTAATGAAGAATTCAGGCAAACCTCTTCATATTAAAGATCATTTTCATAGTTAAACATGACTGGTTTATGTTTTTTGGTTAATGAAAAAAATGTGTTTGTCTGTAAAAGCACCAATTTGCTTATTAATTTAGATTATTATCTTTTTATTATTTCGGTTTCTCAGTGACAGTTGTTAGTTTCATTTAGTTTTAGTCTTTCATTTATTGTGAATACTTTACATTTTATTTAAATGAACGAAAATAGTTTTTGACCAGTAGCTTTAGTCTTAGTTTTATTTTTTGTTTACAAAAATAACCTTGCTACACACCCCTTTAAATGCACTGGGTGTCCACGAGACCTTAAACAAGGTGTCCGCGGGGTCTTAAAAAGTATTAAAAGTTGATCAATCAATTATGAGAAAATGAAAGCCCTTAAAAGGTATTAAAAAGTCTTGATCGCGTTTTACGCTGTCTTAAATTTTGTTCAAGCGTTGTCCAAAGTGTTTGATTCCAAAAAAGCATAAATAGATTTATTCTCCTCCTAAGATTAATTACTGTATGCTCAATCCACGTGATTGGTTCGGGCCGGGGCACGTCTGGCCAAGCTCCTCCGTCTGGGTGAGGTCACGTAATTTGCGACAAATGCGGGAAAGTGATGTGACGCTCTCCACATCATAGAGCAAAACAGACGGCAAAATAGGAAAATGTAAGTTTGTGTACTGCTGGTTGGAAAAAGATGAGTTTAGCCAATGGCTGAAGCCGTCGCTGAAAACAACCGTGTAATATTAACAATTGTTTATTAAGTTAAAGGTTTGATACTGATTAGAACTTGAAGTGGTGATGAGGTCTTAAAATATTCTGAGAAGGTCTTTAAAAAGTCTTAAAAGGTATTGAAATTACCTTTAGGATTCCTGCATTTACCCTGTTAAAAAGTCTTAAATTCACTGAAATATTGTGTTGTAGGTCTTACATCATTTTAAACTGGTCTTAATTGCCCTATGTCCAAGTAAAGCTTCCCAATTGGGCTGAAACCCAATCACCAATAATTCATCTCAAAACATTGATACAAGGCAGGATGGATCCATGATTTCATGTTGTTGACGCCAAATTCTGATGGTTCAACGTTTTTTCAATCTTCTTTTGTCCAGTTTTGGTGAGCCTGTGCGAATTGCAGCCTCAGTTTCCTTCTTTTTTTTTTGGACCATTATCTGTAAACCCTCGAGATGGTTGTGCATGAAAATCCCAGTAGATCAGCAGATTCTGAAATATTCAGACCAGCCCGTCTGGCACCAACAACAACACTTTCAAAGTCACTTAAATCACTTAATCACTTAAATTCTTTCCTATTCTGATGCTTGGTTTGAACTGCAGCAGATCATCTTGACCGTGTCTACATGCCTAAATGCATTGAGTTGTTGCCATGTGATTGGCTGATTAGAAATTTCTGTTAACAAGCAGTTGGACAGGTGTACCTAATAAAGTGGCCGGTGTGTGTATATTTAATTTTTTTATTGCAAAGAGATACAGTTCACAACAGCTCTTAGACATTTTTACAGCAAATTCTTCCTAAATTCTTCCTAAAAAAGAAAACTAAAGCAACGCATACCTTTACATGATCTTCACTTAATACAAAGACTATTTACAAAGGTAACCGGGCCATTAGAAAAGTCTTTAGTGTTTAGCTGTGTGTAAGTCTGAAATTTCGTTCATAATCGTCTAAAAGGGTCTTTAAAAGTCTTCAATTTATTTGAAAGAAACCTGCATAAACTCTGATGCCATCAACTTAATATTTTTGTGTGTTTAGTGCTTAAGAAGCTGCGCGGGACTACAGACGTGAGCGTAGACATGCAGGAGATGAAAGAGGAGAGCAGACAGATGATGAGGGAGAAGAAAGTCACCATTCCTGAACTCTTCCGCTCTCCGCTTTACCGGCAGCCCATGGTTATAGCCATCATGCTTCAGCTGTCTCAGCAGCTCTCTGGAATCAATGCTGTGAGTACCTGCTCATGCACTACACACTATATTTTAATAGAACACATGGATTTAACCTGGTTTATGTTGTTGTGTAGATATTCTACTACTCTACAAAGATCTTTGAGAAGGCAGGTGTGCAGCAGCCGGTTTACGCCACTATCGGAGCTGGAGTTGTCAACACTGCATTCACTGTAGTGTCAGTGAGTATCACATTAGTACACAGACATGAACATAAACGCAACGGCGCCTCTGCTAAAATTTGAATCATTATTTTTGTCATTTTTTAAAAAAGTTATAAAAGGTAATATATTAGTATTGTCAAGCCATTCATTGACCTCTGCAGCTGATGGTCAGAACTGCAGAAACTGTTGTTAATTTGCCAACGTCACTTTAGAGCTAGTATTTGAATGATTCTCTAGCATAATGTCTAAAGTGAAGACAAAAATGTTGCTGACATTTTAAGATTATAAGGCCGAACGGCATGAGATGCCATCAGTCTACAGTGATTTCCATAATTTTTTTGCTGCAATTAGGATATCGCAATAATTAACCCCAAAAAAGCCAAAGCAAAGCAAAAACTACCAGATTACTGTGGAATAAATTAGGGATGCTTCGATCGATTAGCCGAAGATCAGACTTTGGCCGATAATCACATTTAATGACTCGATCGGTAATCGGCAATCTGGCCAATCTCAAGAACCGATCGCAGGTGTTTGTTTATGAGTTTACAAGCAGAGGAAGACGCACGTGCACTCCCGTATATTGTACATAGCCTACAGCAGTCACAACATGTGAGGAGGTAAATGATGCATGGGGGCATGAGCGATCGATACAGATGCTGTGTGATCTGTTTATACAGTCTATTGGCGCGACTGGCGTGAGTGATGCTCTCTTTCTTGCAAGTGCAACCATTGTATTTCCAGTGCTCTGCAAGTCTTCTGCATATCATAGTAGCTCCTTGATCCCCAAAATGAGTTAAGATATGCAGAAATCATGGCAACGAGAGTGAATAAGCAAAAGAATTGTGGGAGAGGCACAGTGATATTCTAAGCATTACATTTGTTAGGTTAAATGAATAGAGCAGTAAAGATATCACCAGTGTAAATCCCCCTCTCTGTCATAGAGCTATCTAGCTGCTGAGACTCTCCTGATCTGCTGTCAGTCGTTGGAGACAAGCAAAATATTCTAATGGTCCTGCATGTTTTTAAGCCATTTTTTGCATATAACATTCATTGCTCTGCTCAGTATGATAGGCTAATGGCCGCCAGCAAGCTAAATCTTAAAAATTACAAATATTTTAAATAGGCACTATCCTTATAAATAAACCGCATAGTTGCAATCTAAACAACTACATTCTCGCCTTAAAAAGATTTTTTTGCAGTGCCGTAAACATATAAAATGAAAATATGCATGATGTAGTCAAATGCTATATTTATTATAATGAGTTAAAATTATTACTGTGTAACATAATATTAATATGTGTATTGTTATTGTTCTACAGTTGTTTGTGGTAGAGCGTGCCGGCCGCAGATCTCTGCACCTCTTGGGACTGCTGGGAATGGCTGGATCTGCTATTCTGATGACCATCGCTCTTGCCTTACTGGTATGCAAACTCTATTTACTTGCTTGAATGACACAGTGTCAGCATTTACAGGTATTAATCCATCATACGGTCAGCCTTGCGGTCCAGAGGATTTCAGTATATGTGATCTGATGGCTTTATTGTATATGTCTATTGCCCAACAGGAAAAATATGACTGGATGTCCTACATGAGCATTGTAGCTATCTTTGCCTTTGTGGCCTTCTTTGAGATCGGACCCGGCCCCATCCCATGGTTTATTGTGGCTGAACTGTTCAGTCAAGGCCCAAGACCCTCAGCATTTGCTGTCGCTGGATTTTCCAACTGGACAGCCAACTTTATCGTGGGCATGTGCTTCCAGTATGTTGAGGTAAGAGGCTGCTGGGAAACACATCAAGGAAATTGGGATGTTTTGATTTTGCTACATAATTCTGGCTATGAATGCAGTGACTCCATGATAAATATTGGGAATGCTAACTAAAACCCATATATTTTATATATGCAGTTGAGGACAAAATTATTAGACCTCCAGTGAAATTTAAATTTTTTTTTTAATATTTCCCAAGGGCTGTTTACCTGAGAATTTTTTCCCAATACATTTTTACACATACTAGGTTTAATAATTAATTTCTTTTATCTCTGCCATGATGACAGTACAAAATGTTTTACTAATTATTTTGCAAAATAATACTTTTCAGCTTAAAGTGCAGTTTAAATACTTTTTAATTATTTTTATTAGGTTAATTATTTTAACTAGCTAATTAAAGTTAATTATACAAGTCATTGGACAACAGTGGTTTGTTCTGTAGCCAATCAAAAATATATAAGTTCTTGAGGAGGGATAATAATAATGACCTTAATATGTATTAAATTTTTTTTTTAATAACTGCTTTTATTCCAGCCAAAATAAAATAATACACCTTTTTTTCCAGAAAAAAAAAATAGTGCATTGAAATTTTCCTTGCTCTGCTCTTTGGCAGTATTTTATGTTTGGGCTATAAGCATTCTTTTTTGAAAAGTATTTTATATTCTGTCCATTTCTATTGTATGTAACCTTCTACAATACTATACTTTATCAAATATTTACCCTGAATAAATAAGCTAGCTCTCTGCAACTCTCACATGGTTGCCCACTGAAGCTAAACAGGGCTGCGCCTTGTCAGTACCTGAATGGGAGACCACATGGGAAAGCTAGGTTGCTGCCGGAAGTGGTGTTAGTGAGACCAGCAGGGGGCGCTCAACTTGTGTGAACAAACCATCCTTGACTTGCCTAATTACCCTAATTATGCTAGTTAAGCCTTTAAATGTCACTTTAAGCTGAATACTAGTATCTTAAAAAATATCTTGTAAAATATTATGTACTGTCATCCTGACTGAAGCAAAGAAAGTCTGGTAATGGAGGTGAGGATCCACGTGCAGTTTAATAATCAAGAGTAGTCAGGCAGGCAATGGTCAAACAGGTAGAAACAGGAGCATAAAAGGTAATCCAAAGAACGTGGTTAAAAACAGGCGAATGGTGAGTACAGGCGGCCAAACAACAAGAACGATAAACAAAGCAAAGCGTCAAAACACTGGAAGACAAGACAAAGGAAAACACTTTGTATTGTTGGCAAAAAACAAGACTAAGCCAAGTGTAAGTGTGAATCAGATGGCCCAGTGTGAGCTTAACTAAAATGACTAAAACTGAAACTAAAGCTAAATATATTAAAACTAAGTAGAAATGTGTTCACAAAATAAAAAATAAACTAAAACAAAACTTTTATTGAAACTAACTAAAAGGAAACTTACAAATAATAATTGAAATAAAACTGATTTGGACTGTAATAACCCTGGTGTGAGAGTTGGTTATGGGTCCATACTCACCAGATTTGGCTTTGCTTTCCTCGTTGCGATTAATGAGCAGGAATCGAGGGTTCTCAGAGCATATAGGCAATAAACGGCACTGTACCATGGACGGAATAAAGGTAAAGCCCAGGAGGAACGGCCACATAGTCGCATTACCCATGATAGCATCCATACCGAAGACCTACAAGATTGTGATATATATCATTATCAAGATGGGAGATGACTTCTAAAAAAACTTTTACTGATTTGATTTGCCTATTTACCATATTTCCTCTTTGTCCATGTGTTGAACAGGAGGTCTGTGGGCCGTACGTGTTTGTCATCTTCACCGTGTTCTTACTCTGCTTCTTCATCTTCACCTTCTTCAAAGTCCCCGAGACCAAGGGCCGGACGTTCGACGAGATCTCCGCCGGTTTCCGTCAGGCATCAGGAGCAGAGAAACACACGCCTGAAGAGCTCAACAGTCTGGGGGCGGACTCTCAGCTATAAACACACCCCCTCTGGCCCCGCCCACTCCTGCATACAACTACTGAGCTGAAGGGGCCTGTCAATCAAACATATCTGCACTCGCCTCTTAGTCGTCCCGCAATTCCCCACACACACGCGCTGAACCAGCAGAGCGTGAGACTGGGGTTTGAAAAGGCAGCGAGTAAGAGTAATTATCATATTCCTTTTATCAGAAAGATGATCGTTTTATGACATGTTTGAGGTGTCGTATATTTGCATTGCTGAGTCGCTTTGGCTAGATTCATTAGGTTTTATGCTTTTTTTAATATACCTTAACTGTTACTTCTGCTGCGCGAAGAGAGAGTACACATCATCAGAGGTCACATGGTCCTTTCTGACCAATCCGCCACACTGTTGACGTCAGGAATCCACTGTGACTGACAATTCAATACTGTATTCCAGGTGACTGTATATATCAGACAGAAAAGTCTTGAAAAGTGGCTTTGATGAAAGAAGAGTCATGCGTCATGATTAGCAATCGAGGCTGTTTTAAGGTGCACGTCAATTTGAATAACAGGATTCAATTAAATGTATATATATATATATATATATATATATATATATATATATATATATATATATATATATATATATATATATATATACATATATACATATATACATATATATATATATATATATATATATATATATATATATATATATATATATATATATATACATATATATATATATATATATATATATATATATATATATATATACATATATAAATATATATATGGAAAAGTTTCTTTGGATTTAAAGTTTATAATTGTGTTTGTGTAAAAATGTTAGTCTGAATTTATTTAATTGTATTCTTTTATCTTATTTCTTATTTATTTATTTTTTAATTTCAGAAGAGTTAATATATCAATATTTAGAGAAATATCTCCATTTATAGAGTTAAAGGTCCCATTAAATTAAAGTGTTTTTTAGGTATTAGTTTCAGTAGTGTTAGATTTTTAAGATATTTATAAGCTAGTGTGCCCCAAAACAGTGACAAAATTCGCTTTTAGAAGGTATAAAACTGATATAAACATGTAAAGCTTGTAGTTTGTCACTTCCACCTATATGGATCAACGGTTTTATTCACGTCACTTTATACTACAGTTCCTTATCACATCATAACCAATCAAATGCTCTTTAGTATCTGGCATGCCCCGCCCCCTTTAAGAAGCTTCTCATTTGTTTTTTATTTGATGCACTTGAGCTCAACCACTCTCGCTGGCAGAGCTGTGATAAAACAAAACACTATTGGCTGTTTTTTTTAAAGAGGGAGGAGCTACTCTGTGTCCCACCCTCTTTTCGTGTTTCAGTTGAGATTGTCAAACATTGAATAAAAATGCACATTTCAAAGCACTTCACGGGACCTTTAATATATATCGATATTTAGAGGAATAATCCCGACTTACAATCACAACAAATGAAAGCATTTATTATTCTGACCAGTTTTCTGTAAAACAAACAAACAAAAAGCTCTGAAATGTATGCACTTATAGAATAAAAGAAATATTTAATGAACATTTTACTCAAACACATACCTAACAAATCCAGAGAAACTTTCAAAATATCTAGACTTCACTAAACCTGAATAATTCAAGCCCTAGTAAATATGCTTCATTTACATTAGAAAGCGCATAGTTCATCTACTTATTTTAAAGACAATGGGTTTACTCACTTTTTAAAGTAGTCAACTAATCGCTTTTTACATTGTGTGTAATTTTTATTTTTATTACTACTTAAAGTTAGTAAACTTATTGTAACTTAAAACTGTTAAGTTGACTTAACTCAATTTTTATAATTATGTGCATAATTAATCGACTTATTTTTAAGGCAACAGTTTAGGTAAAGTCAACTAATTGCTTTTTACAATGTACGTAATTTTATTCTGACTTTACTTACAAAAGAGTTAGTAAAGTCATTTTAACTTGGAACTGTTAAGTTGACTTAACTTAATTTTTATAATTATGAACAGTTCATCTACTTATTTTAAAGGCAATGGGTTTACTCACTTTTTTAAAGTAGGCAACTAATCGCTTTGTACAGTTTATGCCATTTTTATGTTGACTATAAAAAGTTAGTAAAATCATTGTAACTTAGAACTGTTAGGTTGACTTAATTTTTATAATTATGTGCATAATTAATCTACTTAATTTCAAGGCAACAGTTTTAACTCAAACAGTTTAAGAAGTCAACTAATTGATTTTTACAATGTATCCCATTTTTATGTTGACTTAAACTCATTGTAATTTAGAACTGTTAAGATAACTTAACCTAATTTTTATAATTATGCTTTTTATATTATATTATATATTTATATTTACTCACTTTTTAAAGTAGTCACCTAATTACTTTTTACAATACATGTTATTTTTATGTTAACTACTTTAAAAAGTTAGGAAACTCATTGGAACTTGAAACTCAACTTAATTTTTGTAATTATCCACAGTTCATTTACTTAAGCTAAGTCAACTTTAAAAAGTATGTAAACTCATTGGAACTTAGAACTGTTTAGTTGACTTAACTTAAGTAAATGAGCTGTGGATAATTACAAAAATTAAGTTGAGTTTCAAGTTCCAATGAGTTTACTAACTTTAAGTATTCAACATGAAAATGAGGTTCATTGTCAAAGCAATTAGTTGACTTTACTTAAAAAAGTTAGTAAACCTGTTGCCTCAAGAAAATGACTATGTCTATAATTATAAAAATTAAGTTCCAAGTTCCAATAACTTTACTAACTTTTAAAAGTCAACATAAAAATGACGTACACTGTAAAAAGCAACTAATTAACTTAACTTTAAACAGTGAGTAAACCTGTTGCTATAAGTAAATGAACTATGTGGAGAATTACAGCAACACGTTAACTCATTTATTTTAAGTAAAGTCAGCTAATCGCTTTTACAATGTACTTCATTTAACTTCGAAACTCTTCTGCATCGCAAGCTTTTTACGAGGTATTTTGTCCCTACATCCATATCAACATGTCCTCTTTTGTTGCCTTTAAGATTCACCACATCTGCGAATTGATATTTTGTAACAAAGTCGTGCAGATATAATCACTTCCTGGACATTTCTGAAAGCGTTTCATTATGTTACACGCCACCAAAAAATCACCTTTTCCCAAACAAGGCCGATCACTTTTGAATGCACAACGACATGCACTCTTTACTGAAAGTATTAGCAGTTATCATAAAGTACAGCGTATATTTTTATATCCAATAATTCATGATGTCCCTTTTCAGACAGACTCGCTCGGGTAAAGTTTAAAAAGCGTTTTGCACAGTCGACTTGAAGAGTTGGGAAACACGGAGAGCGACCAAAATGCACTGTGACCGGTGTCATAATAAGAGTCACTCTGAACCTCAGACCATTGATGATGCTGTCGAGCACAAACCACGTGTCTTTTTTGACTTGATTTGATTTCTGAACATGTTTCGAAGCAGTACGCCCGGCTCCAACGTGCCTTGTCATTTTTCAGCCTTCTACTTTTGCTCTCATCTTTGGTTTTCCCTTTTTAAACCTACTCATCCATAAGTATTTGTGATTTCTTTATTATTTGACGCACAGCGAATTCACCAAATGAGGTTTTTCACCTTGAATGTGAGCGTGCATATGTTGATGTAATCTGCTGCAACACTACACAGTGCGTCGGCTTCACATTTAGACTTTTATTATGTAAATCTGAGTTTTACTTTAAGTTTTAACCTTCTTGGTTGATGTTGGCCTATATTAAATCACCTCTTTATAGATGTTTTTTCACGTTGAGTGTGTGTGTGTGTGTGTGCGCGCATGTGATATTTGTCCAGTTTGCCAGAGATACAGCAGGACAGATAATTTCTGTTTTAACACCAGCATTTTGAATACATATTCACTCTCACTGCATTCCATACGGGAGCATTTTGTGTGTGTGTGTGTGTGTGTGTGTGATGTTTTGTATACTGTACATCAGAATGAGACAAGTGTGTGTGTGTTAGATCATATGCATGTGAACGAGTGTGAAATCACTGAGTGTGTTGTGTTCAAAGAATACTCAGAAGAATTAGATCACCTTTTTTAGTCTGTGGACAGTGGTGATTTCCGGCTGTAAGTGTAAATAATGGATGTAAAATAGAGTCGCTCGAGAGACGTTGTAGTTTTATAGTGTGATGATTTCATGTTTTCATCTGTCAGTTTCCTGTTTTTATAATGTAGACTATATTTCTTTTCTTTTTGTTTGTTTTTTTTGCTCTTGTGCACTATCATGGTAGTCAATACTGTAAGTAAACTGTTTTGTTTTTTTAAGGCACACTGTATTTATTAGTTCACTTAATTTATTTAGGTTTTTTTTTTTGGCTTTCTGTCATGGAAATAAAATTGTTTTAAAAAACATTCGTGAATCCGTGAATGAATTGACGGGCGTCACGGTGGCGCAGTGAATAGCACAATCACCTCACAGCAAGAAGGTCTCTGGTTTGAGCCTCGGCTGGGTCAGTTTCTGTGTGGAGTTTGCATGCTCTCCCCGTGTTCGCGTGGGTTTCCTCCGGGTGCTCCGGTTTCCTCCACAGTCCAAAGACGTGGTATAGGTGAATTGAATAAACTAAATTGGTAGTAGTGTATGTGAGTGTGTGTGTGGGTGTTTCCCAGTGTTGGGTTGTGACTGAAAGGGCATCCGCTGTGTAAAAATGTGCTGGATAAGTTGGCGATTCATTGCACTGTGGCGACCCACTGTTGGCGATCAGTGTGGATGAGGGTCACAAATTGATGGGCTACAAATTTAATATTAAGAAATTTAATTGAACTACTACATCAAATACTTGATGACTCACCATTAAAGAGAAATATTCATTCATTTTCCTTCGGCTTACTCTCTTTATTCATCAGAGTTCACCACAGCGGAATGAACCGCCCTTATCCAGCATATGTTTTACTCAGTGAATGCCCTTCCAGCTGCAACCCAGTACTGGGAAACACCCATACACTCACATTCTCACACTCATGACACGTTACACGTTTACACATCAACCCTTTTGTTTTTATTAAAAAGTGACTACACTGTAGATAGTAGTATAAAACTTATTTCCATACACTGCCAATCACACATGCTTTAGCTGAGTTTATGAACGCGGTTGCCTATCAGAAGCATTCAGATTATTTTTGTTGTCACAAATTTTAGATAAGTAAATTCCGCTGATGGTGAAGAAAGCTTCGGTAAGGATAACGGTAAGTCTTTTGACATTGTGTGGAAGTTTCCACTATGACGTCTACCATACTTTGGTCAATATGACATTGGTTTAAGATGTTTGCCTGATGTTAGATTTCGGTCACTTACCAACACAACCAAAAATCAACCAAATATCAACATTATTTGACGTCATTATTGGACGTCATTAGGTGTCAAACTCACTTCCTGGAGGGAAGTACTGCACAGTTTAGTTCCAACTTCCAACCCTGCTCCAACTGTCACGGATTGGTCAGGCTCTCACGATCCCCACTCACGAAGATCACCATCACCTGACTTCTAATGAGCACACAGCTGCATCACATTCACGAGCACCAGATAAAAGCACAGCACTCCAGTCGCTCATTGTCCGGGCTCGTCTCGACGAAAGCGGACAACTGAGCGACCACTCAGCGTAGTCATCCTCAGCTAAAACAAACGCTTTACTTACCTGTTCTCTTTGTATTCCTCCTAGTCTTCCTGGTCCACCCGAATCGTCCTGTCTTCCAGTCCTTCCAAGTCTGTGTCATCCTCTGTCAGCTGTATCTGGTGTGTGCTGTCCATCCTCGTGTATTCCTGTTACCCAGCCACGGAGGAAAAGACCCCAACATCACTCCTGATCCTCCTGGCTATCCTTCATGTGCTCCTTGGTGTCATTTAATAAACACCCTAACGTTTCCTTACCTCTGTCTCCTGTCCGCTTCATAACAGAAGCCCGGACCAATAACGACGACAACATGAGCACCCCCGATCACTTTCAAGAGCTGGTGGACCAGTTGAAGCGGATTCTACAGCCACCAGCTCCACTTTCCAACGCACCACCAGCACCGAGCACTTCCGCCTCCACAGTTTCTTCTTCGGCCCTTCCTTCCAGTCCCATGGCCCGACCAGCGCCCTACTCAGGCGGAGCGGGGGAGTGCAATGGTTTTCTGTTACAATGTTCCCTCATATTCGAAATGCAACCTTCTCTATATCCCACAGATAAGTCAAAGATCGCCTACATCGTATCACTACTCTCTGGGCCTGCACTTAAATGGGCTGAGACGATCTGGAACCAAGCCGGGCCGGTCATGAATTCCATCACTACCTTCACGGAGTATTTCAAAGAGGTGTTTGGACGTTCTGATGGGGAAGTAGCCGCTGGAGAGCAGCTGTATCATCTAAAGCAAGGTACTCTATCTACACAGGAATATGCTCTCCGGTTTCGCACTCTAGCAGCTGCAAGTGGATGGAATGAGAGATCGTTGTTGACCACGTACCGGCTCGGCTTGGAACCCACTCTCCGAATCCAGCTGGCCACATTAGATGATACTATGGGTCTGGAGAGATTCATCCAACATTCTCTCCGATGTTCCGATCGTCTCCGTTCCTATCAACAGGACACCATCACCCCCTCGTCTGCACTCCTCCAATCGCCTGAGTCAACAGCCTCTCCAGAACCAGAACCCATGATAATAGAGTCTGGAAGACTGACATCAGCGGAACGACAGAGGAGGCTGACCCGGGGTCTGTGTCTATACTGCGGTGTCAGTGGACACACCCGTATGGAGTGTCCCCTTCGTCCCATTCGGACTTCAGTGAGTGTATTCAGTACGAATATTGAACAATGTAAACCACTTACTACCACCGTACAAATAACTACTGCCTCTATTTCTCTCCTTGTCACAGCCCTCATCGACTCCGGGTCAGCAGGGAACTTCATCTCCCAATCCCTCTGTCGTCAACTCCACCTACGTACTGAGGCGTCCTCGCATATATACCAGATACAACCGATAACCCAGTGCACTCGATCTTCGACCCGTATCCATCGACAATGCGAAGACATCCTTCTTCAAGTGGGGTTGTTACATCAAGAGAGGATTCAATTTCTGGTTCTGGAGGGTGCAAATATGGACATCATTCTAGGGCGCCCGTGGCTGGTGAAGCACGATCCCATCATCTCTTGGGGCACAGGAGAGATAAAGAAATGGGGATCTGGATGTACACCTACCTGTTTTCCAAATCTCCCTCTTCAAGGTCGGAACCCCATTTCTTTGTTTACAACATCGGTCGAGAGTCCTCCTGAGAAGCAGTCTATCCACATTCCTAAGGAGTACAGCTCCTTTCATGATGTCTTCTGCCCCAAGAGAGCTTCCCAGCTACCGCCGCATCGGCCATGGGACTGCGCGATCGACCTAGTTCCAGATGCCCAGTTGCCAAGAGGTAGGATCTACCCGCTCTCGCTTCCAGAGAATCAGGCAATGGAAGATTACATAAGGGAGGCTCTGAGTCAGGGGTACATACGTCACTCAAAATCACCAGCCGCCTCAAGCTTCTTCTTTGTGGCCAAGAAGGACGGAGGGCTGCGTCCATGCATCGACTACAGGGTCCTAAATAACGGTACAGTAAAATACCGATATCCCCTTCCTCTGGTACCAGCCGCTTTGGAACAGCTCCGAGAAGCTAAAGTCTTCACTAAATTGGACCTCCGCAGCGCGTATAATCTGATAAGAATACGTGAGGGGGACCAATGGAAGACAGCATTCGTGACCCCTACTGGCCACTATGAATATGAGGTCATGCCTTACGGTCTGGTCAACGCCCCCTCCGTATTCCAAAACTTCATTCATGAAGTCCTCCGGGAGTTTCTTCACCACTTTGTAATAGTGTACATAGATGACATCCTCATTTACTCCCGGAGTGAGGCCGAACATCGCCAACACGTTGCGGAGGTCCTACACACATTGAGGGAACATCACCTCTACCTCAAAGCGGAGAAATGCTCATTCCACCAGAAGTCGATTCATTTCTTGGGATACATCATTGACCAAACCGGTATACGTATGGATGGGAAGAAAATTGAGGCTGTTCTATCCTGGTCAGAACCCACTTCCATTAAGGAGCTCCAGAGGTTTCTTGGGTTTGCTAACTTTTATAGACGGTTTATCAAGGACTACAGCAGGATTACATCACCTCTCACTAATCTCCTCAAGGGTAAACCCAAAGGACTGGAGTGGACCAAAGAAGCAGCCGCAGCCTTCCGCCTTCTTAAGAAGGAGTTCACAAGGGCCCCACTCCTGACTCATCCTGACCCAAATCTTCCTTTCGTGGTGGAAGTGGACGCATCCACCACCGGCGTCGGGGCAGTATTATCCCAACATCATGATACACCGCCCCGACTGCATCCCTGTGCCTATTTCTCTCGGAAGTTGAGCCCGGCGGAGCAGAATTACAGCATAGGAGACAGGGAGCTTCTAGCAATCAAGCTAGCCTTGGAGGAGTGGCGTCACTGGTTGGAGGGAGCCAAACATCCGTTCCAGGTGATCACAGATCACAAAAACCTCCAATATATCAAAGAGGCCAAGAGACTATGTCCACGTCAAGCCAGATGGTCACTTTTCTTCTCACGTTTTGATTTCTCCATTTCCTATCGTCCAGGACCCAAGAATCTAAGAGCAGACGCTCTCTCTCGTTTACACGAGCATCACGATCATGAAGAACTCCCAACGAAGATTCTTCCCGAACACATCTCCATTTGTCCGATCACCTGGAACGCTCCTCCAGTCGTTGCCACTCCGGAAGCCCCTGCTCCGCCGGGATGCCCTCCTCATCGGCAGTTCATACCACCTGAACACCGGGTAGATCTGATCCACTCCTTACATACCTCGCTAGGCACTGGACATCCAGGGATCAACAATACTCTCTCGCTAGTATCCCAACGATTCTGGTGGCCAAACATGGCAAGGGATGTGAGGCAATATGTTCAGGGCTGTAAGGACTGTGCCCAATCCAAGAGCCCACGTCATCTACCCGCTGGAAAGCTCCATCCCTTGCCGATTCCGAACCGTCCCTGGTCACACCTAGGAGTGGACTTTATCACTGACCTCCCCTCGTCAGAAGGTAATACCTGTATTCTAGTCATCGTAGATAGATTCTCAAAGTTTGTCAAACTAATCCCTCTGAAAGGTCTTCCCACAGCCTTTGAAACAGCCGACAATATCTTTAATCAAGTCTTCAGGTCATTTGGTATTCCAGAAGATATTGTGTCGGACAGAGGTCCACAGTTCATCTCACGTCTATGGAAAGCCTTCTTCAAGCTCCTAGGTGTGGCCGTCAGCCTCTCTTCTGGATATCATCCCCAAACCAACGGGCAGACAGAGAGGAAGATTCAGGAGGTGGGACGGTTCCTGAGGACCTTCTGCAGTGGTCACCAGAGCTCCTGGAGCCAGTATTTGGGCTGGGCAGAATATGCCCAAAATTCACTGCGGCAACCCTCCACCGGACTCACGCCATTCCAGTGCGTCCTGGGCTTCCAACCACCGCTCTTTCCCTGGGATGGCGAACCATCTGATGTCCCCGCAGTGGATCACTGGTTCCGGGAGAGCGAGAGAGTCTGGGACGAGGCTCATCAACATCTGCAGAGGGCAGTCCGTCGAAGCAAGGTAACCGCCGATAGAAGAAGGTCTGAAGAACCCAGATACACACCCGGACAAAAGGTGTGGCTATCCACCCGGGACATACGCATGCGACTGCCCTCTCGCAAGTTAAGTCCCCGATTTGTTGGTCCCTTCACCATCGTGGAACAGGTTAACCCCGTCACCTACAAACTACAATTACCCTCTCACTACCGTATTCACCCCTACATTCCACGTATCACTCCTGAAACCCTATCACGATCCTGTTCTTCCCTCCACAGAGCCTGACCACGAAGAGGAACCCCCTCCTCCACTGCTCCTAGAAGAAGGAGCCGTCTACGCAGTGAAGGAGATCTTGCGTTCCCGACGTCGTGGTGGCCAGTTGGAGTACCTGGTGGACTGGGAAGGGTACGGCCCCGAAGAAAGGACATGGGTTCCCAGAGCTGATATTCTCGATCCTAGTCTCATGGTGGAGTTTCATGAGAGCCACCCTGAGTTCCCAGCGCCTAGAGGCAGAGGGAGACCACCACGGCGTCGGAGGTGTCGGCCCTCAGGAGCGGGCCCTGGGGAGGGGGGTACTGTCACGGATTGGTCAGGCTCTCACGATCCCCACTCACGAAGATCACCATCACCTGACTTCTAATGAGCACACAGCTGCATCACATTCACGAGCACCAGATAAAAGCACAGCACTCCAGTCGCTCATTGTCCGGGCTCGTCTCGACGAAAGCGGACAACTGAGCGACCACTCAGCGTAGTCATCCTCAGCTAAAACAAACGCTTTACTTACCTGTTCTCTTTGTATTCCTCCTAGTCTTCCTGGTCCACCCGAATCGTCCTGTCTTCCAGTCCTTCCAAGTCTGTGTCATCCTCTGTCAGCTGTATCTGGTGTGTGCTGTCCATCCTCGTGTATTCCTGTTACCCAGCCACGGAGGAAAAGACCCCAACATCACTCCTGATCCTCCTGGCTATCCTTCATGTGCTCCTTGGTGTCATTTAATAAACACCCTAACGTTTCCTTACCTCTGTCTCCTGTCCGCTTCATAACACCAACACACTTACAGTTGAAGTAAAAAATTATATATTATATTTGATGTTTAACAGAGCAAGCAAATTTTCACAGTATGTCTGACAATATTTTTTCTTCTGGAAAAAAAGTTGTATTAGTTTTATTTTGGCTAGAATAAAAGCAGTTTAGAATTTTTAAACACCATTTTAAGGTCAAAATTATTAGCCTATTTAAGCTATTTTTTTCCAATAGTCGACAGAACAAACCATCATTATACAATAAGTTGCCTAATTACCCTAACCTGCCTAGTTAACCTAATTAACCTAGTTAAACCTTTAAATGTCACTTTAAGCTGTATAGAAGTGTCTTGAAAAATATCTAGTCAAATATTATTTACTGTCATCATGGCAAAGATAAAATAAATCAGTTATTAGAAATGAGTTATTAAAACTATTATGTTTAGAAATGTGTTGAAAAAATCTTCTCTCTGTTAAACAGAAATTGGGGAAAAAATAAAAAGGGGGGGGGGGGGGGGTAAATAATTCAGGGGTGCTAATACATCTGACTTCACCTGTGGGTTTCAAACAAACCTGAAGGACTTAATTAGTCTGGTTGGAACTAAGCTGTGCAGAGCTGCGGCCCTCCAGGAGTTTGACACCTGTGCATTTGACACTGGCTTGACATTGAATGTTGGTCACCTGACGTCACGACATAAATCTAACCTAATATTAATGTCTTACTACATTGTATGTATGTTAAATATTTCTGGTTTGATGTTGAATGTCTATTTAATATACTCAGTGGTCATATAATTAATATAAAGAAAAGAGATGTCATATTTTACCTAGATGAAAAAAAGATATAGATATTATTATAAATTATATATTATCTGGCAAGTTTCATTTACGCAAGTGTAAATGGTCGGAGAGGAAGCCTAAAATCTATTTCGAGGCTGATTTAAAAATGTATTTTGAAACTCTTAAAAGTCTTTCAAGTCATAAAGAAACCAGAAGTGTGAATATTCTCCAAAAATGAAACTCCTTTTCTCTGTGGTAAATGTTTTAGGCTACCTGCTCTTGTCCTTTCGTTGTTGTTTTTTTCGTTTTGTAATTTTGCTTACAGATGTTATGCTAATATGTGAATATTTGTTATGCGTTTGATTAGAAATGTTCAGCAAATACAATAAAAAATGCTATCAAGGGTGTAGATTTGCTCTTGACATTGATGGGGACATACATGCCTATAGCATATGCATAGAACAGCACAAATGAATGAAAACGAATAAAGGCGAATAATAACAATTAATGAAACGTGTCCCATGCTGCAAAAGTCAATATGCTTGATTTTACTGCAATCTGGCTTGCAGGAGATATGAATGTAGAGAAATTTAGAGAGGCACATGACACAATTGAATTGTTTTATCTTGATTATTATTTTTCGTAATCATGAAACCCAAAATTGATACTGAATTTTGATTAATTGCACAGCTTTGTTTAATATTATTATGGTGGACTCCAAGCGAACTTTAAAAACTTGACTCTTTGAAAAGTTGCTTATGTCCACTTCTTGTACAGTGATGGAGGACTGGAAAAGTCCTTGTTTTAGCGCTTCACACATTCAAATGTAATAACAGCTGTCATTAACAGCATAAATAGACCCAGACATTCACAATGTCCTTATGTGTTTTTTTTTTTTTTGGGGGGGGGGGGGGGGGGGGGGGGGGGGCGAGAGAACCCGAGAAGAGAATGATTTAATCCTTTCTGTGTGTTACTAAGGGTTGACGGAGCATTATTTTATTTTGATGGTGATTCAATTATTCGTGGGGACATTTCAGTAATTGCTGGACATGATGGGGACACCCCCTTACTATGTTCTGTGCAAAAATCACTTTACGCCACTCAATTAAAATAAAAAAAGATTATTGCTACTTTTTATCTCGCAATTCCATGATATAAAGTCAGAATTCTGAGATTAAAAAGTCACAATAACCTTTTTTTTTTCAGAGGGAACAGGCTTGCAGCTTTAAGAGCATTTAAAACATTTTCTGGGTCAAACATGCAGTTATATTTGGCGAGTTTGTGCTTTTAAACTGCAGAATTTATAATTACTGTACTAATTTTACTGTGTAAAGCTATGCTGTTTATGTAAAACTGCTATATAAAACTGAAAACACCTGAATTATTTGTATTTGAGCCGCATTAAACAATTTATTGTTTTGGCAACACTTTATTTGATGGTCCATTTGAGTATTAGCAGACTGTCTGCTCAATATACTGCTCCTTCAACAGACATTTAACTGACTATAAGAAACAGCAAGTACATGTCAACTTACACTAACAATAACCGTAAGCCCAACCCTAACCCCAACCCAAAAGTCCATTTATAATCTAATGAGAATTAGTTGACATGTAGATGCAATGTAACTAAATTGAACAAACGGACCGTCCAAATAAAGTGACCAATAAGACGCTTGTCGACACATTAAACATGTCGCTGCACTGTCTGCGCATTCATTTAAAAGGTAATCAAACACACCTGACTGAACTCATTAGCGGGAGGAAACTCTCAAGAACGGAAAATGCCGTTTGTTGTTATTTGTTATTTTCCTTCTGCTGACTGTCTTTAAAAATCCTCAATAAAGGTAAGCTGAGCGAATTAATTTCTAAATAAGGAAAGCACATGTACAGTATCCTGAAAGTGTTGTTTGCTGGTGAACAGTTTGTCTGTAATAACAAAGCATTAGTGAGGGTGTGGTGAAGATCAATGGACTGCATTCCTCTGCTCTTGTTTTGGACATTTGTCGCTCAAAGCAACGAACACAGGCAAAACAAGATGTAAAAACGTGGGTGAAGTTACTGCCACCACCTTCATTTGGCATTACCAAGCCTACGACATAACTTGCATATGTGTCTCAAAACATATGCAAAAAGGCGTTTTCCAGCATCAACAACATTTATCAGAGCTTTAATTATTGTGATCCTACATTTTAAATGTGTCCTGTTTACATTCTGTCTTTTATTGAGGTAAAACATTCAGACTTTCTCCTTTATAATACAATTTCAGACAAGTATTCTTTGCAAACTCTAAATAGGGAAATCATATTCGCAGCCAATAGCTATCAAACATTGTTCACAGTCAATTAAATAGTGCTAATGGGCCATTACACCGAATCAGGGGCTTTTCTGTCCCTGGGACATATGTATAAATATGTAAAAACAAACAAACAAACAAACAAAAAAAAAAAAAACTCAAACGTTCTTCTTCTTCTTCTTCTTCTTCTTCTTATTATTATTATTATTGTTATTAAACAAGCTGTCCTTTTTACTGTCCAAACTACAAATTCAATCTATAACATTTAAAGGATTGATTTTAAAAACAAAACACTGAAAAATAGCATTTTTGCTCGTCCGCAGTCTCTAACACTGCATTTCAGTGTAAAATATAATCATTAAAATCTTAGATTTTTTTTTTATTTTCTTTTGCAATATCTCCATATCTCATTTTGCCTCGTACATTAAAAAAAATAAAATAATTATATATCAAAAAGCATAGACAGCAGCCTCTGGTGGACTCGCGAAAACAAAACCTGCAAAAAAAAAAAAAATTATTTATATATATATATATATATATATATATATAATTTTTTTTTTTTTTTGCAGGTTTTGTTTTCGCGAGTCCACCAGAGGCTGCTGTCTATGCTTTTTGAGATCTCAAATTTCTCTAATGAGTGCCATTCGTACCTGCTGTTCTCGCGTAAATCCACCAGAGGGCACTGTCGACTGACTGACTGCAGTCTTGCCTACTAGTTTCAATGAAAAGGTGCTAAGCTTTGCCCTAAAAGTCACTAAATGTGGTTAGATTACAACATGCGTCAATTTGCATATTACTGACATCATCATGTCCAACCGTTTCTGTTTGTCTATGGTTAATAAAAGGGTATATATATTTGCACTACGTTTTGTGTCAATTTAACTAAATTCATTGCTGTTTGAATACAGTATATCAGTATAGATGTGTAGTGAATTTGCAGTAATCTTTCAGACATACTGGAAACTGTCTCTATATTCTCTGTTGATTGTGAACAAAAAAAGACTAAATGGTCAAACTCAATTTAAAACAAAGGAGAAACATCAATTTGACTGTTCAAGGGGAAATACCTCACACTCGTGGAGCTAAATCATTTGGCGTCGGTTCGCAGAGGGGTGATCTGCTCTCAGGCTGCAGATGGGAGAGGACTGTGGGTGCTCTGAGGCGGGGTAGGGGCTGACGGCATCACCCGCAGCTCATTGAGAAGAGTAGAAACGGTGCAGTATGGACACGAGTCTATAAAAATCTCCAGTAATGCCAAAGAAGTCGCTAGATTACTCGCTAGTCGCTTTTTTGAAAATTTGTTGCTAATGGGGTCTGAAAAGCCATTAAATATAGCCACAAAGTCGCTAAATTGGCAACACTGACTGCCTGACCCACACTCCTCCTTCCCTAAACCCAGCCAATAGTGTTTTCAAAAGCACCGACTGACACGCCCACCCACTTCCCTAAACCAAACCAAAAGGTTTAAAAAGCAATCCAGAAAAAGAAAAACCCTCGTCTGGTTTTTACAATGTTTTCAGATTTTACCACATTCTCACCCTTTTATTTACTTTACCTGTTATTTTTATTTTTTGGCTTGTTTTTTTTCTGGAACCGTTCTTCACCAGACCTGAACCTTCGTTGTCGTGGTCAACTCCTCTCTGCGTCTCAAGTCCACCGACGTACATTGGGAGCTACTGGACAAACTGGTCACAGCGGAAAAGCGTTCCATACGGAGGCAAGCGGTCAGCTGGTAAATAATACCGTCATGACAACTTGTAGCGTTCGTTTTAAAAACGAAATACAGCCATACGTACTTCTGGCTACATAATTCGTGAGCTCCAGAAATAAATAAATATATATATATATATATATATATATATATATATATATATATATATATATATATATATATATATATATATATATATATATATATATATATATATATATATATATATATAGGGCTCTGTTTTCAGAATGAGCCTATGTTGAAAATAAAAACCATGACTCGACATATTCTGTACCATCCTAAGTTTATTAAAAACATTCCTTTTCCATACAAAATATTGTGACAGAAACTTCATGTAAACTTTGCTAAATTAACATAAGAACTCTAATCTCTAATAAAGGGACAGTTCACCCTAAAATCAAAACATACTCAACAGTTGCTCAAAATGATTTGAATAAGTTTAAGTTTTTAGTTTTTTACTCTTTATAAGATCTTTTGAATCCACCATTGACATCCATGGTATGTTATAAAATATTGAACAGAATATTGTAACATCTGGGTGAACTGTCCCTTTCCAGCTCAACAAGTAATGTAAAATGACACCAAAATAAACGCAATAAATCAAAGCATAAATTTATACCTCAGAGTTTTCCACGTGTGCTGGAGAGCTGCATCATCAAGCACAAATATACACACAAGAGCACTTTGGTTTAAAACCCAAACACCTGAGTTTGCCCCCAGACTCCCCTGTCCCGCAGAGGAGACGCTCTCCATTCGTTTTCCTCAACCAGAAAATAACAAAATGAGTGCAAACAAATCTGCTGCTCGGAGGACACAGCAAACTACTATGAGCTTCTGAAGAGGTATGCGGTTCGATGAAGACGTGGAGAAACGCATTCCAGAACCATCTATTATTACAAAACACAATACTGAGCGTACGACTAACGTAAAGGCAAAGCTAAACAACACAAATGCTGCAGCTGCATGTCCATTCTAGCCAAGCACGACACGTTTTGTCCTTCATTCGGCTTTAAAAGCAACACAACATCAGCCTGTTCTTTATACATACAATTAAATAAATCACAACAGCTCGTTCCAAGCTAAAAATCTACACATTTCATTAATCTGAATATAAAAGAAATTCTTATCAGTACTTGCCTGAAAGTCAATATTTGAGGAATTTAAATATAATTTTAGACTGGGCAAAACAATCTGATATCAGTCAAACATTCATGTGCGTTTTTTTTTTTTGGTAGTCGTACATTAGGAAGCAGTTTGAGTCCAGTGCATTTGGGGTTCATTTATCTTTTTTCTGCATGTTGAATGGTGTCAGGCGAGTGCTGGTTCTCCGTGGACTCTGAAGCGATAAACGCAGGTGTACTCCAGGTGACCCCAGTTAGTCAGAACCCTCAGCTCCACCATACTGTAGACATCTGACACCTCCTGCACCACACAAAACAAGCAGTTCACACAAGCAGATCTAGGGCCATGTACACACTTTCTCCTGGTTTTGACCTTCTGTCTACACTGTTTTAGACTATATGTATTTTTTAAACACTCTTTGAAAGGTTTTTTTTTTTTTGAAGCACTGTGATAACGCTTTCGATTCTGAATTTTTGATCAATTCAGCTTGAATGGTGGAAGACATTGTACAGCAGTTGTATTGGATGTTCTTCATTTTGACAGCAATAATGTTAGTTATTGCTCCAGAGGCCTGAGCAGGTCGTAAGTTGTTTTTTTTTTCTTTCTTTTTTTCTAAATAAGAATGTAAAGTAACTACTAGCTAGTAAACTAAATACTAAATTTGTTCTTACTTCGGTTCCACCACATGTTCTTAAGGCAAAACAGAGTTAGTAGGTCATAAGCTCTCCGTAAAGTAATGCGTAGTCGCACTGAATGATGCAAAACCTGATAAGAAGCATTTAAATTGTTAAACTGCTTTCAAATTCTGCAACACTATTTACATTACAGTACAGTCAGTCACTAATAACAGACGACGCACATCCCTGCATACACATGAAATCATCCAAACATTAGACTTTGATGAATCCAGTTAACCCAAAACACTGCTTGAAAGAAAATGAAACCTTTTTTTTTTTTTCCTAAACTGAAAACAATGCAAGATTTGTGAGGAAATGAAGGCTGTGAGTAGAGGGACATCATTCTTCATTATCATCACGAGCTCCTCGATGTAAATTAATCTGGCTGATATTATTACAGGAATGTAGCGTTACATTTAAACTAAGTTCAGTGGTGCAACACAAAAATATCTAGTAGTGTGTACTGTAAAGAACTTTGTGTCCCTTTATGTCACAACTAGGCTACGTTTTAACTTGTGCACTGCTGGTGCAACCAGCCTGTTCAATAAAGCTGAATTAGCTGGTTAGCCACTTAATTTTTAGTTTAGTTTGCACCAATCTTGGGTTTTCAGTATCATGAAGGCAGCTTGACTTTGATCACTCTTTGTGGCCATGGTATTATGGAGTAGCTGTGCTACATAAAACCCAGAATTGGTGCAAAGTAAACTAAAATGTAACTGCCTAGCCAGCTACAGGCCCCTGATGCAGTTTACTCAGAACTGTTGTTTTGGCGAGTCTGCCAGTCTACTGTATGTTCTTGCTCTCAATTGCTAATAACACATGTGTTTTACTCCCAACAACAGCTCCATCAGACTGTCAGTTCATTTTAAAAGCTCCTTAACATATTGTTGTGATGTTCAATAGAGCCGGAAAGTAATGAAAGGGACAAAATAATTTTCTGTCATTTCAGTGTGGATGACCAACGTTTAGGATATGACTGAAAAGGATAGTGTGGATGCAGAGTTGTTAGATGAAAATGTTGTTTAAAAATCAGCATTTTGTGTTTTTTAATAAGCAAAGATGCAATAAATCCATCAAAAGTGCAAGCAAAGACCGCTTTAAACACTGTTCTTTTGAATGTTCTACTGATCACAGATTTAATAACTGTAGAAAATTTAAGCCGTAAGACTATTTAGTCATAAAAAACATTTCTTGAGCTTCAAATCAAAAGAGCTTTCTGAAGGACCACGTGTCAGTGAAGACTGGAGTGATGATGCTGATAATTCAGCTTTAAAACCCAGGAATACATTAGATTTAACCATTTTGTAAAATAGAAAACATTTATTTTAAATTGTAAAAATATTAAAATTTTTAGTATTTTTAATATTGTGGTTTTATTTTTATAGTTTGGCTACCGTGACATTTATAAATACTTAATAAAACAATCATAATAATACAAAAACTAATAAATAATAATAATAATAATGTTTTTTTTTGACTCACCGGAAGCTTAAAAGTCTGAATGGGTTCTCCATCCTGGTCATAAGTGAATGTCCCAAGCAGCTTTCCGTCTTCAGTCTCATTAGACACACCCTGAACACAAGACACGCAACAAATCTCTGGTGCTGTTGTTTACTGTTTATAAAAGAACAGTTTACGTCACAGCTAAAATAACAAAGAATGATCCCTCTCAACAGATAAATGATGAAACGCTGATAGCCAATCAGAGTCTATCCTGCTTTAAGACAAGACAATACAGGAATCTTTTTTTGTTCTTTTCAGCCCAATGCAAATAAAACATCCAAAATGCATTTAAAGCGCTGTCTGAGAGGCTGTACTCTGTAGATTTAGATTATAATACATCTTTTGAAAGGTCCTTTTCTAAACAGTTTTTTTTCTTCTACATTAAAACATTCATCTTCGCCACATGGTGTTATTAACTAAACTTTACAGATCATATTATATTATATTGCTATATTGTGAAGGTATTTACAGAAGGATATTCTACAAATACATTATTTTATAAAAATAATATTTAGGTTTTTTATTTTTACTGGCAGTTCCCAATATTTTCTGAATTATGAAATGATAAATCCAGATCTCCAAAATCTTCCTATATAAAAGCCTTTGATTTAATAAGTCTAAACATTTTTCTCATCTGTAATTCCATTCAGATTTTATTATGCTAGAAATGTATGCATATGAACAAATATTTGAAATGCCTCATTTGCATAATTAAACAACTTGCCATTTTAAACAACAGATTTAAACTTGTAATACAAAAAAAACCCTCTCATACTGAATGTAATCAGTCCGCTGGAGAAGTATAGTGATCAATATCACTATGCTGTAAATATATCTTATTCCACTACAGTGTCTTGCCTTATAAAGCAGAAGCATTTGAAGCAGCAGAGAAAATGTAGTGAACCATTATAAATATCATCTACTAATCATTCTTACTGTAAATGGGGCTTTGCAAAGGAGAAAAAAAATCAAATATGGACTCACGTAAACAGAAAAGTCCTTGGGCGCGCTGTCCAGGCGTCCGGTGGGTGACAGGTCTTTGGGAATGTGTTCAAGTGTGACGTGTGTGATCGCAACGGGATAAGACAAGGAGATCACCAGGAAACCCTGAGAGCCTCGGAAAGCCCAACACTTCCCGGGATACAGCTCCGGCTAACACACACACATGCAGAGGATCAGATCTGTTGAGCTGAAGGTGGACAGTGTGATGTGGGAGTGTTTGTGTGAGCTGTTACCTGTATAACTGTACGAGGGCTTTCTGAGTGATACCAGAGAGGAATACCGAATAAACTGAGACACGCAGATCTGGTCTTGTACGTCTCTGAACAACGAGTGTTTAACACACTGGCACCTGCACAAGCACACACACGCACAGACAATACAGTAGATATTTAATGTTTGAGAGGCTGCATTTATTTGATCAAGAATAGTCAAAACAATTGTAGTGTGAAATATTCTAACAGTTCAAACTTAATGTATCTCTATTATTATACTGTATATACTTGTATTTTTAAAATGTTATTTATTTCTATGATGGTAAATCTAAATTTCCAGCATTCAGGCATCAGTGTCTAATGATCATTCAACAAATCATTCTAATATGTTAATTTGGTGCTTAAGAAATGTTTATTATTAATGTCAGTTGTGCTGCTCTTAATATTTTATATATATTTTTATCAAGATATAAGAAAGCAATCTTACAGAAGTCTTTGAGAGCCCAAATTTGTTAAGGTCCCATGAACTTAAAATTTCTAATAGATTATTTCTAATAATTTATAATAGATGTAAGTCTCAGTAATGTTAGTTTTTAAGGCATCTATAAGCTAATGCACACCAAAACAGTGACAAAATTCGCGTTTAGAAGACATAAAACTGATATCAACATGTAAAGCTTGTCGTTTGTCATTTCTGCCTAAGTACTTCGTACGTACTACGTAATTTTAGGTGAAGTGACGTGCGAATAATACTTTTTCAGGGATTTAATGAGGGAATAATAAGGGAATTATGAATTTTCATTCAAGTAAAGCTATTATAACATGTAAAATTTCATTTTAATTTGAGTTATGAATTACAGTATGGCAATACTATTTGGTATTGTGATACTTCAGCTGGTGTAGTATCATAAGATGATTTAATGGTATCGCGACAACCCTACTTCACAGGATCTTTATTGGTAGTATAAATAAATACAAATAAAATGTAAAGATCATATGATGTGGATAAGTCAGCTTTGCTATCATTGGAAATTGCATTTAAAACAAAAAAAGTAAAGTTTTAACAATATTTCTCTATATTAACTTTTTACTGTAACTTTGATTAATTACATACAGCCTTGTTTTCATTTGTTGTGATTTTTAAAATAGGAAAAATAGTATTCTCTCAATTTATTATATGGCTGTGTGTGTATGTGTGTGTATGAAAATTATTAAATTCAGTTATCATGCAGAAAACTGGTACAATACCAGAAGATTCCAAAGCATAGTCTGCCAATCCAATCCCATCCGCTCTGTACAGACTAATAGCCCTGTGGACGATTTCTTTTACATCCTGTTATTAAACACAAAAAAACACCATGATTCTCACATAGTCACACTCTCTCAAAAAGAAATAACGTCTTCTGTCAGACACACACTTGTATAGTAGCGGCTCCGGCTCCTTCCTGCTGCAGCGTATCTCCTACAGTCCTCCAGACTTCTCTGCTGCTCTCTTTCTCATGCGCTAGTTTCTCTAGTATCTGTTTCTCCAGATCCTGTAGCGCCCTCTGCAGCTCCGGACGCAGCACTATACTTGATTCCAGTGAGCTTGGATCTTTCAGGTGTTTTATTAACCAATCAGACAGCTCTGCTCTCAGCTGCACAGGAAATGACATCATTAGTTGCAAGCATTGCTGCTCCATTGTTTTAAATGAGCTAAAAACATGCCCTTACATTGTTGTTGTGAGCTTCAAGTGCATCGACTCTTCCCGTAAGGAGGTCTCGGGTCGAATGAAGGTTTGAGATGCTGGACTTTAGCTCAGAAATCTGCTGACCACGCTCCAATTCAGTGCTAGGAAATATGAAACGTATGTCCCCAGTTGGATTAAACTATGATGCAACAAGCAAAAGCGGCTTAAACGCTGCAAAGGGACTCACTTTCTCATGTGATCATTGATAGTCCTCACATCGGTTTGCATCATCTAAGAGACAAGCAGACAAATACACAATTAGATGGATGACATCATTTCCTGTTTTGTGCTGTGTTGCCATGACAGAACAAACAGAGGTGGCACAAAGGAAGCGGGATGATGCTTTTACTGTCATTGAAAACTTCTAATACAGAAACCGGTGTGAATGTATTGGTTGCGCACCTCAGATTTGGCTTTTTGTCTAGCACTCTCTTCCTTCAGCAGTTCAATGTCTCTCTGAGATTGAAACAAAACACATAATGAGAAACACGCTGAGAGATTTTAGCATGAATAATTGTGAAGTTTTAATTACCATGAGGTTTGCCTCTCGTTCATGCAAGTTGGCGATCTGGTCCTTCAAGTTAGACAGACTGGCATGCTGGAGATGATCCTAAACAGAGACAAAGTGCATTTAATTAAATAGTAATCAATTTAAGAGAAAGATGCATTGCACAACATTGTGAAATATTAACTGGAGACTTTAAACCCACATCAGAAACTGCTTTTACGGGTCTATCTGTGTGTTTAACAGGAGGAGTGCTGGTAACGACAACATGGGGTGCAGGACGAGACGAAAACGGGAACCAGTACCATATCCCTGCAACACAATTTCAGGTAATTGCATATTAATATTTTATACTCGAGCATGAACAATTGCATTATTTACAGCTACATGCACATGGTCCTAAAGGTGTGAGGTTTATTATTTTGAACTGCATAGATTTTATTAGATGACTATCAGTCTTACCAAAAATGAGAAAGATAAGGAGGAGGACCAGCAGGACAGCTTTTTTCATGTCTGCTGTGCATCTAAGGTGGAAAAAGAAACCAAGGTAGTCATTGAGGCATTCAAGAGTTTTTGTAGAATTTAAGGTCTCTTATTATGCCTTAAAACTGATATAATCTCAGCTGTCCCCAAAATGTATCTGTGAAGTTTGTTCAGAATATCTCATGGGTTATTTAATGTATTGTATCATACAGTGAGGTCCAATCCCAATTCTCTCCCTTAGCCCTTGTCCTTACCCCTAACCCCCTCGGTTTGGTGTTCACATGAAGGGGTAGGGGTGTCCCAATTCTGTTTAGCTTGAAGGTGTAGGGCTAAGGGGAAGGGATAGATAGCTCTTGAAACAGATTTTTCAGGACCACACTTAAAAGCAAGGGGTACGAAAATTTCCCAGAAAACATGGCAGCATGGGTACACACGGAAGTCAGGAGATGCACTAATTACTATTTTTATTTTTTTTAAATATTTTTTGTCATTATTACCACTATTTACAACAAACAAGCTCATGTTTTAATACATTCATAACGGCGTTCTTGTTTTACCAAAAGATTAAAAAAACAAACACTTAATTTGGCTATCTATAATCTATAATAACAACTCCTGTATAGCAGTCCAACAACATACTTTCACATCTGACATTACAATACCCTGTCAGAAGAGTCTAGTGGCTAGGAATGACCTTTTTACAGTGTCTGGTATAATGTTAATTTTGTTTTCGTGTGTTTACATAGATGAATACGGCCACGGTGTAAATGCACAGTACAGTTACGAGCTTATTGCTACATTATATCGTTATGATAACATTATATCTTTGCCTTTAGTGATTTCCTGAAGATAAATGCCTAAATATAATGCAACTGGAATAACTACAGCAGTCGCCGTCGTCAATCTCACATGAAGCAAGAGATCGTGATGACATATGATGATGTATGCAGGTAGTGGTGTCCCATTTCTTAGGGGTAAATTTTAAAGCCCTTCCCCTTTACATCCGGGGGAAGGGGTAGGGATACAAAAATAGAATTGGGATTGGGCCTAAATGTTCCTTTTTGGCTGGTAGCAGAAACATGCTATTTTTAAGTACTGTATGCCTCTAGGATTTGTCAACTTGTGTCTTGGTTACTCCAGCAACAACAAACAAACCATCTGAATGTATTTTTAAAACTTTTCAGTTTGAACTATCGATATTTGTTTTTGGATTGTACAGACACAAACCACATCTTGATATTTAGCTGTCAGACAGTTTGTTGACTATTAAAGTAGTTTAATTGTTAAATTTTAAAGTTTAATTATGAAGTTTAATTTTTCACTTTCACATCAACTGTCAAATACTGTACATACAAGGTTTTGACAAAATTGGTTATGACTGTCACATGTACAAGCATAATAGATCTGTGAAACATTATCTCTTGGAGAAGGCCTCAGGAAATAATATACAGCAGAGACCTACAGAGAATAACTGGAGTATGGGAAATAATTGAGTGACTGTGCACTGTATTTAATTGTATTATTTGTGCACATTATGCACTAAAACAAGCTGAAACTGTAAAAAGCGTAATAGGACTCCTTTTAAATGATTTGCAATGTTTCATTAGCAGCTCAACAGAAACCTTTTGAAATGTTTCAGGTCTGAGCATGTGTAAAGAATTTAACTTAATTTGAGTTGCATATTCAATTAAGTTGACATGAAACAAATTGTGTGTTTTCTTCCTTGTGCCTTTCTGAGTAAAAGGGCTTCTTGAACAAGAAAATGTAGATCAGAACTTGATTTTGTCCATCAGTAATTGATTGGATGTATGGATGGTTGTTTTTTTTTTGCTATTAGTGGATTTCATCTGACTGACAGGATCTTGACTTTGAAGTCTGCACAAATAAACGGGTCATCAAAACAAAGATGTTGTTCAAGAGGAAGGGAAAGCTGCTTTATTATTATTATTATTATTGTGCTGTGCGATTTGGGGAAAATGTGTTTTTTTTTTGTAATTTTGTACTCAAGCTTCAGCTCAATATTGTGTATATGTAGCTTACTGCTAAAATGTAAGAGTGAAAAAAAAAGACACTGAAAGGATACTAACTTTTAAGCATTTATTCAAATTTGTTTTTAAATATTCAGAAATGAAACCCAAATTTTACTCTAGAGCAAACAGTAGGCACAAATAACATGGCCTTACCGTTCTGTAAACAATTTGAACTTAAATTAGGGAGATAGTGTAGCTTAAAATATAAAAATATAATAATGATAAAATACAGAACATCAGCAAACTAATATGACTGAAACAACTCTGATATTGTACTTTGCTGTTGCTAGCTACTAGACTGAGTGTCACTGGCAATACTTTTAGTTGACTTTTTAGCAAGACGCTCCTCATTCTGCCGCCTGGGGTGCTTTTTTAGGTACTGGTTGTTGTATTCCCACATGCTGTGGCAACAATTCTTACAAATTACCCATTTTTAATCAGTGTCTGTGACTTTGAAACCAAAATATTCCCATATTACCCATGTCCTATTTTTCTTTGATATTAATTTGTCTATTAATGTTTCTGAAGCAGCAAATGTCATTGTCCCGCACTTCATCACTGGTCCGCACTTTCCTGTTTGTTTGTTTGTTTGTTTGTTTTTTGTGGGCGTTCCGCATAGTTTGAATGAATAGTTCTTATTTCATAATGCCACAATAAAATGATTTGTTGATCAATAAAAAGATTCTTATCAAACTAAATAATTTTTCTCATGTTCACACAATTGTAATTATGCAGAAACAGACAAACAAACACACAGAGAGCACTGTACCTGCTGAGCAGAAACACATTGATGAGAGACAGTCGTGAGGTGAGGCTGTACCATGCAGTGCCCAGCCACCAGTACAGCAGAACCAGAGCTTGAGCTGTAAGGCACACACACATGAGCACATGACTACTGCAGGAGAAAAAGACTGATTGTTCATGCTAGAGGGCTGAACACAGGCTTTATACATGTAATACCTGGAGATTGAAACATGTCCCACATGCCAAAGCCTGGTTCAGCTGCAGACTGGGTAGAACCTGAATGGGAAAAAAGTGACTCTTTTTACATGAAGGGATTGTTCAACTACAAGAGTTGGTCAAATAGTTAATAGTAACCACTGTCTTCAATAGTAGGAATAATGATTTGTTTAAATCTGTTTGGTGATGAAAATGTTTCCAAATTTATTTTTATATGTGTGTACGCATTTTTGTGACACATCAGGACACAAATCTGTATAATGACATGGGAATGACACTGGTATTACAAGAAGGTGGTGAATTGTGAAGATTTTGCTGATGACCTTTTTTCTCAAAAAGCTTAGAAGTCACACAGAATGAGTTAAGTTTCCTGTGAGAGTTGGGTTTAGGGGAAAGAAATACAGTTTGTATAGAATAAAAACAATAGAAGCATATGTAATGTCCCCACAATTCACACAAAAAAAGCAGAATAAAAGAAAAGTGAAGGGTGGAATACATGATTAGTTTCATTTTTAAGTGAACTTTCAATCAACCAACCAGTCAGAAAGTGTTTCTTCCATGTATGAAATTGGAAATAAACACTTACTAGGGTTTGACTTTAGAGGTTGTTCATAATGATCCTCAGCTGAGGAATATCCAGAGGAAAATCCTTGAGTAGGTATGCCTGAAACACATTGACAATAGGAATAAGTGCATATATTACAAGAACTAAATTTAGAGAAGCAATACTGTTTTAATCTACACTGTATGTATAGTAAATATATTTTATTCATACAGAAAGTCAACATCTATATTAATAGCTGTACTGTACATGCATTCATACATGTTTCTAAACGTGAAGTGAATCAAATTATTAGGGCAATTCTGAAAACTTACTTGATTCGCTTCAAATGTGGATTACTCTGTGATAGATACATTTATATTTGTGTGTACATATTGTATGAAATATTTAATTATTTAAAGATACTGACCATTCTCATTCTCAGTGGCATTGAAGTCGCTGCGCGGTCCAGTCAGTATTTGACTCACGCTGCTCGCACGACTTGAATTGCGTGAAACGCTGCCAGTGCCCTTGCGGCTGGTCCTTTTCTTGAAGATCCTGCAGGAAAGCATGCATCAACATGTATCGCTACTATAAATGAACATTCAAACTACGTACACAATACACTGAGGGCTCCAGCAAGTACAAACACACCTGATTGGGCTCTCTTTGTAAGAGATGTGGCCAGTGGATCCAGTGGAGCTGGTGCTGGCAGCATCATCGTCAGGAAAGGACGTCGGTTTGGTCACTGATCTTGTGCTTCGTCTTGACATCTCTGCAGAACACATGCAAACACAGACTGGGTAAATTAATTTTTTTATTGGCGACTGAATGTCAATAGGGTGACGCGGTGGCACACTAGGTAGTGCTGTCGCTTCATAGCAAGAAGGTCACTGGTTCGAGCCTCGGCTGGGTCAGTTGGCATGGGTTTGCATGTTCTCACTGCGTTCACATGGGTTTTCTCTGGGTGCTCTGGTTTCCCCCACAAATCCAAAGACATGAGGTACAGGTGAATTGGTTAAGCTAAAATTGTCCGTAGTGTATGTGTGTGAATGAGAGTATGGGTGTTTCCCAGTGATGGGTTGCAGCTGGAAGGGCATCCACTGTGTAAAACATATGCTGGATAGGTTGGCGGTTCATTCCTCTGTGGCAACCACAGATTAATAAAGGGACTAAGCCGAAAAAAAAATGAATGAATGAATGAATGAATGAATGAATGAATATAAATAATAGGGCTGCACAATATATCATTTTAGCATCGATATCACAATGTGTAAATACGCAATAGTCACATCGCAGGACATGCAATGTGGAGTCAGGATTATAGTTGACCAGGTACAACAGTTCAGAACACATGAGAATTTCAGAGTCATTTCAGTTTGACCATTATAAAGGGAAAGTGTATGAATTGGTTGTGTTTTTAAGGCCTGTGTTAACATTTTAAGCGAGTTTAAAACATTTGGGCACAAAGAAAATTACGTTTGTAGCTTCAACAAAGATATTTAACTATTTACACAATGAAGAACATACAGCTTTATTGTAGATTGTACATATTGTTGATGATTTTTTTTCTGTACCTGAATATGGCTAGACTCCTTCATTTGTATATTTGCTCTATCTTTGCTTGTAATTTATTATATTTTATGCACTCCCCTGCAAAACCATCCCAATCAATCTAAAATTATTAGGTTACCTTGTGAAAAATAAATTGCAGAACTCAAATATCACAATGTACATTTTCAAACATTGTGTAGCCCTAATCACTAAAATTGAATGCTATAAGTAATTTTTACAGAGCTGAATTAGATGGAAGGTTTGCCGATTAATTTGCAGATCCTATACTCACCCAAGCCATCTAAAGTGGTGATTTTATTTATTTTTCTTAAGTAGAACATGAGGATTTGCAGCAAAAACTGCTTGTTTGAGTCATAAAAATGCAAGTAAGCAGCTACCGGTGCTCTTAGAGTCAAAAAAGCACAAAAGGAAAACAAAATGTCTCTGTATGATGAGGTCCTCTCAAGCGAAACAACCAGTCTGTTAAAAAAATGAACAACGTTATAACATTATTACCTTTAGATAATTGCACTGACCAATCAATTTGCCACAGTGTGCCATCAGAAGCAAAGGGAATCATGTTTGTTTTGCGTGTATATGTTTTTTGACTCTCCAGGTGCTGATAGTCGTTGAATTGGATAATATTAATCACCATGGACCACAGTTTTAGCCAAAAATTGAATTTAATAGACTAGCGAGGAGAGAAAAAAAGTCACCTACATCTTGGATGACCTGAGGATGAGTAAATTATAATTATTATTTAGGTTAACTATACTTTAAAGGCTGCTTCATGCCTGCTCATTTCACAATTGAATTTAAAGATGCAATGATGAATAAAACCCAGATGAAATTAAGCCTGATCTAATCAACGTCAGGCTCTAGTATCAGGGTGTAGATGTAAATGCTATGTAAATGCATTCATGCCACCTCTGAGCAGCACCTGTGTAAAGATGCCTACCGTAAATGCAGCTTCGGAAGGGTTTCTGTGCCACTAAGTTTAACATTATTTACATCCCTAGATAGGAACCGTGTGAATTAGATGTTCTCTCTTTATTATTGCATTTACTCATTATCTAAAATACTTCATGACTCACAGACTCACAAGACACCTATAAAATGCTGTAAATCAAATCACCAAGCTCAAAAGCATCACAACAAATGTGACATTCAATAAGATGCTGACCACAGCTTCTCAAAGTAGTTATGAAGTGTGCTCTAATACTGATCTTTGTGTAACTCCTAATCTCAAACAGCTGGCTCATCCCGTGCAGGGTGACGGAGCTTTTAGCAGCAGATTATCTGAAGGAGAGCACGTGGAGCTAAATTCCCAAACCACGGACCTCCAGGTCCCCTTCAATCAGTTACATTAAGTCCCTTTAGTTGGATAATCTCAACAACAGACTGCACTTTACACTTTAATTAGCCACACTTCTGCACGGATGGAGAAATTCAAACACTCATTCGGTGCTCCTATAGCCTATTTGTTTTAATAAAGCATTCACGATTTGTAATGAAAGCACCTATTATTTTCCCCCCGCTACAAATCCTTAATCCTAATTCGGCTAATACTCTTGAGCAGAATTTAAATAAAACATGCCTACATACAAAACAAACTACTCAATGGCCAGTGGTGGAGGAAAATACTAAAGTGAGACAAGATGCTAAATATTATCAAGTTTAAATATGACTGTATCAGCATCTCAGTTAGATCCTGTACAATTCAAATACACAACAGATGCTTTCAATGAAGCAAAAGATAGACTATTTATAATAAATGAGGAGAAAGACACTTCAGGCTGTTTAATGCAACACATCCAGAGCTTTCAAACTAAAGCCCTATCTTTAGATAATCTCACTAACAGCTATTTTAAACTGACAGTGTTGTCTCAACAGTTCAGATGTGCTCATTAGGCTCATCATTCAGTTTGTTACTTGATCTTTTTATAATACATAATGTGGTTTTTGTTAACTAGAGAACCTGTAAATCCATTTTCAACTGATTTAATTTCAACAATTAAATCAGTTGTATCTTACTGTAGAGTATTTACAGATTAAGAATATAATCTTTATTATTATTATTAATATAATTTTATTATTATTATTATTACCAAAAACGTTGTATTAAGTTGTATTATTATTTCTCATTCTGTTTATTTCTGAATACTAGATGTTATGCTAACCTAAACTAACTTCATATTATATAAATGTAAACATATGCTATAATTTATGCATTTTGTTGTTTACAACATTACCATTGGTAAATATGCAAACCATTTAATACTGTGGTAATGATCTGGAACCACAGAAGGGGGCAAAGTGAGTTTCCATTCTTACTTTACAAGACTTTACAAGACTGGCGGTTCTCTTGATATTTGCGCCAATTTTAACCACAAAGAGACGTTTCTTGGTTAAACGAGGTCATTTAAGTTTCCCTTTCCGATTGAAATGTTTTCTTGGACGGAACAGCACATACCTCTTTGATGAATAACCACAAACAGACTTTCTAAATGAGATTCAACTACACATTTGGAAATGCGTTAACTATTTACTAGCACATTCCTCTAAAGTGCTCCCTCAGCATCATCTCTTTAGCACGAATGATATGATGACTAGTAACATAAACACGCAACTTAACGATATATATTTAAAACATGCAAGTTTAGCGAATGTTTGTCTCACCTCAGCGGGTCTCCAGGAAGACTTGCAGCTTGTCAAAATCTATCGGCAAAACGCGATCCGTTCATCCGAAGCGGCTCCACAATAACTGGGTAGCGAAGAAAAAAAGCGGTGATACTCACGAGATGCGGAATAACGTTACTCCCGTCGGTTATGCGGCTTTATAGCTGATTCAAAAGCACTACGACAGGATGCTTTGAGGACGGAAGAAGAGCTCTTCTTATCAGGAAGGGTCTTTTGACAGTTGTCAGCTCCGCGGCTCCACCTCTCGTCGTCGTTTAGGGTTGTTTATAGAAAGATGATGTAGACTAGAGACAGCAACGGCTACTGTGCTGCCGGCCTGCGCCATCTTGTGGACATTACGTTAAAAAGCTGCGTTTCACTCAATTGCAGAATTCATAATATTGTCGTTTTACTTAGCGATACTACTTTGTTTGTTGCTATTGTTGTTTTATTTAACTGTACAGGGAGCTAAACTCACCTCTTTCGAGCAGAAGACTATACGTAAACAAATAAGATGAACGGTTTGCAACAATTCAGAAGTAAATAATGAACTACGTCACGCCTCCCTAGCTGACAGAAATACAAACAGTAGCAATGTTAACCCTTCTGTCACCTCTGAGTAATGTTGACTAGCTTTGTTAATGAATACCCTTTAAACACTTTTGCATACACTATTGTTAGAAAACACGTGATGGTGATGAATACATTTCCTAATGGCTGCTAAAAAGTAAGCTTTTTTGGCAATCACAAGAGTAAATCTATGTTTAAAATTATATCTATACATTCAATTTTAATAATCTATATTGAAACTATAGTTTTAATCTATATTGTCCACTTTTTAAAATAAGGTTTCATTTCATAACTTGAGTTGATGAGAAAAAAGCACTTGTTCCTATGAACTATGGTTTTATTATAGCTTTTTAAAATTATAACCATGGCTTTTGGCAGATCTTGCCATTTGTGTAACCACAGTTTTAGGCTTCTAAAAAACAATAGGCTATAAGGTTAGTGTAGCGAAGCTGTGGTTAAGTTCTATTGTATAACTACAAAAACCATGTTTTTTATTTGCATTTCATTTCATTTCCTATTTTGACCATGTCTGACATGAAGACATGATCTTGAGAAAGACCCACAATAATTAGACTTTTAGCAAAAATAGTTTTTGTGCTACTAAAAGTATCAATAAATATTAGCTAACTTGGCATTATCTGTAATAAGAACAAAAACTAATTTGCATGATGTTTTTTTTATTAGAACGTTACACAAAATCAGAGATCGATCAAAAAGAGTAAATAAGGATACAGATTGATACTAAAAAGATAAGGGAGTAAAAGATAAAGGGAAATATATTTGTAGAGTGTTATGGTGAAAAGGGTGAAAAAAATAATTATATATATATATATATATATATATATATATATATATATATATATATATATATATATATGTATATATATATATATATATATATATATATATATATATATTTATTTATTTATTTATTTATTTATTTATATATTTACATATATATATATATATATATACTATATATATATATATATATATATATATATATATATATATATATATATATATATATATATATATATATATATATATATATATATATATATATATATATATATATATATATATATATATAAAAGAGAGGGGGTGGGAGATGTCTCATACTTATAGTGTATACAATGTGGTTGTTTACTAAATCTATATTGTATGTTTAAAGTTAGTTATGTATAATTCTTAGAATTGGGTTCCATCTTGCTTCAAATATATATTCATTTGGAGTCTAAGGCAATAAGTTATTCTTTCCATTTCATAAATTTATCTCATGTTAGGTTTTTATTATATTTTTACCCTTTTTTAAATAAATATTTTTAATATATGTTTTCACAGTATTAAATTTGCATTTATTTACTGCACATTAGCTCTTCGTAAGTGCACTATAAACAAGATCCTAACACATTTATTATTTTACAAAGTTCTGAAATTGTCTGTTTTAAGTAAAACTATGGTTAACCATTATAATACGACTATTTGTTGTTCAGTAACATTTATTAATAGATATTCAAATCCATTTATTACTTCAAGAATTTTTTTTACTAAAATTAACAAAGTTTGATAAATGATGTAAACGGCTCATTGTTTTGAAATCTGTGAAAGTGGAATAAAGTGGAGCAAGTTATTACATTGTTTTTTAAATGATAATGATAATAATATGCCTATTTTTGATGATGACAATGATGATGATGATAATAGATGACAATAGGCCTTTAAATTTCAGAATGTTACACTAATGTTATATTGGGCCTACAGTAGTCTAATCAAATAAATGCAGCCTTAGTAAGCGCTAAAATAATAATTCTGGCAAAAACAAACACATTTTGAAATAGTGATGTATTTTAGTATTATTATATCTTTATATACATAAGATGGCGCTATTGAGCCTTGTAAAGCCCAAAGTGTTCAGTAATGATGGACCACGGATGAAAACTACAGGCCAGAGACAATTTACATTAGATGTTATTCATTTAAAAATAGCTTGCATTGTTTGCTTGTATAAATCATTTTCAGCAACTGTTTTATTTCCATTTGTCAAATCTAATTTTTCCGTAGAGCTCTTACAGTTAACTCATTCACTCATCCAGAATTTAATTAATTTGCCTTCCTAGAATTTAAGTGAAATTAAAAGTAGCCTACTCCTAACAAAACATACAATTTTTTTCATTATATAAACGTTGTCCATTCACACTGCAGGTTTATTCCATCTAATGATCTTTTCTGGAACTGACTGAGAATATCCTTACTGTTTTAAACCATATAAATAAAGATTTACTTTAGCCGTGATAGCAGAAGCTTGGTGAAATTGGTTATCGTTGTTACAGGCAGACCGACAGGGTTAATGCATTCTGAGATCTGCTGCTATTGAGCACAATGCAATTTGTACCTTTCTAAACGAGTCAATGGAGGTTAACTGAGAGCTGTCAGATCTAATGCAGTCTTGGAGGATTGGGTGTTTAATGTTTAAAATGTCACACCCGCCTCAAACGGTACTCACCTTGAAGGAAACATTCAAATCAATAGTCTATCCTTAAGGGCAGTTGGGTATCTTTGCATTTCAAACCATTTCTTATTTTGACCATGTCTGAGTAAACATGTTGATCTTGAGAAATACCTGCAACAATGATAGACTTTTAGCAAAATAGTTTTTTCTGCTAAAGTATCAGTAAATACAAGCTAACTCAGCATTATCAGTAAGAAGAACAAAAACAAATTTGCTTTATAGTTTTTTAATATATATTTATTTTTACTTTTTTTTTTTTTTTTTTTTACTTTTTAAAAAAATATACATTTTTATATTCATTCATTCATTCATTTTCTTTTTGGCTTAGTCCCTTTTATTAATCTGGGATCGTCACAGCGGAATGAACCGCCAACTCATCCAGCACGTTTCACGCAGCGGATGCCCTTCCAGCCGCAACTTATCTCTGGGAAACGTCCATACACACTCATTCACACTCATACACTACGGACAATTTAGCCTGCCCAATTCTCCTCTACCGCATGTCTTCAGACTGTGGGGGAAACCGGAGCACCCGGAGGAAACCCACGCGAACGCAGGGAGAACATTCAAACTCCACACAGAAACGCCAACTGACCCAGCCGAAGCTCGAACCAGCGACCTTCTTGCTGTGAGGCAACAGCACTACCTACAGCGCCACTGCGTCGCCCACGTTTATATATATATATATATATATATATATATATATATATATATATATATATATATATATATATATATATATATATTTTTTTTTTTTTTTTTTTTTTTTTTTTTTTTTTTTACCAGTTTTAGCACTTTTATTTAAATGTACATTTATTGACTGAAAATTTAGCTCTTCATAAGTGCAATACAAGAAATTTACAAAAAAATTTACATTATTCATTTTCTTTTCAGCTTAGTCTCTTTATTAATCTGGGGTCGCCACAGCGTAATGAACCGCCAACTTATACAGCATATTTTTTACACAGCGGATGCCCTTTCTGCCTAAACCTGGGAAACACCCATACACTTGTATTCACACACATACACTACAGCCTATTTAGCTTATTCAATTTACCTATACCACATGTGTTTGGACTTGTGAGGGAAACCGGAGCACCTGGAGGAAACCTACGCCAACACGGGGGGAAACATGCAAACTCTACACAGAATGGCAACTAACCCAGCCGGGGTTCGAACCAGCGTCTTTCTTGCTGTGAGGTGATTGTGCTATCCACTGCACCACTGTGACACCCAAAAACATAAACATATTATTTAAAAAAGTTCTAAAACTACGTTTTTATTTAGCGAATATCACTACCGGTTAAAAGTTTGGGGTCAGTTTTTTTTTTTTTTTTTCCCAAGAAATTTACAGAATAGGGAAAATATTTATTAAAATTTTAAATAACTGCTTTCTTATTGTATGTAGTTTTAAATGAAATTATTACTCCAGGCATTATCGCTTTTATTACTGTTTAATAATGGGCATCAAGGTGGGGCAGTTGGTAGCACTGTCGAATCACAGCAAGTAGGTCACTGGTTCGAGCCTCGGCTGGGCCAGTTGGCATTTTTGTGTGGAGTTTGCATGAGCTCCTCATGTTGGCGTGGGTTTCCTCCAGGTGCTCTGGTTTCACCCACAGTTGAAACATGTATAAGTGAATTGGGTAAGCAAAATTATCTGTAGTGTATGTGTGTGAATGAGTGTGTATGGGTGTTTCCCAGTGATGGGTTGCAGCTGGAAGGGCATTAGCTGTCTAAAACATATGCTGAATAAATTGGCGGTTTATTCGGCTGTGTCGACCCCAGATTATTAAAGTGATTAAGCCGAAAAGAAAATGAATGAATGAATGAATAAATGATTCTCATTAACTTCCGGCCACAACCGTATCTGATTTAGCAACAACCAATGTTGGGGGTGAGGCATTCTTATTCTATATAACTTGATTGGACAAAATTTGGAGTGCAAGATGAGTCATCAGTACTATTTTATTTATTTTCCTGCAAGAGAATGTAAGTTTTATGTAAAATGTATTAAAACCTCTATTATATCAAACAAATGCCATTATTATAAAAACCCTTTATACATAAGTTCTTCAGTATGAATATGTGTATTTAAAAAGTTATAAAACTTTCACGAATCACTTGTTTGAGCCCCGGCTGGGTCACTTGGCACTTCTGTGTGGAGTTTGCATGTTCTCCTCATGTTGGCGTGGGTTTCCTCTGAGTGCTCCGGTTTCCCCCACAGTCCAAATACATGCAGTTCAGGTGAATTCAATAAACTAAATTGTCTGTAGTGTATGTGTGTGTGTGTATGGGTGTTTCCCAATACTTGGTTGCCACTGGAAAGGAATCCAATGCGTAAAACAAATGCTGGAATAGTTGGGGGTTCATTCTGCTGTGGCGACCTCTGAAATAGAGACTAGCTGAAGGAAAATGAATGAATGAAAACCTTCACCACACTGCAGTGATACAGTATAAGCACATCTTTATGATCAACCTCTGCACCATGATTAATTAAGGGATGCGCCTTGAGGTGTTCATTTATTTCCTGTCTGCTTCATAGATTACATTTCTTTATCAGACCCAGATGCTTTGCTCAAGGTCATAGATGCGCTCTAATCTGTAAATGGTGTCAGGCGCAATTGTAACCAAATTTATGGTTATTCTGTTGCTCATGCAAGGTACAATCAGGGTAAATGTTGTGTGGAATGAAAAGCAGATAAAGAACGAATGGTAAAATGAAGCACTTCCCAAAATTTGATTTTTAAGTGCTTTCCTGGTGTTGCCAAGGAAACCAGCTACGTGTGTGTGTGTCAGTGTATGTCAGTGTATAAAAGTTTATCTATAACAGATTAGATAATCAATGAAAAGACTAATCAGCTCTCTTTTTTGTCTTATGAAAATGAAGATTAAAAACAAAAATACAGTTTTGGTTACTAATTTGGCTCTTTTTTTCACACTATATTAGGTATTCAACTTTTTTTGTCCTAGACGCTCTTGGTGTAGTTCAAGCTGCTGGGTGATTTATTCGTTATTTGGAAAGCGAGACGTGATAAAGCAGTTTTTCAATTGTATGTGAAAAGCAATCAGGATCACTTGTGCATCTAACAACCTCAGCGGTGCTTAAGATGTGAAACACGACTCATAGCTGTTTCCCGTAATCATGCATATGGATCTGTCTGAAAGCAAACATCTCAGAATGGACATCTCACAACACCAGTGAAGTACAACACAACACCAGTGGTTCCATATACAGTTGAAGTCAAAATTATTATCTCTCCTCTGAATTGTTTTTTTTTATATTTCTCATATGTTTAACAGAGCAAGGCATTTTCCACAGTATTTCCGATAATATTATTTCTTCTGTAGAAAGTCTGGAGAAAGCAAAAAAAATAACAATTTTTAAAGCATTTTAAGGTCAATATTATTAGCCCCTTAAGCAAAATTTGTTTTCGATTGTCTATAGAACAAACCATAGTTATACAATACCTTTGCCTAATTACCCTAACTTGCCTAATTAACCAAGTGAATCCTTTAAAATGCACTTTAAGCTAGAGTCTTGAAAAATATCTAGTAAAATATTATGTACTGTCATCATGGAAAAGATTAAATCAGTTATTAGAAATGAGTTAAAGGGCACCTATGGTGAAAATAATTTTACAAGCTGTTTGGACAGAAATGTGTGTAAGTATAGTGTATAAACTGTCATATTGGGGTGAAATAAACACACCCAGTCCTTTTTTTTCAAATTTAACAACATAAAAACGGTGGAGTAATTGGAGCGGTTTTCAGATCAACCGCAACTTTACGTAGGAGTGCGGTCCCCCCGCCCACCAATATTGATTGACAGCTGTGCGCATTAACATGTCCAGTAGTCACGTGTATAATCATATCAACAAGAGAGGACGAGCGCAAAGCAACTGGGAATAAAAGGTGTGTTCAGTTCGCTAGGATCATCAATCATCATCAAACGTGATCAAGAGTGAGTTTCACAAGTTTAAAATGTTTAAAAACAGAGCATGTGTGTAATGAATCACAGCGATTCACTTCATCAACACAGCCGCGTGTCAGAACAATTATAAAAGAAGACGCTTCAATCCCGGTTTGTGGACGTTAAATCAGGCTTATTTTGCACATTAACATAACAGATATCCATACAGCAGTGGAGATTACCAGTGTCATGTCACATATGCGTGCAAAACGAGTGCAAAGCTTAACGCTCTGTCTCTCTCGCTCTCTCTGTGTGTGAAAAACGGGTTGGATTGTAGCGAGGCAGAAGGTTGGTCAGATAAATAGGAGCTAGATTATTTAGAGCTTTATGGGTAAGAAGCAATATTTTAAATTCAATACGAAACTTTACAGGCAGCCAGTGTAAGGAGGATAATTGGGGTGATATGATCATATTTTCTAGACCTGGTACATTTAATGGTCAACAGAATTGTTGGTTTGCATTATAGGTCACAACTGGCCTTATAACTATTAACTACATCTCTGTAAAATTCAGTTAAATTTGCATTAGAGAGTGATATAAATGGAGAGTTTGATAACTACTGCAAGAAAAGGAGAGGGAGAGTGTGTAAAACCTTGAGGAAAGCTCTTAATTACCCTTAGTAAACTGTAGATCTTTAGATTGTGGAATGAGGTTAAAATTCAAGACTTATGCTATAGCCAATTGTCTAATACAAGTGTGAATATTAGCAGTCTATATACATGTTTGTGTCTTTGCGTGTGTGTGTGCGCCGGTCAAAAATCACAGTAATCATTTTTGATGTATGAATTATTTCTGCTCTGGTTCCCTTGAAGTTTAAATTCCAAACTCATTCTGAAATATGCTGTGTGTTGATCTTTTTTAGCTGTTTATGCAATTGCTATCCTGATTTCATGCACTATGATTCTAAGCCTCTAAATGGAAATCACTAGCGCCTTTTTATGTTTCGGACTATAGATGTTATATATAAACTATCTTGGTGTATTATGATGTAATCATTGTTGATGTGCTGTATCATCTATTATGGTCTTTAAAAAAATAATGAACCATGAACATTTTATTATCATTCATTCACAATTGTTTCAAATGTTAAAAAGTTTCTTTTATCTAATGAACATAAAAAAAATTTTGATGAATGTTGGAAACCGGTTGTCATCAGCAAGAAAAAATACTGGGGAAGCTATGTAAGTACAGCATTCCTCAAAATATCTTCTTTTGTGTCCAACAGATAAAAGAACTTGAGGGAAACAAAAATCATTCGATCATTCATTTTCTTTTTGGCTTAGTCCCTTTATTAATCTGGGGTTGCCACAGCTAAATGAACCGCCAACTAATCCAGCACATGTTTTAAGCAGCGGTTGCCTTTCCAGCTGCAATCCATCACTGGGAAACATCCATACACTCCCATTCACACACATACACTTCGGACAATTTAGTCTACCCAATTCACACTTCAGACAATTTAGTCTACCCAATTCACACTTCGGACAATTTAGTCTACCCAATTTAGTCTACCCAATTCAAATTTAGTCACCCAATACCCAGTACCCGTACTGCATGTCATTGGACTGGTGGGGAAAACCGGAGGACCTAGAGGAAACCCACGCCAACACAGGGAGAACATGCAAACTCCACACAGAAATGCCAACTGACCCAACCGAGGCTCAAACCACCAACCTTCTGGCTGTGAGGCGATCGTGCTACCACTGTAAGCCCCCAACTAAAAAAAAATGTATTTAACTAAATAAAAATAATTTATTTATTGGTATTTAACATGACCATACATAGTAATATATAATACAAAACAAGAAAAATTACAGACTGTCTTAGTTTTCTTTTTTTCCAACTGTCTCCTCCAAAAAAAAAAAAAAAAATTTAAATTTAAAAAAGCAAGTTTATCAATAAAAGAGTAAAAAAGAGAAAGTCAATATTTCCTCTTTCCAGTTATTAACTGTGTATTAACGCTGATATCAACAGAACAGTTTCCATAATTAAATAACTAAATAATAATGAAAATTAGATATGATTAAATACATAATGGTGCCGCAGTGGGTAGTGCTGTTGCCTCAAAGCAAGAAGGTCGCTGGTTCGAGCCCTGGCTGGGCCAGATAGCATTTCTGTGTGGAGTTTGCATGTTCTCCCCGTGTTGGTGTGGATTTCCTCTGGATGCTCTGGTTTCCCCACAGTCAAAAGACATGAGCTATAGGTGAATTGAATAAACTAAATTGGCTGTAGTGTATGTGTGTATGTCCTGGTCCTCCAGGTTGGGGGTTGAGCATTGGGCTAATGACCCACCTTGTAAAAATTTGTTTGTTACGAAACACCAACATGGTGCGTCTAAGTATCAACTTCGATATTTGAAGGTATTCTATTAAAATTTTGTTGTAGTTGTTAGTTGTTGTTGTTGTTGTTTATTATTATTATTATTATTATTATTATTATTATTATTATTTCTTGTCATATTACAAGTATAAATTAATTTAGGTAAATATATACTCTTTGCTTCTCTGCATCTTCGCAGGATGATTTAGTTTGTTTGTTTATTTTTTTTTATCTATTAGTTTGTATTTTTTAAAAGCTTAGTTTTAATTTTAGTTTCAGTTGTTTGTTTGTTATTTTGCAGTTTTTAAAAAATGTTTGTGAAGTTTATTTTTAGATTTTTAAGTTTTATTGTTTTCTGTTTTTCATTTGTAAGATTTTATTTATTAATTTTCCTTCGGCTTAGTCCCTTTATTAACCAGGCGTCGCCACAGCGGAATGAACCGTCAGCTTATCCAGCATATGTTTTACACAGCGGATGCCCTTCCAGCTGCAACTCAGTACTGGGAAACACCCATACACACTCATTCACATGCATACACTACGGACAATTTAGCTTTTTCAATTCACCTACACCTCATGTCTTTGGACTGTGGAGGGAAACCGGAGCACCTGGAGGAAACCCACACCAACACGGGGAGAACATGAAAACTCCACACAGAAATGACAGCATACCCAGCCGAGTTTCAAACCAACGGCCTTCTTGCTGTGAGGCGACAGTGCTAACACCTCGCCACCCTTGTAAGATTTGATGTATATTTAAACTCAAATCATTTATCTTTCTAACTACAATAACCCTGCTGTCAGCCTATATGCATTTGAACTACCCTGACGAGAGAAATGCAAATATATTATGGCTTCCAGACTGATTGTGATGATTATCTTTTCATGGCAGACTGAATGTGTGACAGAAATATTTGATCTTTTAGACAGAAAATTATATATGGATTGTTGACTTCCTGTGAAACAAATTATGCAATATAGCTGCCGTCGAAGGCTCCTCGCAATTGCCTGGCAAGCTAGAAAAATTGGGCTGATTGGGCTGATTAGGCTGATCACCAGAATGACAGCACAGACTCTGATAGAGAGAGAGAGTTATGAGGTAGGTGAAGGATACAGAACACCAACCAGAGAGAAACCAACAGAAAAGGTAAAGCCAGAAAACTGATTAATTATTCATCAGTACTCCAGATCTGGTGCAGTACCTCTGGGGAGATGTATATGGAAATATAGTGGCATGCTGTCATATGTTTCCCCTCAGCCTGAATTCCCCATCATTTTCAACCTTTGTCCCAAAGGGTGCTAAGATTAGTATCGTTTATGCTCTCAAATCCTTCTCCTAAGCACACTTAATGCAAAGTGAGGATATCTTGAAATTCAGTTCTTCCTCTTCAGTAGATTAAATACCAGGCTTAGATTTACCTAAATATTTTGATACAGGGAAGCAATATGTGGCATCTAGTTTTTAATTCAAAAGGCTTAGCTGGAGTTGAATTGACCAAGACATTTATTTTTAAATGCTCAGATAAAACTAAAGCACAGAAGGACCACAAACTTACAAAGAGTTGTGATTCATTTTGTGATATAACTTTTATTTTTTGCAGTTATGACATGATATCTCACAGTTTATACTACACACTTGGATATGTGAGATACTTTAATAAGGGATGCTGACAAAGGAGGTGCGGATCCAAATGCAGGTTTAATAAGAGAATGGTCAGGCAAGCAACGGTCAACATGGGGGCAAACAGATGGATACAGGAAATCCAGAGTCGTGGTCAGTAAACAGGTGGATGTTCAAAAGGCAGGCAGCAAACAGGAATAAACAATACAGCTAAGCAAGAATTTAACACGGCAAGGAAAACTCATCGTAATGTCACAAACAGTAAAACAAGACTCAGCACTGATGTGTGTGAGTGTGTGTGCGCGCACTGTATAAATAGTCCTTGTAATCAGTTCATGAGCAGCTCCTAGCCATGAGTGTGTGTAATCTACTGAATGAGGAACAGGTGCATGTGAGCGGTGCATGACTGGAGCTTGTGGTCCATATATATGGTGGATTTGTAGTCCTTTAGGATTAGATCGCTGGTGATTGTGATGCTCATAATTGCAAGATTTTAACTCCCAGTTCTGAAAAATTATCATAATTTGAAATATTTTTTCTCATAGATGTTACTTTATTTCAAACAATTGTTCACACTGCTATCTCACGCCAATTAAATTTTTGGAGTTGGTGGCTAATTTCTATAAATTTGTACGTTTTCATTAGTACATTTTAGTATGATTTGCTCACCCCCAATGACAGTTGAGTTTGGGGGGAGGGGGTGTTTGGTGCCATGCCTCCTTTTAAAAATTGCACATTCTTATGACTGAGCTTGTATGATTTTGTACGAATGGACCACTAAACTGACAAAATGTAAAATAGCCACAATTCCTCATGAGATCAGGCTGGATTATATTGTAAATCTGACTTTATCTGCGATACTACTTATATTTATATCTTAGGAATGAGATACAAAGTCAGAATTCAGAGGAAAAACATCAAAATCACATTTTTTTCAAGTATACCCATCATGTGTTTTTGAAGTATTGCAGTGTAAAGTGGTCTGAGCTCTATGTATTATGCTGTTTTACTTTAAATTGTTTATTCAATTTGAATGTCTAATTTCATGAGTGGAAATCCAGTGCTTTTTTTTTTTTTTTTTTTTTTTGTTAAAAGTCAAAGTTATAAACTGTGGACGAAACCCCATATGTCTTGTTAACAGCTTTCTTGATATGTTATCATGGTATCCATTGGTCTCTATGGAGACGAGAGTGTGATAAACGCAGTCTGTCTTTCTGATTCATCTGTCCATTTGTTTATCCTGCTGTCATTCAACATGCACAAACTCTCACTACACACATAGAGCCTTTCGACCCTTTTTTAACAATACTTTAAATCAGCTTATAAAGATAGCACGTCATGATTTTTCCAATTACAATGCGAACCTGGGTTAACATCTATGTTGATACTGGAACATCATTTTTGTTTGAAAATGTAATCCATACATATTCCCATACCCCTAAACCCAACCATAGCTGTAAATTATTCCCAAAATCAGAGGGGAATAACAGTTAAATGACAATCATGTAGAAGTGCATAAAACTTAGCCTAAACTTAACATAAACATAAATGCAACGCATAACTCTTACTGGTGGCTGATTGGAATGTTTCAGGATCAACATAGATGCTACTCCAGGAACATGTCCTACTTAGTGAAATCAGGTTGAGGCATAAAGATGAGTTCTGTTATCAGTTGTTTAATAACCATTCAAGAGTTTTAATGCACTTTTATCAATGTTTCCAAATCTGTCTTTCTGTACTGCATGGAAAGCATCACACACATATATCCAGTCCTCCTCTTACTCCACTATGGTTCAGTAGATCCAACCCGGTCGGTAGATCAGATAGTATCGATCAGAAGGGTAACGGTCCAGAGAAGGCGGCTCTCTCCCACACTGTCCATGTGTAAAATTTATCTCTGCGCTTGATTCCCCCGCAGGAGTGAAGTTCTTTATCTCCATCTGAGTGCTGCCCACTTCAGACACTTCACAAGCGCTGATGTCTCTTTCCACAGGCCTTTAAACCCGCTTGAATCAGCCCTGCCAAACTGCAAAGTCCTCTCCAGTGATTATTCAGCATGTATTACATTGTACATTACATAAAAATCAAATAAGTTGGTGCGAGATCAAAAACTCTAAGTCTAAGTCTATGACACAGGGAGATCAAATGAGATGCAACAGACCAGAGGATAAGAAACTCAGTGCTTTAATGATGCTTTTGGAGTAGCTTTCAAGTTATGGTCCTGATAGAGAAAATTTGAAGGTATGAGGAGGATTAGTTTTGTGCTTTACACCTATTGAATGACCTGCCATTTTTTTTCATACAAGTCTAAGACAGCATCACTTGTATTTTCTCAGACCCAGAATGCACTGCAATAAGCGTAAATTTGTATTGTTTTACACAGTACTATGCAAAAAAATTTTTTATTTGTTTCCCATTTTTTGGGGGGGGATATTTTAATTTTCTATTTTTTCTATTTTCTATGCTTGATCTCTGCTGTTAAGCTTAGATGTTGAACATATAACTCCGCAGTTTAACAAAGTGACTTATATGTGTTCAAGAGGAAATATATTATATAAGAATATACATGCATATATACACAGTTACAGAAAAAAAAGTACTTGCAGCTCATTTCCTGGCTTCTGTATGGTCATTTATGTGACAAACCCAGACATTAAACACTTCTTAATTTGTTAAACTTTCAACAAGAGTTGTCAAAGCAGAGATCCATAATGCAATTTTAAAGCATAAAAAACAAGAAATGCCAAAGAATCACAAAATAGCTTATGTAATGTAATGTGTATAATTATATCGCACATTTATCGTGTATGGCCATACACCCAAAGCACTTCACAATCATGAGAAGGTTCTCTACACACCACCACCAGTGTGCAACATCCACAGAACAATAGTGCAAGTATGCTCACCACACACTGGCTATTGGTGGAGTGGAGAGACAGTGATAGAGCCAATTAAGTGGATGGAGATGATTGGGAGGCCATGATGGGTAAGCACAGATGAAGAGAATTTGGCCAGGACACCGGGGTTGCATCCCTACTTATTACGAGAAGTGCCATTGGATTTTTAATGACCACAGAGAGTCAGGAACTCTGTTTAATGCCTCATCTGAAAGATGGCGTTCACTGACAGTATAGACCAGGGGTGCTCAAACTCGGTCCTGGAGGCCCGGTGTCCTATATAGTGTTGCTCCAACTTGCTTTAACACACCTGCCAGGAAGTTTCTAGTAGATCTAGTAAGAGCTTAATTAGCTGGTTTAGGTGTGTTTGATTAGGGATGGAGCTAAACTCTCCAGGACACCAGCCCTCCAGGACCGAGTTTGGACACCCCTGGTATAGACTGGTTTCACGTGGCCGAAATCGAGGCGGTGGGAAGAAACCCGGAAGTATCGCCTGAGTCACACATGAATGTTGTGTACTTGGCTGTATATCTTATGAGCGAAGAGAACGCGGCACAAATTTATAATTTCACCGCCTTCTGAGTGACCCGAAGGTCTGTTCTGGATAAATAGCTAAAAATTAGGTCCAATATCCCTTTTTTTTAAGTTAAGGGAAATGGCACTAGTTAGCTAACGTTTTTTTTTTCCCAAACTCAAGTTAATGAACTGATTCTTTTACTATATTAAACTTATCACGATACAAAATTTCGGTACTGAAATGTCTATTTTCCTTCAACATTTAAGGCACTGTTGATGCTGTTCTTAAACAGGCAGATTTGCCATTGTGTTCAGGTGCTCAACAGAAATGACTGTGATTGGTAAAAATTAAAGTAAAGGGAACACTATAATGGAATGGCTTTCTGCGCACATGCTTCAATTTGTTTTCACCAGCTTTGTTTCGGTTGCACATAAAGAATAACAAACTTGCGTGTGCAAAAGACGCCAAATGTGAGTAGCCCCTAACATCTTTATTCTGGGATAACCACTCTAAATTAATACACTTGCATAAAGTAAATCTTATGTCAAACCTTTACTGGGGCACTTGTTTTTTTTGCATCATTTCCCCATGCTACCCCCAGCAAGATGCCGTCCTGGGCGATCGCCCATATTGCCCGTAACTTAATCCGCCACAGGGGAGCTAATAATCCAGGAGGGCTAATAATTCTCTATTTTTGGAAATAATCAGTAAATCTCTGGAACTGCCATCATTTTGCATGCTTCTGGCACTATTCTTGTAGGAATCGTTCAGGAGTGATTCGCAGTTAAAAGGTTAGGACAACATCCTCGTAGTGTGACTCACATAGACATCATCATTATGTGCCCCCACTCCCCCCCCCTCTCTCTATCGCTCTCTCTCTCTAAGTCTGTCTGTCTGTTTAGTAACAGCTCCACTTACAAGCGGCCTTTGTGTGGATTCAGGTCACAATGACTACAGTGCAGCTCCCCTTGATTATTGCACTCTGATGTGACCATGCTCTGGGACCGAAGGTCATTACCTCTACTGGAGATTTTTTTCATTGGCCCAATTATCTCATTTGGAAACTAAAGTGGGCTCTTATGTTCCCGTGGTGCATTCTGGGTCACTGTATAGAGTGTGCGCTCTCTGTTGCCTGTGGATAATTTAACCACCCCACAGACTCTGTGAAATAAGGTGAGAAAGTAAAGGGAACTCATAGATTTAATAGACTGTCACATGTATTCATGGCTGTTGCAACACCTTTTCCAGAATCATATGTTGTATGTTCACATGCTTCTGCACAGGGAACTGAGCTAGTCTAATTGACCATCTGTTGATTTAAATCAACATTTTCAGCACTCTGATGTATTACACAGAGGAACTTGCAATTGGATGCACTATTTGTGGCACTGATGGCACTGAATTATATGATTTGAGGAAAGGTGCTCTATTACATTTAAAAGCAATCAGACCAACCATTTTAGCCTTGATAACATCATAACAAAATGGCAACATGTCGACGTTTATAGTGCCCATCTATTGATTTAATCAAAGATTTTTGGTTGGATGAGAGATGTATAATTTCATTTGAAAGCAATCAGAATAGCTTTTTTGCCTTGGTTTAAAAAAATTTGCTAAAAGTTTGTCAAGAAGCCATATTTGTAGAAACCAGTAGTGTTTCCCGCAGATAGACTTTACTAGCGGTGCATTTCCCAAACAGCGACGTAACTCATGGCTGACCTATCATAGTATGATGCATCCCTTGGGAAAAGAACGATGTAGTGTTGAGTGTTTCCCAAAACAGTAGTTTCTCTGTCACAGATCCATCGTTTGAACCATGTTAGTTGGCCCATAATTTAAAAAAAATATCCAATACTATTTTTTGGTAAAAACATGCACTCGTTTTCTATATTAATTGAAATATATGTAAATGGCAGATATAGGGCCTGTGTTTCTTTTACAAATATTCTTGAGAACATTACATATTCTATTCTAAAACATAAAGGCACTAACAAAAGCTACCACGTATTCTAATCACATACATAAATCATATGAATAAATAATGAGGCTATTTATTAAGAAATGAAATTATTTATTTTTATTAGGAAATGAAAAAATTCCCACTTTAATAATAATTTATTATTATTATTATTATTATTAAGTAGGATTTATTTATTTTTTTTGAAAAGTCTACTTTTATATTTTGACACATGCAAACCACTGCAGAAATCTTCTAACCAACAGGCACATGTTATATACGGTACAGATACTTAATAATTAGCCTACTATAAATTAAAAGCATTAATGTATGCTGTGTTTTTTGTTTTCACAAGCTTTGGAGACGTAACATAAATTCTGCTTTTCAATAATAGGTCAACCATAGCTTTCGTCAGGAGCCACGACTGAGCTCAGGTAGATCTCGAGAACTCCCTTGCTGTAGTAGCTAAGGAACAGATAGTTATTGTTCTTAAGAGATAACTGCTTACCACATCTGGGAAAGGAGGAGGGGGGGTGGAAGGGGGGATTTTTCAAAATGAAGATGGCTGTGATATGGAACTTAGGGTATTTATAGTGACTTAGGAATTGTCTAATTAGTGAATCATGAATTGGATAATACAGGACCAACCGCAAGCAATCATAAGCACGTGATCCTCTCGAAATTAGTTTTTAAATAAACTTCACTTAGTGCAAATTTCCAAGTACAGCTCTCTGAATATTACCTCATTAACTGAATCTGTTTACCTTTTCCAGCACTATTTGCTGTTTACCACATAGAGAATGCAGTAATTGTTTAAAGAAGTGGCTGATTTCAACTTTAGTGTCTGTTTACAGTTTAAGTGCAGTAAGCTTAAGATTCCAGAAAACATTTGAGAAGCTGAAGTGCAGACTGATGTCTTCAAAATCATTATTCTACATTGCCGGAGCAAAAGTCTGCAAGTTTTCAGTGCATAAACTGTATTTTGTAAAAGCTAATTTTGTCTTGGTTTTGCAGCGTACAGCTGAACAACTGCCCAGAACACCTGAATAACAAACATTTAATGATGTTTTAATTTCCATTTATAATGATCTATAGTGCTTTGTTCTCCTATGATCTCAACAACTTTTAACATAGCTTTTTAAAAGGATTTTTAGATAAATCAATCATACACTCTAAAAAATGATGGGTTGTTGCATGTGAACAAACCCAATTATTGGGTTAAAAAGTGACATTTAAATTTAACTGGAAAAATTTGTTCCATGTTCCAAATTTGACCATTGTATCATTGTTTGTATTAAGCCATAATTCCCATTGCTATCAATATGCTCTCTTTGTTATGATCACCAGTAGTGTTGCCTTTGCAGGCTGCTGGAGAACACTCTCTATCATTCTACTGAACTACAAATCCCCTCATGCCCTGCAGTCACACACCTGTTTCAGTTCACCTCCTGATTACACACACACACAGCTGTAGCTGATAAAGACTGATTAATTGACTATGTATACACCATATTAGTGCTGAGTCTTGTTCCCTGTAGTGAGCATTTCAAAGTGTTCCCTGGCTTGCCTAACCATGATTTGATGCTTGTTTGTTTTGTAAGTTTATGTTTGTTTTGCTACCTGCCACAACCTTTTGCCCGTATACAGCTTACCCCTTGAATAATCTGCATTCTACCGTCTGTCCCTGTTATGAGCCTTGGCTGTCTGACCGTTGTAATAAAAGCAGCATTTGACTAGTGGTGGGCAAACACTGAAACGTTGAAGCAAATGTGTCGAAGCTTCAAATCATTTCAAAACCTGTCTCTACAGTGACACCTAGTGGTCAGTTTTTTTATGTATTGCTTTGGAACAGCTTCAGCAAAGTAACAGTTAAGCATGTGAAGATATTAAACCCCACGTTGTAGAGCTGAGATTTCAGGTGGTTTAATGAAGCGGTGAGAGTTCTTGACTAGCATGCAGAGATAATGGGTTCGAAGCAGGGTTATGCAGCTATAAATAGATGTTAGTTTTTCAATGCTCTGTTCTTGTAACATGTTTTGTTTCAACATTAGTCTGACATCCGAATGAACATTTTGTGAAAAAATATGTCTTGTTTTGGTCATAAAAAGTAACATCATTAAAATACCTCATTTCAGAGTATTTGTACAGGTCAGGATTCGAAACTTGGGCCCTTTGCAACCTAGTTACTCTGTGCACACAGACGGTCAACTAGGCTACATATGATAAAGTTTTTGTTTTCTTACCCTGTCAGTCAAACGCAGATTTGCCAGGTCTCAAACACTTGAAATGACCGATGCTTTGAATCGCTAAAGTTACATGACTTGGTGTTTCAAATTACCTTAGTCACGTGAAGGCATGGGCCAGTATAAGGTTCTGGCGGTATGATAAAAAACTGAAACTTTTTTCCCCTTTAAAAATAATATATTTTATTTTGACAAACATTTTAAAAATTTTGGAACAGTAAACATCCCAGCAAGAACAGAATGTCAACATGATGCCAGATTGACAATGTACCCCAACGTTGTGGGGACGTTGCATTTGGTTTGGAAATGAAAATCAGGTTGACATCAGAACCCAAAGTCAGGCCGACGTTAATGTCCAACGTCCAGCCTAAAATCAACCAAATATCTGCGTCTTATGATGTTACAGCTTGACGTTGTGTGGACGTTACCGCTATGACATCAGACAATAGATTTTGGTTGCCATACCTCACTTTCCAACACAACCTAAAATCAACCAAATATCAACATCTTTGATGTTGTTATTGGACATCAAATTAACGCTGTCCTTAGACGCTGGCTAGACATTGATTTTTGGTGACCTGATGTCAAGTCACTATGTCACTAACCTAACATGTCACTAACCTAATATTAACATTTTATGATGTTGTGTGCCTGTTGGGATGTCAGGCTTAATAATATAAAATAAATCATTGAATCAATTATTCTGTTGTCTTCATATGGTTCAACACAGATTTCTTTACAATTTAAAATGGAATCTTTGAATGTTATTTTCTGCTGGAGATACTGTTGTCCTAAAAAACAAACAAAAAAAAAAGAAAAAGAATGTCAATAAAAAATCATACATATGCTTTAAGAACGGTATAACAGAAAATTTTGGTGGTTTTAAAAGCTTGACTTTTCCAAACCGGGGTATACTTGAAGAGAGTTTGTACTTTATCATCCCATGTCTAGTCACGTGACCTGTTTTTTTTTGCGAATCATGCTTATGTGCAGTGTCAAAACGTCAGTTTCACGTCAGCCATCCCTATGTTTGGCTCTGACCCTTTTTGTCACTACTCCACTCATTTCAACCTTGAAGTAAATTTCTCAAATAATCACAAACTTCACAAATAATCACAAAGAAAAAGCAAATAAAATATTCAGCCATATATGAAATTTCGAGGAAAGACAGCACACTTTATATAATGATACACAAGTTCTGCACAAGTTCTGATTGATTGTTGACAGATCTGAAGTGATCATTCAGAAAGCTTCTTTCTTCAGCTTCCATGAGAAATCTTTTAATATCGAGCTCTTGGACAACTACATTTCTCCAGATATGCCTCTGTTTATCTCTATAGTCTCCACTCCGCAGCATGTATTCATTGCTTTGTTTTCCTAAAGCTCCGTCTTCCAGCCACCTATTGATCTGGATCCTACTATGATAAGAAATCTGGACCGAACTGCCTACACACAGCTCCAAAATTACCTGTGTGTGTGGGAGCATAGAGGAGGTGGCAGACTGCCAGAGAGATACACAAAAGCAGTGAAAGGACCCGTGTTTTTGTTATTGCCATTTGTTCTGTGCTTGTTGGGTGGAAGGTTTATTCAATTTTGGGGATGCTTTCAGCTGTCTATTGCACACCCATATTGGCATAATGCACACTCACAGAGCAAACACTAAAAATACACATGCTTGAAATGAAAACTAACAAATGTGGATATGGAGGATGCTGCGGGGCAGATATCTCTGTGGGAGCTTGTAGAAAATAAAATCTTGCATTCGTTCTTTCAGAAAACAACAAAAAAGCCACAACTGGACAATGCTGCATGCATTAGAGTAGACTTTTCAAATGCCATGCTTTTACCTTTCCTCTTTTTCCTCGTGTCTGTGTTTTTTTTTTTTTTTTTTTTGCTTTAAATTTACCCAGTACAACCCTAGTAATTATGCTTCAGTTAGGCTGGCAGTAAAGCTCAATAATTGGTGCCACAGCAGTAACATGAGCAGAGATTTCATTGCCGGAGGCTCTTTTGCATGTATTTAACAGTCAAAGAGACAGTCTGCAAGAAAATGGTTTCACTCGGGGTCTCTGGTTTGTATGGAAAAATGAGTGTACGTGCAGCGACTGACAGTTGTGGAAGAGATGACAATGGCGACGTCATTAATAATGGGTTTCTGTGTGCGGTAGTTAACAGCCTCTTAGCTGTTGCTCGATGGACCACGAGTAGTCGGTGAGAACATAATTATACAGCAGAGTGAGTCGTTTCCTCATGCATGGGTTAAAAAATGGGTTAGCGACTATGAGAGGGAATTGTAAATAGTTATTGTGTTTGAAAACATCCACATTGTAATGGGTGAACCGTGAGCTACAATTATTTTTTATAGTATAGGGTTTGAGTTAATTTGGCTTTCAGGAATCAAACATACATTTGAAATAGTTTTTAGACATAAAAACATTAGTTTTAGGTTAGGGTTATGATGAGAGTTAAGGTTAGGTATAGTTGCATGTACTGTAAGTGTGCATTATTAATTGTAATTATTAAAGTAAGTAAATGGAACATGTGTAATGCCTCAAAATAAAGGTTTAGCTAAATTTGGAAGAATTCCTATTAGACTTTTGGAAGAATAAACCAAATATTGATACACTGTTTGTGTCTGTTGTTGTATTACCATAGCAAATATAATTACCACAAACTAATAGAGTACTTTTAAAGACACTATAATAAATTTATCTATAGTAAAATATTGTAGTATAGTAAAAATTACTGGAGTATTTTTTTCATGATGGAATTTAATCTCTTTCTCTCTCTTTTATTTACAAAATAATTTTTTAAAATTGGGTTTTAAGTACAAAGGACAACAAAAATACAAATGTCAATTAATGAATTTCATCACTGGTCAAGCAAAACTGCTATTTTTATTACAAGACAGAAATGAAATAGAAAAGAGGAATGGTAAGAATATTGTGTTTTAGTTTTTAAAAACCTAGTAAAAATCAAGAATCATTGTTTATTTTAATTATTATAAAATAATGAATGCAATTAATGTTTCTGAATGGTGTTGTGATGTTGGGTTATGTTTTGTTATTAACGAAAAGTTGTATTTTACAAATGAATTGGCTTGATTTGTGAATCAATTGTTCAATAATTGCTTAATAAAAGAATTTATAAATGTCAATCTCTCTCTATCTCTCTCTCTCTCTCTCTCTCTCTCTCTCTCTCTCTCTCTCTCTTTGCAAATTTCTTTTATTTTTCAAAAACAGTATAGGATGTTTATATATAGTAACATACTGTAGTATAGTAAATGACTATAAAAATGTAGCCTATTTTTTCCTGTGGGTGAATTACTTGGGAATCTCTCTCTCCCTCTCTGCATATAGTATCTCAGTCAGTGTAGCATGTTTAAATCAGTTTATAGTAGTGTCGATGAGAAGTTAAAATGGACATATACAAATCACTATTATCCATAAGCATTTTGGAAAATATGTTCAGTGCTGTGTCGGCGCGCAGTGAGAAGCGGTGGTCACGTGACTCGGGCGTACTGTACTGTAGCCTCCGCTTGTTTCTTTGAAAGAGGAAACGCGCTGCGCTCATTACTCACTGGCATCTCTGAGGGGACAGAGCTCCAAATATTGACATATTTGCCCTGCAGTTCACTCAAAAACCTAGGCAGCCGTTCAGTTTTTTCCCCCACTCACCAAACCATTTCGCTATTTCACCACTATTTCACTGAAGAGCCCGAAGATACGCCAAGCTCTCCTCGAATAGGCTACTACACCTGTCCCAGCATCATCTGAGTGAGATTCAGCAGATTTTCGGTAAGACATTGCACTTTAGCATGCTTTATGCATATTTTGTTTGCAGTGAGGTGATATTTGCATGTTTTATCCTAAATCCCATGTTGGATAAGTCGAATATAGCCTATTACTGTATATAGCCTACGTTATGTAAGTAAACTGTTGTCTGTAGGCTACTGAATGTCATCTATCTCTCATAATTTTGACACTTTATTTGTTCAAAATGCGCTTGAAAACAACTTCTAGACAAGTTTTAAATGCTTATCTGCTTATCTTTGCTCTATCTCGGGTCACTCGCTTGGTTGTTTCTGGTCCAGCAAGGCTTCATTGTTTCAGGTGTGTGAAGTGTTCCATATTTCAGTGCATATCAGAAGAAATAAGCTTATCATTAAAAAGGAACCATACTGTTTTTTTTTTTTTTTCTTTTTTTTTTCTTTTCTTTTGGTGAACAGAGATGAGAGAAATTTTGAGAGAAGCGCTCAGAGGATGATAACTTAACAAGCTTGCTGTTGTGAGCCTGCCTTTGTGATCCTTGTTGTTCAGCACCTCTGCTTTATTAGAAGGGTTCAAACTGCGATGATGGTTTTTCAGTGTACTAAAGAAATTGTATTGATCTCTTTCTCACCTTCATGTTGTGCCAAACTTGTCTATCTGACTTCCATCTCGCTCTTTTTCCGAATAATAACAGTAACTTGTGCTGTAAAGCTCTAGAAATTACACAACATGCCATGATTGCAGTTTAAAAGTGTTGATCATCGATGTGAAGCATTATTAATTCTCTTAATTGGTATTGATGAATCGTGATGCAGTTTTGAGATCAATGAGAAACACTTGTATCAGTCTGTCAATCAGTCATTTTATTTCTATAGTACATTTAAAACCAACACATGTAAACTATAAGCCAATAATGTACTTTTTTGCATTAATCCTCAAACAAATAATGTACGATTTTGTGGTGCTTTTTGTCCCTTTTGTAGCTTGAGCATTTGTTTTTTTATCTCTGTGTGTATGAGAACAGCTCACCGCTTTGCTTTGTGTTTAATGGTAGAAAAAGTCTTAAAGGAGCTGTATGTGTTTTTTGACTCTTCTAAAGCATAAAAACACTATAATATGTTTGCAGATATTTTAGAAACATGCCAAGTGAACATTCTTGTTTATCTGAAAAACAATGCTGAAGTCAAATATTCTGCTTTGAAAATGTTCATTATGTGCTGGAATGTCTTTTGTTTTGGTCATTTAACCCGCCCAATGCCAGTTTAGCCAATTATATTTCAGCACTCCAGATTACCTTGGTGTGATTCATTCAGTCAGGAAAGCTCTCAAAGTATGCGCCTGTGACCGAAATGCGACATTCGGTGGACAGTTGTAGCCTCCGGAATGAGATGCAGATTCAGATTACCACATGAAGTTGTTATTAATTAGCAAATAATATAAATATCACAAACTTAAGCATTAGCTGAGCAGGTTACATTGTAAACACATTTCCTAACAACACGCTACGTGCCGAAATTTGCAGTGATAAGCAATTTAAAAAAAAAAAGTTTGCACCAGACGAAACATGACAGAAATTTAAACACATCCTTTCGGAAGCACAGAATAGTGCACTTACTGCACTACCTAAACCTAATTAATACATATTAAACCTCTTTAACAATATTAAATGTAGATGCTGAATCACTGATATTGTATTGCACTACATTCTAAAATTCACTTTCAAACAGTTAATTTTATTTTCAAGACCCGAGGTCAAGAATCTGCTGCTGCTTTCAGTATATGGCAACAAATGTCATGTAAAACGGCATTAAAACTCACGTTGTTAGCATTTAACACTGAATAAAGCACTTGAGGTGTACCTGAGGTGATCATTGTTTGTCCTGTTGTTCACTAGTGAGAAATAGAAGCCGTTTCTAAAATATAAATTTCAGGCGTTGGTTAGGACAAAAACCTCTTTTTAATATGGAAAATATTCCTTCTATCACGTACCGTTGCTTTTATTTAGAAATATTAAATAAGCCTTTGTTAGTGTCGTCAATCTGGCAACATGCTCTTGCATGTTTTGAACCAGGGGTGCAATACCTAGTTCAACCACTGGGTGTCAAAATTACATACCGCAGCTTTAAATGTAAGGGTTCCAAAAGGTTTTATTTACAGCAATGGCATTCATTTTTGGAACCAGATAACTTCTCAGTGGACATCTTTTCAAATAACCTTTTTCTCTCTTATATTTATACTCTTATATAAATATTTCGTAATGACTTACAATGCGGTACACATAGTTAATGTTAATTTATTTACTACATGAACAAACAATGAGCAATACATATTTTTTCATGTTTGTTAATGTTAGTTAATGAAAATACTGGTGTTTATTGTTAGTCCACGTTAACTCGCAGTGCATTAACTAATGTTAGTAAGCACTGTTGGATTTTAATAATGCATTAGTAAACGTTAAACTATGATTAATAAATGCTGTAACAGCTTTGTTCATTGTGTGTTCATGTTAGTAAACATATTTACTACATGTAGGCCTGTCACAATAATCAATATATCGACTTAATATATTGATATTGACACATGGAAATGACCTCAATCATTTTTGGTGATACAATATTTATCGCCCATACATAAACCAGCCACATATTAGCTGATTGTGCAACATCTCTATTTCTATTGGTGGTTTCAATGTCAGTATGTCAGTTTAAAAAAACGCATATTATATTATATTATATTATGTTATATTATATTATATTATATTATATTATATTATATTATATTGCTTAATTATTAAATTGTTAAAACTGTAGTTAAATGAAATATTCATAATATAAATGAAATCCTGTACTTGCATTGTGATGATATTGTCATTCTGCCATTATATAATGAGTGGCATACAATGGTTTTAAAATGACAATAATATCGTTTATCGTGTATATGTTGGTGCAATATATCATGCATCATACATAGATATCATGACATGCCCACATGTCACATATTGTAAAGCATTACCAATATTTTAACAATCGAAAGAAACCTTTTTCCAAAATTAAGTTCATTTTGTGAAATTAAGAGTTAGTATGGCCTTGTAAGATTTAAATGGTTTAAAAAATCATTTATAAATGATATGTTGTGTAACTTTATTGCATTTTCACTATTCAAAATTAAAAGCTTTTAGCAACCTGTTCGCACTTAAAAAATCTAATATTAAAGGATGTCAAAGGTCTTTTCCGAGTGCTGTCACTAGTTTTTCTCCAACCATCTTTAACATTTCACACTGTATGACTATGAGAAGTGATCGAACCTTAATTGAGCCTGTATGAGCAGCGTTTGTCCAATACCCTGGTTATCGTTCATGTTCCACCCTCCCTTCTGTCCCCTCAGCGTCTCTTATCTGCTTCCTCCATTCCCCTCTCTCTCTTTCAGTCTCACTCTCTCACCTTCTCCATCTCGCTCTTACACTCTTTCATCCTCTATTCCTCCTCCTTTCTCTCTTTCCTATATCTTTCCTCACACTCTTTGCTTTGTTGCCTGTGGCTAGCATTATTCTGCGGTCCGTCTGTTTAAAGAGATGGACAGCTGTTGAGATGCTACGCAGGGCAAAAGATCCTGTAGCTATTTGCTTATTGTTGGCTCCCCCCCACCCCTTTCACAAGTCTAATAACCCTGCAGCACTTTCCACTATACAGAAAAATAGCACTATTAGATTAGTCAGAGCGAGTGGGGGAGTATTGACTGTTCAGTCTAGCTCTTGGCCAAGGCTAAAAGTTCAGTGCTGTTGTAGTTTTGGGTCCGGCTAATATGGATGTGAAATAAATGGATTAAAAAGCTTAGATGGATGAGCTGGAACATAACTGAGCAGAATTTATGACGGCGAGTTGAAATGTGTAGTTTTTGTGAGTGAAACTCCGTGCTGCGTCCTCAAAATGCTCATGTAAATTAAATGCTATTCATGAATGAAAATTATTTAATACTTCAATGTTGTTTTTTAACAATGTGGCATCATTGAGAATGATTTGCATTTTTCAACTAGATTGAATCTGTATGCTTGATTTAACTTGTCATGCAAAATGTCATCAGTGAATTGTGCAGAAAGCAAACAAAGATGACTAATTTGATATGTTGATTAGATTCCATTTTGACTCGTTTCCCCTGAGTGGTACGGTACGGTACGGTTCGGTACGCTTTTGTGGCCGTTTGGCCTGTCAAAATGTATCAAAAAGCAAACCGTACCATACCACTTTTTGGGTACCCTTTGCAAAGGGCATCTAGCATGACAAAAGGGTACCAAAAGGCAGAGCTAGACGTCAGATGAATGCTAGAGGTTTACAGAGAAACGGCAATAGTGCGCAAACAAGCAGGTGAATGAAAACAAAGAAACTTTTTTATATACGCCATTTTTAAATACACAGTCGAGACATTACATTGTAATAATACATATAATAACAAGCCAAGGTCAAGCCGAGCTCAAACAAACCTGGTCTTGTCTTGATGAAAAGCCAAGAAAAACTAAATCTGCCGTGTCCTGTTTTTGTTTTACGAGGCCATCTAAAACCGCGAGCGGTTTCACTTTCTCTAGAGTGCACACATGCATGTCTATATTTGAAATAACGAACTTTTTGAGCTCATGATGATAACGTGTGCATGATTATTAAAGTGTTAAAAAAGTGTTAATTATTAAACTTCTGACATGATTCTTTCAGACGTGAGAGTAGAGCGCAAAAAAACAAAGCAAATGATTATTTCAGCAACCTAAACCATGAACAAACTGCCATGTTTAACTATTATCATCACCTTTTGGACTATTATGAATTTGGAATGACGGACTTTATTTTGATGGTCCATTCGAGTATTGGTAGACTGCTTAACATCTGTTGATACAGACATTTAAAAAGCCATTAAACTGACTATAAGAAACTTTGCAAGTACATGTTAACTTACACTAAACCCAACCCTGACCCCAACCTAACAGTCCACTTATAATCTAATGAGAATTAGCTGGCATCAGGTGCATAGCAGACATTTTAAAAGTGGTGGGTGACGGCTGTATGAGATCATATGTTCATATAATTATTAATCACCTGTTTCTAAATGGTTTGTCTCTTAAAGTGTGGGGGACGTGTCCTCCCCATACCCCCCGGTTGCTACGCCCCTGGCTGGCATGTAGATGCAATGTAACTTAAATTCAACAAATGGACCATCAACATAAAGTGTGACCGAATTACTCTCTAACAGAGGCTACATGTGCTGCTGAAGATTAAAGATACAGAGGAGAGCTTTGCACTGACTGTGGGCTATATTTTGTGTTGTTTTTGAACCCAAATAAGGACTAAATGTATGTTGTGTGTAGATTTCTGTAACACATCGGAGACTGTAAGGGTCTGTATTTGTTCATATATGTTGCATTTATTTATTTTTTATATTATAAAAAATATTATATATATATATATATATATATATATATATATATATATATATATATATATATATATATATATATATATATATATATATATATATATATATATTATTTTATATAATTGCAGACGTTACAGTAGGCTATTTCGCCCTATCATTAATCTGCAGTTATAATCAAATCCTGTACATAGAAATGTTATTAATGAACATTTATACGCAAGTACTTATGTGTATAAAGCATCTGCTTTGTGAGAAGTGCTGCTCAGATGATATATGAACGACCCGTACAGCTTTACTTTGAGCGAGAATGGCGTCGACTGAAACTTTTACGTACACCACATACCATTGGTACCCTTTTGATAGTGGAAACACAAGCCTGATGAAGGTGACCTGTACGGAACTGCAACAAGGGGCATTTCAATCATAACTTAATGTTAAAACCGCAATCATAACATTATTTATCAATATGTGGCTCGTTTTGGGTCAGATTGCATAATATATTGTTTCAGCATTGACATTGGAATCTACAATAATCACGATGCAACATGTGTGATGTCAAGAAGGGATTATAATTGACCAGAGACCACAGTCAACACAGGCTCATTCTGAAAATGAGAAGTATGTATGGCTGCATTTCGTCTTTAAAACAAACGATATGGGGCGGTATGACGCCATTTCTTTTCACGCTTACCAGCTGACTGATTAACTCTGTATGGACTGCTTTCCCGCTGTTACCAGTTTGTCCAGTAGCTCGCCATGTACATTGACACAGAGAGGAGTCCAGTGAAGAACAGTTTCAGAAAGCAGGTAAGACAAAAACAGAAGCCAAAAAATAAAATAAATAAGTAAATTACAGGGTGAGAATGTGGTAAAATCTGAAAACGTGGTAAAAATCAGACTAGGGCTTTTCTTTTTCTTGATTGCTTTTTAAACACTGTAAAGTAAAATTTAGGGCAGTGGGTGGTCGAGTCAATCAGTGCTTTTGAAAACCCTTTTGATTGGGTCTAGGAAAGGAGGAGAGGGGTCAGTCAGTCAGTCATTCAGTCAGTCCGTTGACAGCGGCCTCTGGTGGCTTACGCGAGAACAGCAGGAGCGAATGGCACTAGTGAGAGAAATTTGAGATCTCAAAAAGCGTACACAGAAGCCTCTGGTGAATTTGTAAAAAAAAAACTGCAAAAAATCATACCTTCTGGCATGTATTTGATGCTCTCCAGAAATGTAGATAGAGGTACGATTTCACAATGAACCTATGTTGACCAAAATGTGATTTTGTAGATTAATAGCAAAGTTTAACTATAATTGAGTTAAATATACTTTGTTGCATGAAAAAATAATGCAATGCCTATTTTTTTCCAAATATTAAACAGCCTTATAATTTAGACACTTTAATCAGTTTCCAAGATGCGTTTCATATTACACAAATGTTGAAATCTCTTGGACGTCTTACACTGAGGAGCACTGCATTGAAAATGCTTGCCAAAAACAAGACTGGGACAAGGACATGTTTTTTTTTGTGTGTGTGAAGGGCTTCAGGGTGCTTGTGTTTTCAGCAAGGGCAATCAAGGCCAAGGATGTGGAGTGAACACACTGTGGAGCGAGTGATTGGAAGAGGGAGAGTGAATGTTTCCTGCAGGCCCAAGATACAACAGCCAAACCTTTTGTGATCAGCACCGCATCTGTTGGACTGTTGCAGATTCCCACCCGCTGTATTTCTTATAGCACCGTCTTTGTAAAGTTTTCACTGAATGTTGCTGCTGGACCTTCTGAAGGGACTCTGTGGGATACGTTTATTTCACAGACAACAGTGGAAACTGTATGCTTGCATTTCCTGAATGAAATACCAATTCTGTACAAGCCAGATAAACAATAGTTAGTTTTGGGGCAACTAAAATTTTAAAGGCTGCATTAATTTAGTTATATTTACATTACTGTTGTCTTGGCACTCAGCATGTCCTGTTTTTGTCCATTTATGGATGGGATCTTGCATGAAAGACTAGGCTCATCAGAGTTCAGTATGTAAATATATGCAAGATTGAGGACCAATCACAATTCAGCAGGCAAATAGATGCAAGAAAGCATACTAATTGCAATTCAGTATGCAAATATAGTGAACATGTTGGAAGGAGAGACTGACTGCTGTTCCTCCCTTGTGACTATTACAGTTCAGATTATTTTGATAGATAGTATGATAGTATGGCAATACAGTTTTTATTATTATCATTAAAACATATCCAGCAACGACTAAAAAAGTTCTTAGACTGCAAAGGTAAAAACATGGTGCATGAATGTTTCCAAATATATTAATATTATAGCTTTGGCATAACATTTCAAGCTCTTCTAATTTAATGGCTAGTTTAAGATGGGGGTAGGCGATATTGTTTGCAATATACCAGTAAAAACTCTCCCCACAATACCAAATAATGGATTTATCATAGTAACGACAACACCTATAATTGGTCTGTGCAAGGAATTATTATTACAGATTTACTGACATATTTACACTGTAAGTTCAGTTCACCTCTAGCATCCTGTATGAATGAAACATAAATAACATTTCAATGCACAAATGTTCAAGGTCTAAACTCGATCTCTGCCCACTGTCCTGCAAACACATCTACTTGTGTGTTTTTTCTATCATCCTGAAAATCTTTATTAGCTGCTGGATCTAGGGTTGAAGACCTTTTTGGTGTAAAATCTAAAAATAAAAGAACTTTAAAATTAATGTTTCGTGAAATTTCATCACTTTTTTTGTCTCTCGGTTGACATGAATTTTCATCAATAAGATTATTATCGCAATAAGATTGATAGGTTGATTATGTTGACTGCTACAAATATCAAGTTATTTGTAGCACTCAACATAATCAACCTATCTGGTTAGATGGTAAACTGTCATGTGAAACTCACGAATGAATTGTTTAAACAGGTTAAGGCCCTTTTACGCACTCTTCAAAGCAGCATTTGGTCAAATTAACAGTATTACCAATTTTGGATTATGGGGATTTGATTTACAGATCAGCTTCAAAAACTCTCCTTTATAAACTGGATGTTATTTAGCATGCAGCAATTCGTTTGTCATTGGTGCGCCATTTTAGAGTCATCACTGTCAACTGTATTCTTTATTGAATTGGCCTTCTCTTCAATCACGTCGACAAATTCATTGGTTTCTGTTCGTTTACAAAACTCTTGGAAAAAAACTCTGCTATATTTACAGTCACTTTTTAACATGTCGAATTCATCACTTTAGTAGTTTTATCAACCTTTGTATATCTAAAGTTCACACTTGATTTGGTCGCTACTCTTTTCAGTTTTCTGCCACTGATGCTTGGAATCATCTGCAGCAGACTTTAAAGCTCAACACTTTTATTCCTCTATCATCCTTTAAGAACTCAATCCAGTTAATAGTACAAGATCACTGTGCTTGTTTATAGTTTTTCCTTGGTTTTATATGTTGTTATCTGCATTTGTGAAATTGTTATTGTAATATCTCCCTGCTTCTTCGTATCTGCTTTTTGTGTTGCCTCGTGGCCAGGCCATCATTGTAAATGAGAACTGGTTCTCAATTGACTTACCTGGTTAAATAAAATTTATCAGGTATTAATATCATTATCACAATAAGCACCAGAAAATAATATAATATAATTTTTAGTCCATAAGAGCATAAATAGAAAAAGAAAAATTCCACTTAAAATTCTATTCTACATTTTAGACTTTAATTGCGAATGTTCAGCTTATAAAAATGTGCCAATAAAAATGTAACTGAGGTTGTTTACAAATCCTTTTGAACGAACCGTGTTTGCTAAGCAGACTTACTTTCATATAGTCAGCAATAGAACAGTTGCTTTTATCTAGGACGTTTGTGTCAACCTTCTCTTCACATTTCCAGGATGCTCGCCATGCCTGTCCAGCAGGGATTGCTTTGAATTCATTCCTTTTGTCTGTGCTTTGGGATTCTCAGTGCCTTTGGAAATAAATCAAAGGCGTTCGGGGCTGGAACCAGTGGGTGTTGTTGAAATATTTTGTTGAATCAGTTTAGACAAGTCAATTTGTTGGCTTTCAGGATGTGGCTGCCTGGTTTAATAAATAAATGTGATAATACCATTGCTTCAGACCAACAGATTCATCCCCTCCAAAAGATTGGCTTCTGATTGCTTTATTACTTTTCATTCCCGTTGAAGTTTTTAGATTGAAATTGAAGATCTCATAGCTGTTTTTCTGATTGATTAGATAATGTTGTGTTGTTGAAGTGATGGTTTGCCCAAAAACAAAAATGCTGTTAATGTACACTTCCTCAGGCCATCTAAGATGTGGTGACTTTTCTTCCTGACAAAAACATTAAGGTAGATTTTTATCAGAAACTGTTGCTGGTTTGTAAAACCACCCCATAACCCCCCCTCCCCCCAGTAATATATTCAATAAATATAACAGTTTATTTATATTTATTGTAATAATATTATTATACAATTATTATTCTAAATAAATAGCAAAATCAATCCAAAAAAATACTGGAAAACATGTAACAACTGGAGTTATATGCTAAGATCACTTAAGAAATCTCTTGCATGAATTTTAATTATGACAATTCTATAGAATACAAAAAACTAAATCTCGCGTAAATATAATTTTATAGAATTATCTGTTAAGACCCGACTCATAGGCCAGAATAATGTTATGAAGTCTTACCTCCCTGACTGTTTATCCCTCTTTTCTGCTTTATAGCCATGCTTAGTGAAAGAAACATTATCATCATATTACATTGATTGCCACTCTAAATTAATACACTTGCATAAAGTAAATCATATCTCAATGCTTTTACTATGGGACATTTTTTTTTTTTTTTTTGCACCGTCTCCCCGTGCCACCCCTGAACAAGATGCTGCCCTGGCTAATCGCTAGGGCTACACAGAGTCTGCGGACATTTTTAGCTATTTCTGTGCAGAATTTTTTTGGGAGTGTCCTAACTTAATATATGAAATAAAAAATAATACCTTTAATAAAGTTTATTTCATGTTTACAATGCAAACCCAATTAGATCCACTTAACTGTAAGTAAAGCAGGTCTCTCATATAATATATCTACTAAAAGATAGAAAATAATACTTTACAAACTGTATTTCTAAATAAATCATATGAACATTTTCATATTTGGTAATAATATTACTGAAATTAATTTAAAAGCTGAATAAATATGTTTATACACATTTACAGAAGTGGATAAATAACACATTTATACACATTTAAACAAGACTCAATGATGGGCTAAAAATTTGTGGAAATCTGCGGATTTCTGCTCGCACAGATTCTGTGTGGGCCTAGCGATTGCCCATGCCTAAAGCCGCCACTGGCTCCTTGAGAGTTAAGAAAAGCATTTAAGCAATATGAATATTAATACATGGCTCCTACTATAAACAATAACAGTAAAAAGATGTCAAAAAACAGTAGATTGTTCAAAAATACAGTAAACTACAATTTTTTTATTGATTTATCAGAATCAGAAAGAGCTTTATTGCCAGGTATGTTTACACATACGAGGAATTTGTTTTCGTGACAGAGCTTCTACAGTACAACAGAATGACAAGGACTACGTTTACATGGACACCAATAATCCAATTTTAATACGATTAAGACAGTATTCTGATTAAGAGTCTATCATGTAAACTATGATTTTTGATGACCTTAATCTTACTAAGGTCATAATCGAACTAAAGAGAAATGGAATTAAGACATCTGCAGTATGCCGATTTTAGTCGCATTATTGTTCCTGAATAATAATGAAAGCTCCAAACTGCAAATTAAAAATGAAACACCTGAAATTACATGAAACTCCAAAGGAAAGGTGGATAATGTGGTGACACAATGAGGGTAATGAAATTATGTGCTATAACATGTAAAACAGCATCATTAAAGAAACATACAAAAAGCAACTCATGTATACACCATCATATTATTGTCTAATTCAGATTAAGGCAAAAAAAAAAAACTGATTACTAATGTACATGTAGAAGTGACGGGAGAAAGACAAAGAAAAAAAAAAAGAATAAAAAAATAAAAAAATGTATATACAATTTTGACAAATGTATGTACAGTATATTACCATATACAATATAGATACAGTTACATTTATGTGCAAATTAAAATGTTGACTGTTGTTAATAAATATTGTTGTTCCTCAATTATAATCAATGTTAATACACATTAACATATGTGCATAAATGGTGTTGTTCCTCAATTTATACAATGATTTAATACACAAATGAATTGGAATATTAACATCTACACACTTGGTAATGCACACTAAAAGCAGGTGGTGATGAGAGAGTCAGGATCAACAAAAGCTCATCTCAAACAACTTTTCCATAAGCAGAGAAACACATTTTTTTAGTAATACATGAATGCATTCATAACTACTAAATACCGTTATGGTAACACACATGACACTAAAGTAATTAAATAAACTTTATTTATAATTATTAGATGTGAAGTAAGAATCTAATGTACAATGCATATCTTATGAGACACAAACTAAAAAGAACCACACAGGCAATATAGTGAAAGTCAATGGTTATTCACCATATATAGGAAGGTAACTTACTGTTAACAAGGTACTGTAGCAGAATTTTTCTGTAGCATTTTACCTTTTTTTTTTTTTTTTAAACCATTTAAGGGGACCTATAATGCAAAAATCTTTTTTATAAACCGTTCAAACCCAGTTGTGTGGCAACCGTTTGTGAATATAGCCAGCCTCTAATGGTAAAAATGAATTACTTCTACTTTTTATAAACACATTTGATAAAAACAGTCTGCAGAAACACTTTGATTGACATTCTCCTTTGTACATGTCATCGGACAGAGATTAGTGACAATTTCTCCCTCATTAGCATAAACAGCCCTGAGTTAGAAGCAGGGATCGACTATTAGTTTTGAATTTAGTAGTATATAGGCGTTTGTAGCTCTACTCCATTTTTAAAAGAGGGCTGGGTGCACAATCCAGTGTACTTATCTAGAGTGAGAAAAAGGGCTGCCAAAATCACTTTGGACCCCTCACACCCAGCACACTGCCTCTTTGAACTATTACCTTATGGTCGACGCTACAGAGCACTATAGAACAGCCCGACACAGAAACAGTTTCTTCCCTCAGGCAATCCATCTCATGAACACTTGATGATAATAATTGTGAAACCAACATCACTACTTGCTGTACACTTTTATACACATATACACTTATTTAACAACACACTTTACATGCCAATTTGCACATAACAGCTGCACATATAACGTTGTATATAGAAATATAGCTCTACATTCACTTGTCAACTTGTATATTTGCATTCACTACATACTTCTTTTTTTAAAAATATATTTATTATCTGTTTTTTGTCCTGTCTCTGTAATCCTGTTGCACTGTAGAAGCTCCGTCATGAAAACAAATTCCTCGTATGTGTGAACATACCTGGCAATAAAGCTTTCTGATTCTGATCTCATTATAATTTAAAGTGACAGTCACCAAAACGGCACAATTTGAATCAAAGACTAAAAGGGGAAGTTTCAAAGAATTAAAAAACATTATTTGTGGGTTATTTTGAGCTGAAACTTCACATACACACTCTAGGGACGTCAGAGACATATTTTACATCTTGTACATTATATTACAACAGTAAAACAATTATCTACATTGTAGTTTTGTCCATGTATCAGTGTAAACTCTCTGATGAAAAGCTGAATCTCTCAGTAATGCCTCTATCCAAAAATGTCAACAATATCACTAGCACTAAATTATTGTCATGAAACATATTGAAGCTGGTAGTCTTCACTATATGAGTTGAAGATGAGACGTGCGTCCGTGCTCTTTACGAGAGGCAATGATGGACTGTCTGTTGACCTCAGAGAAATGAGGTGATGTGGGCGGTAAAAATGATGGATTGGATAAAGTAGAGGTTATAAAAACAGTTCATATCACTTGTGTAGACAGATAGTTGGATAACGGCATTGTAACTCAAGGTAACACGCAGAGGAAATTGTTTCTTGTCTGTGTCCATTAAAGATAATGTGCTTTTGTGAGATTCCCAATGTCAGATGTCTTGGCAGTGCACAGCTGGTAATCTCTAGTGAACGCCATCACTGTCATCCAAGAAGTTATCTCGAATCCAATTTCACACAAGAAAACATGAACGTGTCAGAACAAATGGCCAGATTTATAAAAAAATAATATAGGTGAATGTCAACATATTTTTACATTTGCATCATATGTGTTTTCTTTTGCAAGCAATATTGTGCAATGCCTTGATAGAAATCTAGAAATATTCAATAAGGCCACTTTTCCCCATTTACTTGAACCTCATGCAAATATTTCATATTCTGATTATATATTTATATGATTTATTTATGATTTATATGATTTATATTTACTTTAGGTTAGGGCTGTGCGATTAATATGATATTTGATCGTGGACGATAAAAATCGTTGTATCGCCATAATTACAGGGTTCGTACAGGTGCTGGAAATCCTGGAAAATGCTTGGTTTTAATATAGTGTTTTCATGGTTTTCAAGAAATTGAATGGCTGGAAATTCGTTCACCGCATGCGCAGATTCAGGAGACATTCACGCAGAATGCATATTTGCACCTAAAAGGCCAAACGCAGCTCTCAGGAACAGTTTTAAACAGTCGTCATGTCATCTTGCTGCAGTAAACAAAACCAGGAATGCCTGTCCCGCCTTAAAGCTCTTCTGATTGGCCCACTGCTCTTGAACTGAACGCGAATGGATTGGTTAATATCAGCTGTCAATCACTCAGTCAACGCTTTTCTTCAAATGACAGGGAGCTACAGGCGCGAAAAAGTAAAGGTCTGAGTACGAGAGAATGAAATAACACTGACAGATTTAGTTTTACAAACTACCTGAAGTTACAAATAACGGCACATCTGATCAGTGATCATGTGGTGAATGTTAATCCAGCATTTACACTTTTCGAAGAGTGGAAAAAAGACTTCCAGTGGGTTAAAGTCCGCTATGAAAATGACTAAAGCCATTCACTGTAAAGCCTGAGGGAGATTGCTTTGCAGGTAACAGCGTTTGCCACACATTTTAAGCACGAGATGTTCTATTTAATTCTTCATTTAATCGTCATGAAGTTGTCAATTGCAGCGCATTCACCATCGCGAAAGGGCCTGCATTTACTGAGATTAAACTAATATTGCAGCTCATGAAAAGATCGTTACTGTTATTAAGATGATGTTTGCAAATATTAGGTTATATTATGTTTGGCCTAATCCTGAATAAGCTAGTTATTATTTTTGCACTATATTTTGTTCAGTGTAGTTTCATTTTTGCACTGTTTTCATTTTCATTCATTTTTTCCTAAACTCAACAGTCTAAAGGGCACTTTCTTGCCCTTGATTATTTGTCATTAGATTGTCAAGACTACTTACAGAGAGGTGATACATTTTCAACCATTAAACATGTTTTCCTTTAACCCCTTAACTATCACCCTTTGACAGGTGGGACATTTGGATACGGTTACAACAGTAACTCAATTAGTCCTAACCTAAAATAATATAAAGTAAATAAATAAAATAATAAAAAAAATAATGAAAAAGTGATATTAATGAAAGATTGCAAACTGTGGTTTCCATATTTGGTGACGGATTTACAAAACAGTTGACATAGGAAGAGTTCATTAATTTGCAGCAAGAATATTCTCGGGCTGTGCGGCAAGGATTTAATTTGTCACATGAATTTTGAATAGCAATGCACATGAAAATCTAAACGACTGGTCATGAACGTTTGGTACTACACCCAAACAAAATCTGACTGTAAGCTAATTTTTTGAGACATCAACTTTAGGTAGAAAGAGGCCAAACTTAATACTTCATCCAATAACTGAACTTTTTTTATTATAATTTTTTTTTTTTAATTTTTGGGTGAACTATCCCAATACATCTATGCTCCAAAGTGTTGTACAATTGAAGTTGAAATGTCATATTGTGTTTTTTTTAAATAGCACGGATTTAATTGTGAAAAAGTACATACAGCATATATAAATGTAATTTATCGTGATTGTTAGGTGCTGGAAAAGCATAAAAATGCATCTTGAAAGTGCTTGAAAAGTGCTGGAATTTGAAGTTGGAACAGGTGTAAGAAACCTGTATATAGCAGGGCTTAAAAACAAAAACAAAAAATCCATTTGGTTCACTCTAAGGAGAATTGATAATTTTTTAGTTTCTGTTCTTGCGTTCCTTATTAAACAAAACATTCCGAAAACTATTTTCTAGAATAAAATACCGGTTAATAACATAATTTTATTATAAAGTATTGCAGGGCTCTAGAGTGCCCTGATTTGTTAATGGTGCAACTAAAAAAATTATATTCGAGGGGTAAAATTAAATGAATTTTTGATAAGAATTGTTAATAAAATATTTCTAATATGAACTTGCTTTTGGTTATATCTATATAAAAATGAGCGCTTGCCTCATTTTACTGTGATCATAATGCGGATCAAATTACATATTCGGTTATTTCTTCAGTAGCCTTGTAAATAATGTATTTTATTAATGGATTGTTTATAATGACTAGGCTATTAAATACTGTAATTCTCTGAATGGAAAATGCATGGGTGGTTTGATAATAAATCATATCATTCAAAACTTTATCTATCATGTTTATGATCTGCCCCTCATCCATCAATATTACAGATCAATTTATCTGATGATTCGTCATAAGAAAAATAATAAACCAAAGGATTTTTTTTATGGAGACCCATCTAAAAACAATCAATAATTCATTTTGTATAAATACAAGTTTTAATAGCAATAACAGAAACATACCTTTGTACATGAAAGAGCAGGTTCTCCGTAACCTTTAAGACAAGCTCGTCACATCCGAAACAACTCTCGCTTTTGACGTCTGCTTCGCGGGCATTTCACGTTGTATACGTCACCGTCGCATTTGTACACATGATTTAAATGAATGCTTTCTATCTCCCGAATTCATATAATAAAGAGAACGATAAAATAACCGTTTACAGTTAGGGTAATGTGACATAATAAGTGGTTTTTACAGTACAAAATACATTACACCTATGGAGAGTCCTCATAAACCACATATGCAAGTGAGTGTGTGACTTTTGAATGAGGGTGCTGAATGTTTAATTGTCACTGGGACTAATCTACAGAGATATGACATGATTATTTCTCTCTCTCTCTTTCTTTTTCTCTCTCGCTCTGTCTCTCTCTCTCGTTCTGCGCATCTGCTGCTCCGGGGCAAATGAGACAGGCTCAGTAAAACAGTCTATTAGTCATAGTGCTGGGGTCATTGGGGACACCCCAAGCACAATGTGAGTAATGATTTCTCAGTGTGAAAGATTTAAACAGGTCCTCAGGGGGACACACCGGGCCTGAAGACATCAGAGGGCACTGCGCTTAAAGTACAGAGAAAGAGACTAGGGATCGGGCCAAAGACCTGTGGCACACTAATACGTGTGTTTGATTAGAGATTGTGCCTCTGTTTCTGTTTTCTTGGTCTCTATCTTTGTACTACAGTATATACTTCTATTACTTCTATTACATCTCCTATTGTCGCCAAAAAAGGGTTAAGAACGACATTTCATGTTGTCATTGGGTAAAAATGTCTGTATCAGTGAAATGAAGTCATTGTGACTAAGTGTATAACAATATTGCTGGTAATACTGGTCTTCTGTCTTGTATGCTGCTATTTCTGTGTCTGTTTTCATGTGTTTCGATGCCTCCACCCCATGTTGCTACTGTTTGTGGAAAGATTTTCAACAGATGCTTTGCATGTGGGTTGTTTTGCAGTGATTATTGTAGATCTTTTTAATTCAAGCCTTAATTTATAATAAATGGAACTTTAATTTAGTTCTTTAACAATGAATGAGGACTAGTACTATACAATTTTTATAATAATAATAATAATAATAATAATAATAATAATAATGATGATAATGATAAAATGAAACCCGGAAGACTTTGATGGTGCACAATTTGTGCTGCTCTAATGTTGTTTACAGTTAATATTTATGATTGGTTGTGATTTTTGCCTCTCCAAATTATTTTAGTGGCTTAACTGCAGATTTTATCAATGGGGTGTGTGTGTGTGTGTGTGTGTGTGTGTGTGTGTGTGTGTGTGTGTCTGTGTTTATTTTACAGTCTGCTGACCCAGAGCCAAAGCAAATGCATGCAAATGAAGTAGGAGAATCATTGGTTGGTGACGTGTATATATGATTTCAGAAACTGAAGCTTGCAGGCAGATTGAAACGATTTTGCATTTGAAAAGATAACGCTTGATATGTTTGATTCATGCTGTCTGCTGAACAATACAGAAGCCAAAAATGTAAATCTGTTAGCCTTCACCGAGTCTTCACAAATTAATTATTTCAGTCGTTTTAGACATTTTCAGATGGCAGTTGAAAGAGCATGTTGATTAAGTGATTTTTGCGAGTGCATTATCCTGAAGGATCTTCCTGTTGATGGCCTTGCTCTATAATTGCTTTTCAAAGGTAATGTGGGACAGCATCAAATTGCTTGTCAAAAACATTTTTATTATTTATGACCAAATTTTCAGGTAGTATTTGTGACGAGAAGACTTTGTGTGTGTTTGGATGTTTAGCCCATCCTCTGATAACCAAAATATTCAGTCAAATTTCACAGTCTTGAAGGAATATTTCACCATAAAACAACTTTTAAAAGCCCTCAAATTTCACCCTCAGGTCATGCAAGATGTAGGTGATTTATTGACTGTTTTTCAGAGCGTTAAAGTAGAGTTTTAACTCGCGTTGGTGGATCATTACATGCATGTCAACAGCTACCGGCACTAATAATATAGAAATAATAATGTTCGGTTTATTTCACAGATCGATCGTTTCACTTCATTAGACCTCAGTGTATCATCAGCAGCCACATCTTTTAATGTTGTTTACCATGTGCAGGTTTTTAACCCACAAATTGCTGGGAGCCACTGACTTATAAATAATGAATAATGTTTTACTGCTTGGGTTCCCAAGGTAAGGGTTGGGGGGGTGGTTGCTTGGTGATTTTCAAAAAACAAATACATTTTTGTTAAACTATTATAATTGCCGTATTTTAAAATAGTAGTTAATAGTTACATTAAAAACAACAACATCCAAATAAAAAGCCCTCAGCCTTTCAACTTGATATATTTGTCCATTGCATTGCAACCCCTGGGGTGTTTACGTTATATTAAAGACATAGCAATAGCATCAGATGCAGCAGATTGATTTTTATGGCGCCAAGTTAAACTTTCTGTTACCTTTACGACATTCACATACATTAAAAATCAATATAGTTCACGACTGAACATGGTCTTCAAGTGGCAGTTTGCAAAATTACACAGAGGATAGACTTGGGCCTATGGGTGTGCATGTGTGCTGTTGATCGCAAGGTTTGTATATTTATAACCACCTCAGAAGATAGTAGGGGTTACGAGTCACTGGCATTGGTTTTTTTATGGGTCGTGGGCTGAAAAGTTTGGTTTAGATGGTTCATCCCTCACCTTGAACTAACTGTGGAAAATTCATAACCGTATTTTCAGATAGTGATCGTGAAGAGAAGACTTTGAGTGTTTAGCCCATCCTCTGATGAACAAAATATTCCAAAAGACACAGTCAAATTTCAGTCTTGAAGGAATAGTTCACCCTCAGGTCATGAAAGATATAGGTGATTTATTCATTGTTTGTTCAGTAGAGCATTAAAGAAGAGTTTAATTCACTTGAGATTTATTTCTTATATTCTTATAACAGCACATTTTGAGTGAAGCATCTCTTTAACATCAGCAATTTTAATGGATGAGTTTGAACATTTTTATGCTTGATGGACTTTCCCTTTCCCTTTGTACTCTACATATCAGACATATTTCAGATAAATGCTTCTCATCTTGACAAAATTCACTTATACTCTTACGGTGTCTTCCTTTCCACAAGAAAATTGGACCATTTTTACAAAAAAGCACATATTAAAAGATTTTTGAGATGATAGCATTGTAGAACTTTTTAAATTAGATGTCAGATGAGCTCACTGTGTTTCACTCTTACTGAATAATACATGCTCACTGTTTTACTCGCAGTGTGTGTTTTCTTTAGTTTCCTTCAAGATGTTCTTCTTTTAGCAGTTGGCAAGAGTTCTTTTAGGTAGAAGCGAATCACACATATTAAATACTGCAAAATCGAGGCCAGTTGAGCACATTTCCCAGACTGTGAGTCATTGTGCACATTTTTTGTAAACTAGATGTCCGTGCTGAAAGGGCAAAATAAGCTAAATTTAAACAGCCCTGGATGACTTTTTGGAAGGCATGAGAGGCGTTTAAAACAGGCAACTTTTTAAATGTCAGTTAAGGTCACTGATTTAATAGGTTTGACGCATTTTATTGACGAATACAACAGATCTTGACTTTGCTTTCAATCGAATTTTGTATCAAACATGCATTACTTTAGCAGTCTAAAAGGATCAGTAGTTGGTCAGTCAATCTATTTGATGGCAGTGAAGGCTGTACTTTCTGTGACTGTTCTTAAAACTCAATCTTCTGTATTAATAGGCTTATGTTCAAACTATAGGTGGGCATAGATCCTTTTTTAAAATCTAGATTAATTTAGAAATTAATAAGCTCCAAACAGCGATTTTATACTTGCTTTTGATGTATGCACATACAAAAAATGCTGCTTCTCAATGCCAAGTTCACAGAGCCCTGACAGTGTGTCAAACATTGAGTATGTTTACATCGCAACAATACTTTAATACGATTTTAATATGATTACAATACTCTGATTAAGAGTCTACCATGTAAACAGAGATTTTTGATTACCTGAATGCGACTAAAGTCATAACTGAACTAAACAGAAATGGAATTAAGACATGTGGAGTGCATCTATTAGTGGCATTACTAAAGTAAACACTGCTATCAAACTATTACCGTCATGGTGGACTTTTCGCCATATTTTCCGACAAGATCCAAGACACAGGTGGCTGTCGGTAAAGGACCACACACAAAACACACACACACACAAAACACGCACACACACACCGCGAAATGCGGAAGTTTTTTCTTTACGTTTGGCAAGCGTAATTACATTATATAACACTCTCAACAGTCCTTGCTCCTTATTTGCGTCTAATACCCCAGTTTGTCACGTCGGCATGATTGAAATATTCATGAGTTAAAGTTAAACTGCCGATTCTGCAGCTAAAGTCAGGCATCCTGCTGATTTGATTCAGAAGGGCACTTGTTTGTCAGACGGCTCACCGGTCAGGTATAGATCCGCGCTAAAATATCAAGGTAAAAGTCATCATAGCTTGCGTAGAATAGACCCAGCTCCCAACCCAACTTTGAGAATAGATTAACGGCGATATTTTTTTTTATCGCGCGATAAGAGTCTTGCGTTAATGCAGCACGTTAACGCCGATAACGGCCCAGCACTAGTTCAAACACAATGAAATGTGCAATATATTGACCAGAGCTTAAAGATTAACTGTAAAAAAAGGAAAATTGTAAAAAAAAGGAAAAAAAAGTAATCTGGTCTTAAAGTACAAATGAAATCAAAACTAACCATATTATTTTGTTAGCTCACATTGCTAGTTTGTGATGAACAATTTATCATATCATTAAGAGAAAAAAAGTAGTTTGCCCTTGTAATATTTAATCGAAATCTGAAAATGCACTTCCTGTTTTTTCAGTTAAGTTGTCAGATTACGTATATCTTCGGTATTGGGCGTGGCTAACATATTTAATCACGCCCCTCCAGCTGTCAGTTTTAACAACAAACAGAAATGGTGAGAAGGTGTTGTAATAACTCTTCTAAAATCCTTTCCTTGATCTTTCTGAATGTAATGCCTACTTTGCCACATCCAATCAGCTCATAGAAGAAACAACAAGCCATTGACATTGTATTTGTCATTTAAACAATTGTTCAAGAGATTTGTTCAAAACGCTGATTCATCCACTAACGAAGTCATTGAATCATTATTTCAGATGATTTAAAAATAATAATAATGGTCGGCGCAATAGCCCAGGGGTTAGCGCATTGACATATCCTACCCCTTTCTCTTTCCCATTTCGCTTCCTGTCAAACTACTGTCCTGTCAAATAAAGGCAAAAATGCCAAAAATAATAAAATACAATAAATAAAATAAATAAAATAAAACAATAACAGTGAATTCAAGTAAAATTTCAATACTTAACATTTTGTCTGAACATCAAATAAATTAGGCTTGAGTAAAATATGATAGCTTATTTTTATGCTAGAGGTGAAAAAATACGTAATTGTATTGACTTTATTTCCCAATTCTGACTTTGTTTCTAAAAATTACATGTTTTTTTTTAATTCCTGATTTATATATTGTAATCTTGAGATTATATTTTACCATTACCTTGTTGCATATTGTGAGATGTAATTTTTATATATAAGCTCACAATTTTGACAATGTCACAATTCTGAAACAGTACTCTGAAATGTGAAATGTAAACTACAAACTTCCTTAAAATTACATGCAATTTTGTTAAATTGTCTGTTCAGAATCGTTGGAGAATCCTTATCTGTATTTTACTTTTTTAAAGTTTTTAAAGGGCACGTATTTTACACATTTTACAAGATGTAAGATAAGTCTTTGGTGTCTCCAGAATGCCTCCAGAAACTGCCCATTTTTGATGTCTTGAGTACAGTGTAGCTGTTTTTGTAGACTGTGGCCTTAAATGCAAATAAGCTGCTTTTCCCTGCCCACCGTTCCCACGTTTGTCTGCTTTTCATCATGCGTTACATCAGATAAACAGCAGTCAGTGACAGAGACAGATTCGGATGAAGCTGAAATACAACTCATCATTCAAATATACCAAGCAAGTTTATTTGATGTATTTGCGGATGAAGCTGAGATACAACTCATTATTCAAATATACCAAGTAAGTTTAATTGATGTATTTGTATTAACTCAAACCTTGCTGAAACGATGAGTCTCGCACAAATGCCCTTTGCAGTACTTCCCCCCCCCCACCCCACACACACACACACACGTCAGCATTCACTGACACTATGTGGTCATGGTGATTATTGCAGTTAAGATTTACATAGCGATTTCTACCGTCTTTATTACAAACATGCTCTGTTTTAAAAAAAATTAACTTATAAAACTTATGAAAATCACAGAGAGTTGGAACAATTATTTTAATCCCAGTTTCTTCAAAAAGTAATGTTCTGTGGACATGTGTATATATGTTATTACCGAAACATGCTGCTTGCCAATCAATTTGGTGGGTGGGGAAAACCACACGCCTACATCACGTTGTGTTGGGCCTTGAATTTTGGGTCCTATTTTAACGTCAGTAAATTTTTTAAAAAAGAGACTTGTTTATATCACTCCAATATGACAGTGGACATGCTATATCTACACACAAGTCTGTCCAAACAGCTTGCAAAAGTTGATTTTCACCATAGGTGCCCTTTATTGATTTAAAAAGTATGGTTCTTAATTCATCCATACTATCATTTCTAATACTACCATATGAACATCCATTGTCTGTTTATTCATTTGAATGGATCATGTAAATTCATTTTATTTAGAGTACTAAATATAAATAAAATCTTCATCTGCATTTTAAATTTAAAGATAAAAAAATGTGGTTCTTAATGTATCCAGAATTATCATCTCTAATATAACCTTATAATTATCCTTTGTTTATTTATTTATTTGAATGGATCATCTAATTCACTTGATTTAAAGTGCTAAATATAATATTACTGGTCCTACATGTCTGTATCAATCTCTCTTTGCATCATTTGTCCTTGCTGTGTGTGTTTGTGTGTGCCGGTGGTCTAGACAGTCCTGCTAAATATGCTTCAGGCGTGCTGAGACATGCTGTGGGCATTAGGCAGGACTGGCCGGGGCGGGTGAGAGATGTGCTCACCCGGATACACAGACACATACAGGCCTTCAGGGTCATTATGAGTCAAACTCACTCGCTTCTGCATGTCAATCACATAACTTTCATCTTCAGTTCACCTTTAAAAATACCAACGTGTCAGTTCAGCTTGTAATAGCATTGTCAGATAGGCATTACATTTTTTTGTTATAAAAATGCAATTTTTTGTGATGCATGCCACAAGCTTTAATATATCGCTTCTTGAGTGCATGTAGTGTGCTGGGTGTGTTTCCATTAAATACAAATGTCCCTGCAAATTGGTGTTATTTCAATAAAAAAGCCCTTGATTGGATTTATAAATCTCTATAATTCAATATGCATTTGATTGCATGAGTGGTCCGAGCTGTCAAGAGGCATTGAGTTGTCAAATATAGCACTCCATCAGATGAATACTTCAGCTTAGGGTTCTCAATTTCTGAGTCACTTTTCATTTTATTCATCAGCTTTTATTTGTGCATTATTTATATTTGGTCTTGTATTGGAGATTTCCATAAATAACTTCAGTTAGATTGACCTCAATTTACCAGAACCAGCGGTTTTAAGCTTCACTTCAAATTTACGTGAGCAGAATGCTCTGTATGAATTCTTAAAGGGATTGTTCACCTAAAAAACGTTTTTTTTTCTCCTAATTAAAAGTGCATTTGTGGGTTCTTCCTTCATTCATTCCACTTTTTCATACTTGCCTTCCTTTTTTCCTCCCTTTTTCCTTCTTCCCTTCTTTTCTTTATTTTTTCCTTACTTTGTCGTTTCCTTGCTTTCCTTCCTTTCTGTTTCCTCTCTTCCTTATTTATTTCCTTTCTCCTATTCCTTCTTTCCATTTCCTTCCTTCATTATTTCATTCCTTTTTCTTGTTCCTTTCTTCCTTCCTTTGTTTCCTTCCTTCCTTCATTTACTTCCTTTCTTTTATTTCCTCTTTCCTTTCTGTTTCCTTCCTTCCTTTTTTCCTTCTTTCATTTTTTCTCTTATTCCTTCCTTCCTTTCTTAATTTCTTTGTTTCCTTCCTTCATTACCTCCTTCCTTCCTTCCTTCCTTCCTACTTCCTCTTTTTCCTTCCCTTGCTTTCTTCCTTTTACCTTCATTATTTACTTCCATTCAATCTTCCTTTTTTTCCTTTTTTTTCTCTTTTTCTTGCCTTCCTTCCTTCCTTCCTCTTTTTTCTTCTCTTCTTTCTTTTTCTTCTATTATACCTTTGTTTTCTTCCTTCTATTATTACTATCACTACTAAATAAAGCATTGAATACAAAATATAACTAGTATTTTTAAGAATATAATAATAATAATAATAATAATATAGTGATTGATTTATTGAATTATTTATCATATTTTATCATTTCACTAAAAAATTTAACAAGCATTACTATTGTAATATTTGACTAAAATAATTTTTTTGCTACTAGTTGTAATACTATATAGCTATTAGTAATTATACATTATTATTATTATTATTATTATTATTATTATTAGTAGTAGTAGTAGTAGTTATTATTATTAGTATTATTATTATTATTATTATTATTATAGTAGTTGTTGTTGTTATTATTATTATTATTATTATTATTATTATTATTATTATTAATAATAATATTATTATTATTGTTATTAATACTTAATAAAAATTATTACTATTATAAGATTTCCTTGTTAAAATAAAATCAGGTATTAATTTTTTTAGTATGTGTAATAGAACACTAGATATTCACTTTCTAGTAACATTAATTACTTTATTAAAGCACAAAGCTTTGTTATTTTTGTGGAAAACACCGGGCTTTTAGCCAGCCAGTTGCTATATTAGCCAGTTGATATATTAAATTGATGCTTATTACAAGTTTGATTGACACATACTTTCCCCAATTCTGTATATTCCTTTCCTTAATCAAATTTTTGGTTTTATTTACATTATTATTCTACTTTTAGTAAAATTTGGTTTACCTGTGGTCGACAGAATGCTATTTTTATTGTTTCTTTCATCTCTTAAAAAGCAAGCCATAAGTCAGTTCATAGTACATACTTAAATCGTGCTCCTTAATGCACAATGACATTTGACAGAGCGATCTAGACTACAACAAGACTTTGCCGTGAGTGCACCGTCCTGTTTGATCGAGTTAGTGCTGATTAGATCATTAATTCTGATCTAGTTGATATGAGGAAGGCTTTCCGCCTGTCCTCCTCTTCCACCCTCCACAAGTCCCTCGGAGCACAGTCTCTGCACTTGAAAGAATCGTCACTGACAGATCCTGGATCACCTCTCTCCATCTGATGGAGTGATGGATGATGAAAGGACAGGGGTAAACGAACAGAAGAGATTAGATTCTCTTATCATGTCTACCTTCTTCTGACAAAGTGCTTCAGACCCGGCTGGATGCGAGGATGACGGGAATAGAAAGGGTGATCGGATGAAAAAAAAAAGCGAATGTCAACCTCGGATGTTTTCGTGAGGATGGGGTTACATAATCCTAAAGAAATCTCAAAGATGTCTTCTGAAAAGGGTGCATGTGAGGCTTTTGCTCCCACATGAGGTTTTGGAAAGTGTGTTTTTGAATTTTAACTAGATTAGGGGGAAATTTGAGTGGTCGCAGCATTGATGATGGTGTTGCTATGCTGTTCTAGGAAAGTTTTAGTTATTTTTTTCCAGTGCCTTTTGAGGCTTTGCATGGATTTTGTCATTAATTTCCAACTGTAGACATTATATAATCGTATACCCAATCCTTTCATCATCCATCACTCCATCACTCAATTTACAATTTACTCAACACTCACAATTTACTTGGAGGTAAATGCTTACATGTAAATGTAAGTGATATTATTAGTGAAGATGTTTTTAGAAATGAGGTTTCTTTAACACAGGCTCATTGGGAAAATGTGCCCAGGGATACATTTTGGAGAACAGAGAAAAATGTGCTCCACAAGTATAAATGACTGCATTTGGTGTGTAAAATGAATGCTATGGGGCTGCTTTTCCCATGTGACTGGTTTTCTTGGTAGCTCACCCCAAACTGTGTCAGACTTGGGATGCGTAGTGGAACAAGACTGGAGTTGAGTCTGAAGGATTTGAAGGACTGTTGTAGAAACCAGGTAAAAATGAAACCCAAAAAAGTAGTGTGAGGTTGCGGTAGAAGCACGCAGCCCGATAGCTTTCCTCTTATAGTTTGCTTATGAAAACACTATCAGTTTAGGGAAGGGGTTTTGTGAGCCAAGCTGTTATATTATGCATGAGAAGCCAACCGGCTTCTCTCATGGAGGATTTGTGTGAGAAGGACATTGCCAGATTGTCAGAAGTGTACACAGTGGCCTCCGGTGGATATACAAGAAATGGCAAATATTAGAAAATTTGCCCTAGTAACATATTTTAGATTTTCAAATATGTACATTTGTGAAAACAAAAACTGCATGAAAACATAGTCCAGGGTACATATTTCTCGGTTCTCAAAAATGTAGCCCTGAGTACATATTTTCAATGAGCCTGGGTAGGGTTTATTTTCCTCAAAATTCATCTGTTGAATGTGAAAAGGCAACTTTGTTTTCTGTGGCAACAGACATTAAATGTTACTTTACTGTATAGGAATCAACCCTCCCGTTTTTTCTGTATTTTACAATTCTATCCCACTGTCATCCCATAAAGGTATTTTCCCTTATATCTCCTGCAATTTTGATGGGTGGCAATATACATAAAATAGTCGATCCTCCCTATATCCTACACATACCGCCGAACCACCAGGGGAAACCCCTTGCTCTTAAATGTAAATATTTTCTGTGCTTTAATTTTATTTAGGCTTGAAAACACATAATTGAAATAATTATAAAATGGTAGGATTCCCTTCCTTTCCATTGCAGGCGCTGTTGTCCCTTCTATGCAATCCTCGAATGCAATCCCTTATTTTCATATCTCAATGTTGACAGGTATGATAGAGCAGTGTTTCTCAACTGATGGGTCGTGACTCAAAGGCGGGTCGCGGGAACATTTTCAGTGGGTTGCGGAGTGTGTGGTCAAAAAAATTTCATTTAATTATAGCAACAAATATGTTGAAGTGCAAGTACGACCCCGAATATGTAAAGTATGGATTTACATATATTGACGACAAAAAAGGCTTAAAACCTCAGTGTGTGTATGTTAACAAATAAATACTAATTAATTATAATTCCTAAAATTATATTATAGTTCCTAAAAATTTGGGTCGAGGCTCGATGACCATGTAAAAATGTGGGTCCCATGGCCAAACCAGTTGATTTTGAGTTGACTTATTTTGAGTTTACTTGATAAAAGTTTGAGTTTTTGCTAAATTATATTAATAAAAGAAAATTACAGTTTAAGTTAACCAAATGAATGTAAATTTTCATTTTAGGATGAACTATTTCTGTAAGAACAGTACACATTCAGAAATAAAGGTACAGGAGCTGTCTCTGGGGCAGTACCTTTTCAAAAGGAAAAGTGTACCCGAATGGTCCATAACGGTACCTCAATGGTACTTTTTAGGTACATTTGGGCACTAATATGCACATTTAAGGTACCACTGTGGACTCTTTGGGTACAAATATGTATCTTTTGAAAAGGTACTGTCCCAGTGACAGCTCCTGTATCCAGATTTTCTGCATGTACACTCTCAGAAATAAAGGTACTTCTGAGAGTGTACATGCAGAAAATCTGGATATGGCAAGAAAATACTGTATTTAAAATATGAATTTGATATTGTTTCTATGAAAAAGCTGTGAATTAATCTCTTTTCCATATTCTGACGATTTATTATATGCCACTGAAATGAGTAGGTTGAAATAAAAAATAAGTGAAATTAAGCTTTTAAAAGTGTCTTCATTTCTCTTCGTTTCATTAATTCAACTGATATTGACTTTATTTTTTAAGTAATTTCAGTGGTGTTTGTATTAAATCCACATTCATTAAATTGAATCAGGAATTGAAAGTCAGAATGAATTATTGAATCCAATCAAAATAAGAGTTTTAAATCAGAATAAAATTGAATCGGGACAATTCTTTGTGTTTAAGCACATGATGAAGTTATGAAAGAAAAATGATTCTCCCCCCAGAAATAAACATAATCATTTGTTTATTTAATTGTAGATCTTTGTTCTGTTGTATTTACATATGCCTGTAATTAGTTTATTTTATGCAGATACAAAATTACACCAATCATTCTAAAATAATGCATCATTTCCAAATAGTCAAGGTGAAATATTATAGAAAAATTAAATACTGCAATGACATTTTTTTTTTGTTTCAAATATCATGTAGCCATTTTATTGAGTGAGTGCAAAACCCAAACAGTATTTTTGTCTTATCCTGAATCATACTTTGAGCTTATAACAAGTGTTTATATTGTAGATCTGTTGGTTGATCCCTGCTGTGGAGCAGCTCTCTGTGATTTTCATCAAAAAACAAACAGAGAGAAGTAGCTGAGATAATGATCTTCCACAAGATGCACATAGTCTTATTTATACTCACTTGAACACTAAGTTGCAAACTGCAGCTTTATTTGTGTTTAACATGTTGCACAAAATTGAAAAATAGAAAGATTGTGTTTTGAGGACAAGTCTGGGAGCTCTAAAGATCATCCTTTGCATAAGTGTAAGACGTTTATGGGGCTTGGGTATAGTATATGCCCCACAACACACACAGACACTCATTTATACCATCACAAACACCAAAACAGTCTCACACGAGAGCGTCTGGTGAAGTGAAATGTCAAGCAGATAAGTGAAATTGTTTAGTTGTTCCCCAGAGAGTAGAAAGCGAAGCAGAGCAATTATCTTAATTGTGTTCCAGTGGTGTTTATACCCATCATGCTTTGTCGCTGAACACCTCTTTGGTTTTCTCTGCATTTTCTCCATTTGTTAATCCTTCTTTTTAATGCCATTCTGTCATGTTGTATTGTTGACTCTTATCACAATCCCTTGTAATTTCCCTTCCATTATTCGCCTTTTATACTTTAATTTATTCATCTGCTGTCTTTCAATGTTCAGAGTTGAGAGTCTCTTTTTTTATCAAGACAATTATCGTCAGTGTAGTAAGACTTATAAAGTCTACTTTATATCTATATTGTACTTATGTTAAGGGACTTGTATAATGATAAACCATCTTTTGCAACAGCTGGACTTTTTCAGTTTAAATGCAGTTTGGACGATTAAAAAAAACTGGAATACTTAAAGTCAAATTAAACAAAAATTAAATACAAAATTACTTTGTAGTTTCTGCATTTGTATATAGAAATGTGTACATTATGCATTTCTGCACGTGTGTAAGACTGTATTTGCATACTATTATAATATTATAAACATCTTTATACAACAATTTTTTTCTGCTTCTCGAATCTGATTGGCTGTTAGACATGAGATATTAAAGTAATATCAGCACTCGGACAGCCTCTTCACCCTTGAGTATTACTCCGCCCACACCAGCGACATCATGAAGGCTTAACAACTCTCTGCATAGTTTGACAAATATTGCAGCTGTTGGGCAACATAATGTACTTTTCAGGCTTTTTTTAAGTTGAGAATGTAGTTATTTAGATTGCAGCTAAGTAGTTTATTGATAGTGCCTATTTGAAAGTATGTTTTCATAAATTCAGGACTTTCAACACGTCGGCGGCCGTCAGCCTGTCATATTGCCCATTGTGAGCACTTCTCTGAGGGCTAGTAATTCAATTGGGTGTCTTTTTTATCCTACTGTAAAATGTTATTTGTTTAGGCTATATCTCAAGGCAATATTTTGGTCACAGTCATGTTATTTACTCCTGATTAAATAGATTTAACTGCAATGTTAAGTTTAGCTTAACGAAAACTTGGTTGTTATTCTTTTGACCGATTTAGTTGTCTTTATATTGTAGTTTGTTAAATGTTATTGATCAGTAAATTAATTTAATATAAATTGCAATAATATTTAATAAAAAATATTTTTTGTACAAATTTTGTAGTAATTTAGTGCAACTTGAGCAAAAAAATGTATTTACATTGTTACGCCATAAGATGGTGACAGAGATAATAAGCCGGGGGATAAAAATGTTTTTCTGAGCGTAAATTTAAAACGAAACTTAAACAAATTATAATAGAACAGGTAAGTGACATTCTGCGTTCATCTCTCTCTTTTGTATTTTATATTGCTGTATTTATGCCATAGTAGTAATCTCGTAGTGGTTGCTTTGCTTTGCCCTTTTTTTGGGTTAAATTTTCCAGAGAAATACTGGGAGATCTCTAAGTTAGACTGATGGCATTTCAGTAGTGATGACAAAACAGGTGATTTTGTTCACATTTTAAGATTATAAGGTTGAACAGCAACCTTATAATCTTAAAATGTGAACAAAATCACCTGTTTTGTCATCACTACAATACATAATGCAGGAGAATCATTCAAATACTAGCTCTGAAGAGACAGTGGTGAATTAGCAGTGGTTTCCAGGGGCGGACTGGCCATCTGGCAGACCGGGCACTTTCCCGGTGGGCCGACATACTTTTTGGGCCGGGCTGATCATCGTCTTATGATTTGATCGGCCCATAAAAGGCTTAGCAGCCTATCGTTTTTTCTGCCTTATTGATTGACGCTGCTGTGATCTGTGACTCTCTGAAAGTAGATGCTTTTTTTTCCGGACAGACAGACCGGGCCGGCCCATGTGACACTCTGCACCCCATTGGCTCATTTCGGTGTTGACATTGGGCTGGCCCAATCACAAACTCCTATTTTGGACTCCGTGTGAGCGTGCGTCGTCTGTGTGTATTTGTCAAAATAGTCGAGAGTCAGAGAGAAGAAACGCAAGGGAGGCGCAGAGAAATCGCGGGAAATACACCGGCGTTTCATTTAGTGATTCTGAAAAGTTCTCTGTTCATTCTAGTACACGGCTAAAAACGCAAATCACGTGACCACACACTCTCTGCCCAGAGCTGCAGACACTAGTTCAGCGGGTAAGCATAAACCCCAGGTGAGAGTATAGTGCAAGTCAGACAGTTCATCTGCTGGATGATCTCATCTCACTATAGTTGTTAAACGTGATATTGAATTCATCTTGTTGTCTCTATCTAACAATTCTCATGTCTTTTGAATCACTTGTTCTCAGTTAACTGTTTTGGCTGAGTGCAAAGATAAGCTAATATATTAATTTATGTAACCACATACACGGATTCTGCACATTGACAGATTGCTTACCTTTATCGTTTAAATTTAATGTACGTTATACTGTTATAATAGCCATTATTGGTTATTAAAACTGATATTCTGCAAAAGAGACAGGGTAAAGTTCATTCTTTTCAATGGAAATGAAAGGAGACAGTTATATTTAAGCCCTGTTTTGTTATAAATATGCAGTGTGAAGATGATGCTCATAAAAATATGCAGCTACACGAGGCTGTTTGGTGTCTGTTAATCATAATATCAAAATGAAACAAATTTGACTTATATTATGTTTTCATTGTTTAGATAGTGAAACAGCAAGCATGATGAGGTGAAAGAGGTTAAAATGTAACACTGTTCCCTTTGAAGATTTACCCATGCATTAGCAGGCAGTTTTTGTTATGTTTATTATTGAATATAGGCTGAGTGAATAGTGTATTGAATAAGCTAAATTGACTGTAGTGTATGAGTGTGTGTGAATGAGTGTGTATGGGTGATTTCCAATATTGGGTTGTGGCTGGAAAGGCATCTGCTGCATAAAACATGCTGGAATAGTTGGCAGTTCATTCCACTGTGGCAACCCCTGATAAATAAGGGACTTATGCGAAGAAAAATAAATGAATGAATAGTGTATTTTTTAGAACTCAACAAATATCTTTATGGACAGTATACAGAAATTAAATTGAGATTAAAGTTTGTATTTATTTATTTATTTCATATATATGGCTTTTGTGTTTTATAGAATATGAGTTGATAAAAATATTGGACGTGCATAGATAGATAGCATTTTGATTGAATTTAGTGGGCCGCTCTGGCCCAAAATGCCAGGGCTGATTTTTTTTTTGCCCCAGTCCAGTCCTGGTGGTTTCTGCTGTTCTGATGTCAGCTGCAGATGTGAAAGAATGGCGGAAGAAAGTAGTTACTCATACAAAAGAGTTTTTGAGACTCTCCATATTTGATTTTCTGTTTTATATTCACAACTATGCCATCGAACTTTAGTATAAGCACAATATCACACTCATAGCAGTGCGATTTGGCTGTATATACACTGGTGGGACACTACGGCCAATGTACGCCTCCCACCAGTGCTGATATACAGCCATATTGCACTGCTACTCCTGTGATATTGCTCATATTTTTTTTTTATGTGAATAATAATAGTAGGATATTAGTATAATACAATTTTATATAAACTATTTATAATAACAACAATAATATTAATAATAACAATAATAATACTTATTATTATTATTATTAGTAGTAGTAGTAAATTTTTTTTATTCATTTTGTTATTTATTGTGGAAACAATATAAAAACTATATAATCTTTTATTTTAATGCTGCACCTATAGGGGGTCCAGTATACAATTATTATTACTGTATTACTAGTACTACTACTACTAATAATAATAATACAATTCAATATAAATATTTAAGATTTATTATTAATAATAATAATAATTGTAGCAGTTGTTGTTGTTGTTGTTGTTGTTTTCTTTATAATTTCCATTATTTAACTTTTATGCAGCACCTATAGGGGGTTATTTAAGAAGCATAGGGAGCACAACATTATGAATTCATTAAACATTGTCATTAGTTTTAGCCTGCCCGCTGAGTTACCTGAATAATTTATTTGCTGTTAGTCCCCCTCTGTATCATTGTGTTGATTTAATTGGCATCAGCCACAAATAAAATATTTCGGTTTGCTTTAATCTGCCATTTTATTTTAATTGTCAACGGGTCGCTGTTCTTCTGATCCCAACAAAAGCATATGATGCAATAAAAGGATTTGGGCTTTTGCTCTGATGTCTGCAGCTAAGCTTGGTGTTGCAGTGAGAACAAATGTACTTATTTCGCATGCCTCTCTTATTCTCGGAGCCATTTTCTCTGACGGCACGACCCCAATTAGCTTTTAGATGACTCAAACGGCTCCTCAACGTTAAACATGATTTCCACAGATGCTGCTCTGTAGTTGTCATTTGGAGACGGACAGCTAACACAGCCAACAAACATGTTTAGGATGAGGAAAGCTTCTTGAACAAATGCCAACACTGACAGGAAGCACTTCAGACTGACTGCAAATAGGAAGGAAAGCTTTTTAACATCCAAATTGTTTCTGCTCAAATGAATGCAAATCAATGCTTTGTTGAAGTTGCATGTTTCTCAGAGTTTTTTCTTTAAGTTTTTAATATATGCTGTATGGTATTATCACAGTATTGACACAAGCTGAAAAAACAGCAGATTCGAATGTTATCACTAGATTAAATGGGCGTTATCAGCTGATAGATATGGGTCAGTAGGAGCCTTCTGCGCCGTTTTTTTTTCTGTATTGTGATGCAGTGAAAGACATGAAATATATATATTTTTTTGCTGCAAGCAAATTGGATATAGTAAAGTAGGTGTTTCATTCAGAAAGATTGGGAAAAGGGTTTCAGGAGAGTGAATACAACATAACAGACACTTTCTCCTCCTCATCCACCTTTTGTTAACCATGCAACCCAGGTTCATTCTGAAAATGTAGCTCTATATACATTTCAGGAGATCACGAATTTTGTAGCCAGAAGTAGGTATGGCTGCATTTTCGTGCTTACCAGCTGACCGCTTACCTCCATGTGGATGACTTTTTGCTGTTACCAGTTTTAACCAGTAGCTCGCCATGAACATCAGCAGACTTGAGATGCAGTGAGGAGTTGATCACGATGACGAGGTTCAAGTAAATAAGAGGGTGAGAATGTGGTAAAATTTGAAAATGTGGTAAAAATCAGGCAAGGATTGCTTTTTAAAACACTGTCGGTTAAATTTAGGGAAGCGGGTTAGCAGGTCAGTCGGTGCTTTTGAAAACACTATCGGTTGGGTTTTATGGAAGCAGGAGCGTGGGTCAGTCGGTCAGTCGATCAGTCAATCAGTCGACAGCGACCTCTGGTGGATTTACACGAGAACAGCAGGTGCGAATGGCACACGTGAGAGAAAATTGAGATCTTAAGGAGCACAGACAGCAGCCTCTGGTGGATTCATGAAAACAAAAACTGCAAAAAAATTGCTCCTGGGATATATTTGGTGCTCTCCAGAAATGTATATAGCGGTATGTTTTCAGAATGAGCCTGGCCTGTTTTTTGTTTTTTTTGCAGCTTTTGTTTTTGCGAAACCACCAGAGGCCACTGTGTACGCTTTTTGAGATCTCCAATTTCTCTCACGAGTGCCATTCATAACCGCTGTTCTCGTGTAAATCCACCAGAGGGCGCTGTCGACTGATTGACTGACTGAATGACCCACCGATAACCCCTCCCACCCCATTCCCTAAACCCTTGTTTACTTGTTTACTAGTCTTTTGTCTTAGCTGCTTTCTGGAACCGGACTCGAACCCTGTCGTCATGGTCAACTCCTCTGTGCGTCTCATACTGGCTGCTGCAAGCCACTGGACAAACTAGTAACAGCAGGAAAGCCGTCCATACGGAAGTAAGTGGTGAGCTGGTAAGCGTGAAAAGAAGCTCTGCACAAGACATTTGGCCATAGGAAAAGTGATCGTGCCCAATTGAGCCTGGTTTCTCTTGAGGTTTTTTTAATTCTTTACTTTCATCAATTGGTGAAGTTTGTTCCTCGCCGCTGTCGCCACTGGCTTGCATGATTCAGGACCTGTAGAGCTACGTATCGATGTGTTTGCTTTTCAGTGTTTGGATTGTCAGCATTGAATATTAAACCACACTGAACTGAACTTAAACTCTGAAAACTGGACTGACACCATTTCAATTTACTATGATCTTCTGTGTGAAGCTGCTTTGACACAATCTACATTGTAAAAGCGCTATAGAAATAAAGGTGAATTGAATTGAATGGAATCATTCGTTTTAAAGACAAAATGCAGCCATATGTACTTCTGGCTACATAATTTGCGATCTCCAAAAGTGTATAGAGGGCTACATTTTCAGAATGAGCCCATGTTGTAACCACGCCCAGTACCTCAGACAAAGCAATCTAAGAACTTAAAACAAACAGGAAGTGCAAACAATTCCTTTTTAATGGACAGATAAATTGTTCACCCCAAAACTAGCTATGTGAGCTAACCAAATAAATATGGTTAGTTTTGATTTCATCTGTACTCTAATAACCAAAAGAAGTCTATATTTTTATATATTGCTTTATTGTATATGTTCAGAGGACGGCTGCATTTACACGGGTGCGTTTTCATTTTAAAACCGCATCTTAGAATGAAGATGTTTCTCTTTTTTACTGCATTTCAGAAAAATGATCTCCATCCACACAATAGAGTATTTTCACAATGCATCATCAGTCGGCCATATTGGAGGCAAGAATGTAAACAATGCTACTGAACCCCTATTGAGCCACCGTGCTGCTCTCCATTTTCAAATTTTATATTAATAATTCATTCATTCATTTTCCTTCCCTTTATTCATCAGGGGTCGCCACAGTGGGATGAACTGCCAACTATTCTAGCATATGTTGTACACAGCGGATGCCCTTCCAGCTCCAACCCAGTACTGGGAAACACCCATACACTTTCATTCACACATACACTACGGCCAGTTTAGTTTTATTTAATTCACCTATACTGCATGTCTTTGGACTGTGGGGAAACCGGAGCACCTGGAGGAAACCCACACCAACATGAGGAGAACATGCAAACTACACACAATATGCCAACTGACCCAACCAAATCAGCGACCTTCTTGCTGTGAGGTGACCGTTCTAACCACTGAGCCCCCGTGCCCCCCTATAGAAATAATTATTGACTGTATTTTGAAGTGGCCGTGATAACAACATCATGCACGTTCATGATCACAGTATAATCAATTATTAAATATCAGCTCTGGAGGAAACTAAATATGAAAGAAAAAAAGACTATAGTAACATTAAAAATGTCTCCTGGTATGTTTTGTTAGACAGAGATTTTGTTTTGCACTCATGAATAAGCTTGACTTCCATGTTGGTCTATTTCTGACTCAAAGATAGACTTGCTTTTATGGTGCTTTTGTGTCCGTCTCCATTTAATGTAATTGCATTGAAAATTGCCAGCTGTATAGGATTTCTCCTTTTATGTTTCAAAGAAAGCTGGTCATAGAGGTTTGGAATGACATAAGGGTGAGTAAATACGACAGCATTTTTATTTTGAAGTGCACTTTTCCTTTAAATCTTTTAAGCTATTGAAGTAAAAATAAATAAACTTCTCTACTTGGTGAAGCCGATGGAAACATTAGGCTGATTCAGGAGCAGCTTGTAACCTAATATGTCTACTCCTGAAGGCAGTCTTTGGAGACAAAGTTCAATTTGAGGACCAGAGTCGATGACTTGAAAGTTGACTGCAAGAAAACAGAGGAGACCACAATGTGTTATGAGCTGTCTGCTTGTACTAAAGTAATGCATGTGGAGGGCTTTTATTACAGGAAGGCGTACACACTCTCTCTCACACACACACACACACACACACACACACACACACACACACACACACACACACACACACACACACACACACACCTACATCCAGGAAGTGGTGTGATTGAATCATTGATCAGTTTAATGGAAGCTCTGGACAACCGACGGAGCCTTACTGCAGTCTTTCTCGTGTAGTGAGAATTGAGTCAAAGACAGACAGACTGGGGAAGAAAGAAGTAGAGACATATATGATATGTACACACCACATCTGCATCAACTGACTAAACTAATGACTCTTGAAAATTTAGCTTTGCTATCATAAAAAAAATGACGTTATAAAACATAAATTATTACATTTAAAATGGGTGCGGCGAGGCTGTTCAGACTGACATCGACATGCACAAGGTGTCATGGCGTTAATTTGTTTATTTGTTGTTTTTAATGACAGCCGTAAATAACTGAACAATTATTTGATCTGTACAGTCATACAAGCTAAATTTTTTATTTATTTTTATATTTTTTTAACCCCAAAGTGTGCAGCTTCTACATAAAATTAAAGTAATAAATTTTTAAATTACAAACAGTGCAATTTGGAAACTTTGCAAATGATTAAAGAAGAATTCAACATGTCTCAATCAAGAAAAAGTTTGGGGCGCACATTTGATGCATAAGGTAAAACGCACATGGGTCTTCGGTCCTGTTAGAGCGCGTACTCTCATTCCCATACGACAGAGTGTGGCTGTGTGGAACTCCACCATGCGCAGAAATTTGTAAACGCGTGATCATGAAGAGACAGAAATAACATGCTGTTGTGTAAATAAGATATTACGGCTATTCACCTTGTTTATTAAAAGAAGTTGTGATCTGGCTCTATACAGTATTTAAAATACAATTAACTTGACGCCAAGGGGGGCGGGGAAAGCCGTTGGGAGGGCGGGGCGGTCCCCCTAATATAATGGTAGGGGAAACACTGGTGTGGATGGAGGAAGGATTAATTAACTTATGATTAGAGGAACAGAGGGATTGATGAATGACTATTTGGATGTGTGAATGGGTGTATGGATTTTTTATGGACGGATGTACAGGTAGAAGGATGGATAAATGAAAAGATGGATGGACTAATGGATGATTAATCGGATGGATGGATGGACTATTAATGATGGATAGATTTACAAAAAAACATATGGTTGGATGTTGGACAAATGAAAGATTGGTTGCGTATATGGATGGAGGGATTTATGAATGGATAGACAGATAGATGGTTTGATATACGTGCAGATGGATTGATGGAAGTATGGACAGTTTGATAGATGGATTGATGAACATACAGATGAATAAAAGTACAGACAGATGGATGGTTGGACATATGAATGGACATGGATCTATGGATGGATGGATGGATGAACGATTAATGAATGGATGGGTGGATTTACAAAAAGACTGATGGTTGTATGTTGGACAAATAAAAAAAAGATTGGATATATGGATGGATGGATGATGGATGGATGGAGGGATGTATGAATGGATAGACAGATAGATGGTTAGATGTACATTCACATGGATTGATGGACGCATGGACAGATGGATGGATGGATGGATGGATGAATAAACATACAGATGAATAGAAGTACAGACAGATGAATGATTGGACATGGGTCAATGAATGTATAGATGGATGGACGATTAATGAATGGATCGATGGATGTACAAAAAGGCTGATGGTTGGATGTTGGAAAAATGAAACATTGGATATATAGATGGATGGATGGAGGGATGTATGAATGGCAAGACAGATAGATGGTGACATGTACATGCAAAGGGATTGATGGACGTATGGCCAGTTGGATGGATGGATGGATGGATGGATGAACACACAGATGAATAGAAGTACAGAAAAATAGATGGTTGGACATATGAATGTATGGATGGATGGATGGATGGACGATTAATGTTTGGATGAATAGATTTACAAAAAGACTGATGGTTGGATGTTGGACAAATGAAGGATTATGTATAAATGGTTAGACATAGATGGTTAGATGTATGTGCAGATAAATTGATAGACGTGTGGACAGTTGGATGGATGGATGAACATACAGATGAATAGAAGTACAGACAGATGGAGGGTTGGATATATGGATGGACATTTGGATAAATGGATGGCAGAATGGATAGAGGGATGTATGGAAAGGTTATATATACTGTGGAAGGTTATATATATATATATACTGTATATATACACATCTAGATGGGGGTGAGATGTTGGACTAATGGATGACTGGTTGGAAGCATGGATGTGTGTGTGTGTCTATATATAATACATTTTCTCAATATATTTCTTATTCTTCTTCCCCCACCCCATACAGACACACACAGATCATAAGTGATCTTCCATTAGACCCTAATTAGACATGTGAACAGTGCTCACACAACACCAGCACCTATTAATAGAGAGACTGCAGCCCTTCCACTGAAAACAGATTAGTCATCATAGTCTTAATTGCCTTTGATCCAGTCCAAAGAATGCAGCAAATTCAGTTTATGCATTAATACACACAAGCAATTAGCAGTTCAAACCCGTTGATGTTTTAACTGAAGCAGAGGGGAAGTCATTAATTGTAATATTGCACACGTGGCATGTGGTTCATTATCCAATTTCACATCAAAAAGTTCCCTTTTCAACCCATGGGAATGATAATGCTGTTCTACTAATGGTGCTCTGGTAATTAAACAAACAAATATACATATTGCAGTTTAATGGCGTTACCGTGGTTACCGTTATGATAATAAACCAACGGTGCATGTATGAATCAATTTCAGCATTGATTTATTTTTCAAGCAAACTCCAGAGTTTGGTGGACTCCAGTGAACCTTTATGAATATGCAACAGTCTACAAGCTTCCATTTCCTCCACAATAGACCGGTCTACTAATTTACCACAGTTCCGCTAAATGCATAATTGATATTCATGAGGTCTGTTCACATTGCTTACCATTTTACTGCGGCTGCCAGGAGATATTATTTCCCTCCGCTCAGACAAACAGACTGATGTGCGCTCGGGCTAAGCCCCATCACAATGTAATTAATCCCTGTGGGTCTGAGAATGAGTTTTAACGTCGACTGATATGTCGTGTAGAGGACACTATTGAGCTGGAACAACTTGAGGGTTGTATCTGTAAGTAAAAGTCCAAATTCATTAGCATTTAATGTGTTTTTTGGATAGCATTGGTTTCAAACTGTGAAAATAGATGGTGATTGTGACCATTAAGCTCCAAAATGATAACGACTTCATAATGACTCCAGTTTTCGGCTTTTTGGCGTGCAAAGCTATTGTATGGTATTAGGAATTTTAAATGTGGAGCAGAACTCAATTATTAGCTCCTCACATAGTTAAACACTTCACAGTCAGAACTGGGGATTTTTAATTCAATTCATTTTTATTTCTATATCGCTTTTACAATGTAGATTGTGTCAAAGCAGCTTAACATAGAAGTTGTAGTAAAATAACTCTTTCAAACTTCAGTTCAGTGTGGTTTAATTTTCACTGCTTAAAGTCCAAACACTGAATAGCAATCCATCGATGCGCAGTTCCACAAGTCCCTAACCAAGCAAGCCAGTGGTGACAGCAGTGAGGAACAAACTTCACCAATTGACGAAAGTGAAGGAAAAAAGCTTGAGAGAAACCAGACTCCAAACTAGAGTTGCAGTCTAGGTGCCGGAGGCTGGAGAATGCTGGACAGCCATCATGGAGTAGCTGCAGGTGTGAGTAAGGCACAGGCAGGTGTTCAGGCTGGCCCACGAAATCAATGCGGAGTCTCGTCTGTCACTGGGGTCTTTCAAGTTCAGTCTCATGCTCTCCACTCCTCCATGACAGCCATAGCAGTTGCTCAGGATACAACCTGGTCCAAGACTATAGAGACCTCTAGAAGTTTTCTATGGTTGACATCATCTCTTCACTGAACTTGGAGCACATAAATGGCGCTGCACAATCTCTAGAGGCCTTGGAATGAGTATCCCCATGTGGAATTAGAAAACAAAGAAAACAATGTGTAGCTGCTGTTAGTGTATTTGAACAAGAGATATTAAATATCAATGCAAAAATGACATGCTATAAATGAAAATAGAAGTTATATAAACAAACATGTAAAGCATGGAAGTGTTTCTAACGAAATGTCTGGTGCATTAAGGCAGGATGAGTGTGTCCTAGAGGTGGTTTAAAATTATATTTTTGTATTTTAGATTTAAAAAGTTTTGTGAAAGTGGCTGCGTTTACATAGACACTTTTTTGTTTATGTCAGAATGAAGTGAACTGACTAGCCATGTTTCCATCCAGTGATGCAAATTAGATTTAGATTTATGCGCAAAACTGGAATATCTCGTAAAACATTTTAAGTTTTTTTTTTTTCACTTTGCCCTTAGTCAATTGGTGAAGGTTGTTCTTCGCCACTAGCTTGCTTGATTTGGGACTTGTGGAGCTACGCATTGATGGATTTGCTCTTTAGTGTTTGGACTTTCAGCAGTGAAAATTAAACCACACAAAACTGAACTGAACTTCAACTCTGAACACTGGACTGACACAGTTTCAATTTACTAGAACTTCTATGTTAAGCTGCTTTGACACAATCTACATTGTAAAGTGCTATAGAAATAAAAGGAGTTGAAATCAATTGAACATTTGCAAATACAGCAGCGTTTCCATCTAACGAGTCAAATAGAACAAAATCATCACATCCTGATAAACGAGTCAAATAGAACAAAATCATCACTTCCTAATAAACTGGTGCTAAATATCAAAAAGAAAATTGGAATTTGCTGTTTTAGGAGAAGCCGATGTGAGCCTCTTATATTATAAATTATTTGAACATACGGTGGCTTTTATAGACACTAGACTGCTCTTTGGGAGCGCAGGCAATATATGCAGTTCACAGTCTGCTGCTTTATCCATTAATACCATTACATCACACTCATTTTTTTTATCACATGATCTAATACAAAAAAAATCCCATTACTTTTTTGATGCTCATGCTGGAATTTTCCATCGTAGTTTATGCACATTATTTCTCATCATATAACAAGTTTATTCTACTTAGTTGTGCATATAAGTTTTTATTTGCACATTTTCAAAATGTAAGCACATCTTGGCGTTTCCATTCAGCATTTTTTATGTGATTATTCCAAAATGTGCATAAAAATAGCTGGATGGAAGCAGCCATTTATATGTCATTAGCTTTGAATTGGACTATTCTCGTACTGTTTTCCATTTTAAGGTGTTTACTTGAAAGCTTTTTGGTCAGATTGTGCCATCAATCTGATTACTAAAGGATTATTTGATTGAATGTAAACATTGCCACTGCTAACCTCTGTTTGGCTGTTTGCCAGATTTACTAATAATGGAAAATCAGCATGAATCCACAGTCTTATAAAAGCCCCAATAGGAGTGTGAGATCTTTGCGTGTTTCAATTAAATTCAATTCACCTTTATTTGTATAGCGCTTATACAATGTAGATTGTGTCAAAGCAGCTTCACATAAAAGGTCACAGTAAATAGGAACAGTGTAGTTCAGTTTGTAGTGTTTAAGTTCAGTTGAGCTCAGTTCAGTGTGGTTTAATAATCACTACTGAGAGTCCAAATATTGAAGGGCAAATCCAACGATGCGCAGCTCTACAGATCCCGAACCATGCAAACCAGTGGCGACAGCGGAGAGGGAAAAAAACTTCACTAATGGCGGAAGTGAAGAAAAAAAACCTTGAGAGAAACCAGGCTCAGTTGTGCACGATCATTTTAATTTCTCCGCTGGCCAAACGTCTTGTGCAGAGCTGCAGTCTCAGTGGCGGAGGCTGGAAGCTGGCCTCAGCGAAGACTCGTCTGTCTCTGGAGCGTCACAGGAATCAGTCTCATGTTCTCCACTCTTCCATGACCATCACAGTAGCTGCTCAGGATTCGGCCTGGTCCAGGATATGGAAACCTTGGGATCATCTCGTCGTTGGTCTTGGATCGAATCAGTGACTCTGCATAGTCTGAGGGCCTCGGGAAGAGTATCCCCAGGTGGAAATGGAGAATAAAGAAAATAATTAGCGTAGCTGCTGTTCATAGTGTATATAAACAAGATGCATAACCTGTGTGGAAGCCCCCTAAGTGGTGCACTTTAATCTAGTTTTGAATTGGGAGAGTGTGTCTGAGCCTCGGACGTTATCAGGAAGGCTATTCCAGAGTTTAGGAGCTATAAATGAGAAGGCTCGACCTCCTTTACTCGACTTTGCTATTCTAGGTACTACCAGAAGCCCTAAGTTTTGAGACCTTAAAGAGCGAGTTGGATTGTAGCGAGACAGAAGATTGGTTAGATAAATAGGAGCTAGATTATTTAAAGTGTTTCTACTGACAATGAGCAAATGAATGTACACAGATGCATCAGCTCATTTCCATAATGACCAATATAATCTACCATGAGCAGTTCAAATAAAAATGGAATATGGTTCTTGGAACTGGAGCAAATGACATTAAATGAACATACTGATTACCAAAGAAACTCACATGAGTGAGTAAATTCTGATGTTACATTACTCCTCTAATAAATGCATTTAAAATAAGCTCAGACTTTTAAAATTTGCTCTGCTTGAGAAAGCAAGAGGAAAAACATACAAAGACTATTTATTTTACTCTGCATTAGTCACCTCAGTTTAGCATCAAATGCAGTATGATTATTGGAAATCGAGATCTGTCAGCAATGGGCGAGCAATTTGTTGACAGCTTTTCTTGTGCATGAATTCACCCACAGGCCAACAAATCGATGAGAAAACCAACTATTATGATGAGTCAAAGCGATAGTGCATGTGCTAAAGCTGCTGTAAATCCACTTCACTCAACTCCTGTGTTGTTTGGCACATGAGTGATTTATGAATAAATTGCACATTCCTCATATTTTATCCTAATGTTACTGTATACTTTAAATCACAAGGGTATTATAATAATGTTAATGTTATTTAGCTAATCTCATTCTCTCAAATGTCTATGCAGAGTATTTGCAGCTTTTGACTCCATATTGTTAATAAACCTGTCCACTAGTGTTTTAATGTAATACATACACAGTTGAAGTCAGAATTATTAGCCTCCCTGAATTATTAGCCCCCCAGTATATTTTTGCCCAATTTCTGTTTAACAGAATTTTTTTTTAACACATTTCTAAACATAAACGTTTTAATAACTCATTTCTAATAACTGATTTTATTTTTGCCATGATGACTACATAACATTTTACTAGATATTTTTCAAGATACTAGTTTGGGCTGGGTGATAAATAGATTTTAGTGTGAAGTTCACATTGATTTGTTTGAATCGGATTTCACTCTAACACGTGACGCTCCCCTCTGATTTCCCGTAGTTCCCCCGCATTGCCATACAAACACACAAACAACATGCAGCGAGCAGAGGAGAACTTTGAGAAATGTTGTGCTCTTGGAAATGAAGTGGAAAACAACAAGGACGCACAAACACGGCTGGCAAAAAAATGACACAATTCAGGGCTCTGTCACGCATTAACCGTCAGACACACGCATTTGAAACTGCACACTACACCTTGTGTTTTACACAATGAGAAATAATGGATACAACCATTAATGGAGAAGACGCGCATATGAAAGGAACTGTTACCCATAGATATACTGTAAATATCTACCGTTACTGATTTATTGTTGCAGTCCAATGTTGCTGTTTCTATAAATTACATGACCCAGCCGAAAAGACGTTCATAACAGTAAATATCAACACTGATAAAACCTGCTCAGTGCACTAGACTAGACTAATTTACCAGATGCAGCGACTCGATGCAAATAAAAGCAATAAAATGCAGCCCACTAACGTAATGTGAGTAGTTTTTGTAAACTGATATAACACTAAATAAAAATTAATAAACCTCTGAATGCATGTTTACTAAAAAATGGTCCCATTTTAAAAAAGGTCCCCATTTTGAGTTTACTTTCACTGTAGTTTACTTTCATTATAATTGTATAAAATGGATGTATATGTGTAATTTGTTAATATAAAAGTCTTGTGTGCAATTATAAATAAAGCTTGTGAAATCTGACTTTTTTTTGCCATTTCTGTGCAGAATTTTGAAAATAATCGGCAGATTTAAGTGGAATGATTTTAGAAGTATCATAAATAAAAACTTAATATATGAAGTAAAAAATAATACCTTTTTAACTTTTATTTAATCTTTACAATGCAAATCCAATTAGATCCACTTAATTGGTAAACAAAGCAATTCTCTTAAATGATGTATCTACTAAAAGACACAAGATATTACTTTACAAACTGTATTGTAAATAAATCATGTGAGCATTTTCATAATAGTCAATAATATTACTGAAATGAATTTAAAAACTGAATGAATATAAATTTACCCACATTTACACAAGTTAATAAATAAACTCAATGATGGGCTAAAAATCTGTGGAAATCTGTGCAAAGATTCCGTGTGGGTGACCTATAATTATTAATTTGATAAGGTAGTTAATAACCTTCAACTCCAAGAATTTTTGTGGGGGGTAGGGGGGAGGGATTTCAATCGTAAATCTTTTTTTGTTAAAAAGGCCATATTGCCAAGCCCTAATACTAGTATTCAGCTTAAAGTGCAATTTAAAGGTTTAACTAGGTTAATTAGGCAAGTTAAGGGTAATTAGGCAAGTCATTGTATAAGGATGGTTTGTTCTGTAGACAAGCGAAAAAAAAATTGCTTAATGGGGCTAATAATATTGACCTTAAAAGGGTTTTTTAAAAATTAAAACTGCTTTTATTCTAGCCAAAATAAAACAACACTTTCTCTAGAAGAAAAAATATTGTAGGAAATACTGTGAAGAATTTATTGCTCTGTTAAACATCATTTAGGAAATATTTGAAAAAGAAAAAAAAATGGGCTAATAATTTTGCCTTCAACTATATATATATAATTTAAATATATATGTGGCAAAAAAGTAAGATTGGGATGAGAGTGAAAAGATAAAACTTCTGATAAAATTCCTGTTATTAGCTGAAAATATTATTACTAGATAATATTAGTTATGATGCCACAGTTTTTAATTTTCTTAACACTCGCAAATGTTTCTTGGCTTTTGTAAAATGAAATATCCCGCTGGCTGTTAGTAAATCCATTCAACTGCTGACCTGTGGACATTGGAAATAAAGCAGCAGCAGTTTATAGTTGTTTTCCTGAAGTGAGAAATTGCCTCCGCTCTCGGCCACACTGAGAGTGAAAGCGATTTACTCCTGCTGCTCGGACAGTCCCTGAGGACCTGCAGGATGTAGAGCAGAACGCCAGAGCAAAAAACCATCAGAATGGTTTGTACCGTGAAAAATGAGAGATGTCGTGCAATTATAGCTAAAAAAGAGGGCTTCTCTGTGGAATGTCACTTGTGTCCATGCTGCATTACATCCCAAAATCAGAAGCTATCAGAACATATTTATATGCATTTGAATTATTTAGTTAGTTGTACAGTGCTCAGCCTAAATGAGTACACCCCTCACAGATCTTTCTTTTAAATTCATATTGTCTATAGGATACTTCACAGTATATTTATATTTGTGCATATACATTAGATTAGTCAGTACCAAAGCCAAAATTGGAGCTAATCTAATAAAAAACTAACTTAAGATCTCAGTGTAAAAATGTGTACACCCAAATTGATATGTTAAGGAAAAATATCTTCCATACAGAGCGCAACACAGCTCTGAATGAAAAATCTGAAAGTGCACCTTAAAATATAAATTTTTAAAATAAAAGATACGGCTAAGAGTCGTTTAATTGATTTGTTGTTCGTCCTGTTCTTTTGCCTGTTCGTATCGACGTAGACACGAAACAATACCAACTATGAAGTGCCAGATCTGGTAAAACGCGAACGCGCCTTTCCTTTCAAACACTAGCGGATTGCGGGTGCGTGTGGGACTGATCATGACTGAAGATCAGTGAACATCAATGAGTGAAAGTTCTGGTGATTAATTCAATAATCTACCCTGCAATGAAGGATTCGTCTGCCGTTTGTTAAGAGAAGGATCAGAAAAGACTATTGATGAATGAAGGAACTTCATCAGCACACAGTTCATGGATCAGTTTCTTCCTCCATTTCACAAGTGTAAGTAAGTGATTAAAATGGTTGCCTCCTTGTTTCTCTAGCTTGCAAAATGTGTATTTAGTTGTGTTTAGTTACTTGTAATCGCGCCACATGGCTTGATTAGCTGAATGCAGTAAACCAATCACAGCAAACTGGGTAATCGGACCAATCAGCGCAGGTTAGCATTGCGCAGAGGGGTTTTGGAACAAGTGAATTGTTGAACAAATCACATTGGAATCGTTGGGATAAATAGGTAAAATAAATGCATATTATAAGACAAAGAACTGTTTTTTGACCTTGTATGCATATCAGCTTGTTGGAGAACCCCAAAATCAAAATATGACCCTTTAATGCATAATAATTAATAAATACAATAAAAAAAATTATAATTTCGTTAAATTGTAGTTTGTAATTTAAGTTTTGCAATAACTTGTTTAAATTTAAATGTATTATCTTTCTATTCCTGAAGATGTTAGCTGACAAATCTGCTATTTTAATGAATATAACTGGATAACTTTTATAATATATAACTATATATTATATTATTTTATATTATATTATATTATATTATATTATATTATATTATATTATATTATATTATATTATATTATATTATATATTATATTATATTATATTATATTATATTATATTATATTATATGCATAAAAATATTATCTATATTTACTGAGAAATTGATAAAAATATTCATTTTCATAAAAGGTGTATTAATTTATGTTGAGCACCGTATGTAATATAATAATTTGTATTTTTTGCAATATATAGAAGTATATATGCAGTAGGTAGTGCTGTCGCCTCACAGAAAGAAGGTCGCTGGTTCGAGCCTCGGCTGGGTCAGTTTCTGTGTGGAGTTTGCATGTTCTCCCTGCGTTTGCGTGGGTTTCCTCCGGGTGGTTCGGTTTTCTCTACAGGTTTTCCAAAGACATCCGGTACAGGTGAATTGGGAAGGATAAATTGTCCGTAGTGTATGAGCGTGAATGAGTATGTATGGATGTTTCCCAGAGATGGGTTGCGGCTGGAAGGGCATCCGCTGTGTAAAACATGCTGGATTAGTTAGCGATTCATTCCGCTGTGGTGACCCCTGATTAATAAAGGGACTAAGCTGAAAATAAAATGAATGAATGAATATTGTATTGCTATATTAATGCAATAATAAAGGTGCAATATTTACATTTTTTGTTATACAGCATTTTTTACACAGTAGAAGAGAATTCAGCTTAACTAGCATTAAAATAATACCACAGCACAAAAAAAATGGTTTATTTTCTTTATGCAAATCTCAAATGTGGGAAAACATGATCTGTATTTCTTGACAGATGCACCAATTAAGACCAGGTTTGTTTGTTTTTTTTAATCACAGCTGGCTCTTGTGCTTTGGTGGCTCAGGCTTTGGCCAGAACATCTTTACAGAAGGAATATTAAATTGGTCTGGATTCTCTCTTCTTCTCATCATGCTGTCCCAGCCAGCCCTATCATGCTCTCTTTGCATGAGATGTCTCCCCCTTCGGGCTTCATAAATAAAGCAGTACTGGAATGGAAACGCTGGGTTTCTGAGCTCTGTGTCAGACAGGCGAGTGATATATGGGCTCTGGCTCTGTAGAAACTAATACACATCCACATTTTTCTGCACAGTAATTGAGTGTTATTGCTGTGTAACAGGAAGATAAATCTTCTGACAGTGAAATTCTGTAGGGATTTACACTGCTGTAGGTAACACCCGTTGGAGTGTTTTGTGTTACTGTAAATCAAAACAGAAGGAATATATCTGGTAAGGACAAATTAGTCACAATGAATAAGATTTTTTTGATAGTCAGTCAAAAATCTACATTTACTGTTCATTTACTCGCCATCGGGCGACCATTTTTATTCAGTTGAATATTGAAGAACGTCTTTTGTGATTCATAAAAATACAAGTCAATAGCTGCCAACATGTTCAGAGTATAAAAAGGAAATAGAGACACAAATATATTATCAATGACACACTGAGGTCTAATGAAACAAAACGATTGTTGAACTTTATTTACAACATTATTACTAATCAATCTGTTGTGAAAATTGACTTTTCTACATTCACAACATTTATTGTATGGCATTCATTCCACAGACTGTCCTAAATGCATAGGATTGGATTGAAGGTAATAATGTTAAGTTTATTGCACAGACGGATTGTTTTGCTGATGTATTGTCAGGAGAAATGGGTATTAATTTTGTTATCTATTTAAGTTATAGTATATGAATTACCATGGATCACAGTTTCAGCTAAAAAGTCTTTAAAGTTCTACTAAAGAAAAGAAAGGCTCATACATCCCAGAGTTTAAGTAAATTTACAGAAAATGTTCATTTCGGGGTAAATGGTCACATTAAAGCTGCTTTAAAAATATTGACCATTATTTTAGGGGGCTTTTCCTCTACGGAGTATGGTTCAGCAAAACTTGACTCGGCTCACTTCTTTTCGTTTTTGCTCAATCCAGTGGGACAACATAGTAAAAGTGACAAACAAATGCATGACAATGGATGCAATGTATGATACTGAAAGAATGGTGTTTTTGCTATTTAAGTATAGCGAGTTTGGTGTCTTGTGCTGCAAATCCAATGTACCGAAGGTACTGAACACAGTGGAAAAGCCCCTAAAAGTTGTTACTGAACCAAACCACACTTTACCATGCAGTGGTATTTGTGAGTGTACACATCATCATTAACACATCCTTAACTACTAATGAACTCCTGTGTTTAAACTGTTGATGTTAACAGGACACTGTTCTAGTGTTATTCAGTGTAAATGCACTAGACGGATGTGCATAAGGAGTTCATGAGTAGTTAAGAAGGGGTTAATGATGTTGTGACCGTCCAAGTTAAGTCATGATATAATTATACATTAACATGTCATGGGTTCATGATGGTTAAATTAATTTAAACTAATGTGGTAATTAATACATTAGCAAACAATCATGTACTAACAAGTAATTAAGGTAGCCATTATTCACAAATGAACTGGTGACTCATTTGTTACAGTTAGTTCATTATTAGCGGATACATTAACTCATTATTTGTTCTTAATACAATTATGTTTGCTTTACATATAATAACACATTGTTATTCATGTACTGTTGTTGTAAAGTGTTACCAAAATGTTTAAATGGGTAAATGATCACATTAAAGCTGCTTTAAAAACATTGACATTGACAATTGACATTATTTTTTGGAGCAGTACTAAAGCCAATATGGAGCTTATCTAACTAAATAACTTATGATAACCGTTCAAAAACTAGTACACCCAAACGTATATGTTATAGAAAAATATTAAATACAAATTCAAAAAATTGAGCAGCAAACAAATTGAAAAATTTTGATAATTTTTTAGGTTGTAATTTTTTGCAATATTTTGCTTGAATTTAACTGTATTATATTTCTAAATATGTTTGGTGACTAAAATATTATTTAATAAATATATCTGTTTATTAAATCTGTTTTGTTCAAATGCACCAAAATACATTGCCTATATTCACTGAGAAATGGATACAAATATACATTTTCAAACTGGACAGTACTTAATTATGCTGAGCTTTGTATGTACCCAGGAATGTTCACTGTATGCCCTAGCTGATTGAAGAAATGCCTCTCAGGGATGTATACTCACAAGATTGTGAAAATCTGGCCCGCGTTGAGATCAACGTTGTTGAGCTGAGCAATAAACACAGCTTGTCCTCTGTGTGGTATTTTTCAACATGGCTCGGCTTGACTTACTTCGGTTAAAGTTTGCTCAACCTGGTTTACAATATCGCTGCAGTTTAGTACTTCTTAAAGTGGGTGAGATCATCGCTATAGTTGTGTTACCTCTACTGCTGTGACATCATGGCAAACGTGACAACCAAATGCACGACAATGTAACTGATGGAATGGAGTTTTTGCTATTGAGCGATTTTGGTGCGAGCTTGTTGCAAATCCAATGAGGCTGGAAGTGACTAATAAGTTATCAGTAATGTGTATGTCACAGTTTTGTTATCATTTGGCTCACTTGGAAACTCACCCGAAGTGGTACTAAAAATAGTACCAGGTACTACGTACTGAATGCAGTGTTAGAGCCCCCAAAAAGTTAGCTGTGCTGAACCAAACCACATTTTATCATGCAGTGGAAAAGTGGCTTTTATATTTGTGAGTGTACCTGCAGCCTATTTTACAAAATCTTTTAATAGAATTCTAAAATCTTATCTTTGACACCAATGCAACTTATTTTTTCTCTCATCCTGTGCACTCCAATTAATTTTTGCTGCTTGTTTATACTCATTTAAAATGAGTCGAAAAAACACAGTTTGTAAGGTTGTGTTGGGAAAACTTGCCCGTTTCATGTTTAAAAACGATTAAGCTAATTTAACTGACTTGTGTTGGGACAACATGAAGGAATTTTGTGGAACCTAGCATTTGTTTACAGTGTAAGATACACTCTCCCACTTAACACTTTAAAACACTTTAATTAAATGTCTATTTTAGCTAATGGTGGATAAGTGAACATTTTAACCAGGTTTAACTTTCAATTATCATAATGCAAGATTACTATGTCAGTTAAATAAATTGTGGTACATTTGTGCAATGGGAATATGAAGTGGATGTTAAAAATTCATCTCAAAACCATAATAACGAAGCTTCATTTTCAATAAAATGTCAGATCTATCTTAGACAGTAATGAGATTAAGAAGATGGAGCCCAAACAGGCTTCTAATCTCATTTCTTATGTCATTTTGTAATGAATTTAAAGATTTTGTTGTGTCTAAATATAATTTTGATCTAGTTTGACTAAGTTAAAAAATAATACTAACCTGTGCTATAGTTGTGGTGAAGCTTTGACGCATGTCACCATTATGCTTGTTGGCATCTAGTAATGACATGTTTCATGAAAACCCCTGCAGAGCACATAAAAATCTGATTTCTCAAGCTTACAATTGCAGAATCTGTTTGACATCTGCCCACAGCATTTATGTCTCAGTATTATTCTCACAGTCACATTCAGAGATGCAATACTGGACAGAATCAAAAAAGCTCACCATCAATTCTCTGAGGACTCGGTCACACATTGGCTGCATTCACACAGTTTGGTAGTTGAAGATTTGCAGTTACGGGACTGACATCTGTGTTTTAAAAGTAGCTTAGACTATTTCTGACATGTGATACAGTTTTGTGTTGTGTATTGTTAAATGTCGGGTTCCAGTCACATTATTTACATTGTGTAGTTAAGTTTATTTATGTCTTTTGTGGATATAATTAATGTGATCTTAAGTATATTTGGGATTTTGACATATTTGTTTGCAAGTATAATTAAGTGGTACAACTATATATGTTGTAATTATGTTAAGGCACATTCTTAATCAGATGTTTATTTTGAAAGGGATAAATTCACCCAAATATCTGATAGGATAGTGGAGGACAGACTGAAAAGCATTGGGAGCAGAGAGAGGGGAAGGATCAGCATAGGACCTTGAGCCAGGAATCAAACTTGGGTCACCATGAGCACCATGGTGCTATATGTTGGCGCACTTAACCCCTAAGCTATTGGTGCCGACCCTCTTAGAGCTTTTAAGCTATGACCACAGGGTTATAGTTAAATCGGGTCAGACCTTCAAGAAGTTCTGACTTGGTGTGCTTTATCTTTTCTAACCGATTGGACTTTGGAGTTTATTTGTAAAACTGTCATTTAAGTCTAAATAGAGTATAGTCTTTCTCTGAGGGGGCCAAAACCTTTGAACACAAAGCATTTATTCTCCATGGACCCACTTTAAGGTGTTTATCTGTCTAGCTAATGTATCACTAACAGTGACTAGGACATGATTCATCCTAACAACCTGCCAATTAATTCTAGCAGCAGGTTAATGTATGTTAGAAACATGCTTGCAATGCAATGCTAGAAATTCATGTAAATAATTAGCCAACCCTGCTGGACCAACATGCAAACCAACTCTGAGTAAAAGCAAAAGTCATTCAGATTTTCAGAATTGGCTTTGTCAAACCAACATAAATGCACCATCACACTTGACACATCTAGGAAAGTGAATGCTGAGCAGAGATTAGAGGTCAATGCATTTCAATTTACAAACATCAGAAATATCACTGTATGACTTCAGCAAACTTGTGACATAATTTTTTAGTCATATTGCCGCTTTTATGAATTTGTTATGGCTTGTTGTGATTTTTGGAGCTTGACATTAATTTCCATTGTCAGGAAGACATTCTGCTGATTGTTCCACAGAAGAAAATCACAGCGTGAGTGTATTGAAATGCCATGAGTGTGTAAGACAGGGAAGCTGCGTGATTTTTGTAGCTGTTTACGTGCAAATATTTTGTTGTGAAATACACGCACACACAGGTGCGCGCACACACACTCCCTCTTGTTTCCCCGAGCACCAGGTGTTGCATTAATCAGTATGTGTACAATCAGGCATGATCATTTCAATCAGACTATCCTGCTGTTTGTTTACAGTGTTTGTTTACGCTTTTTGTTTACTTTGATCATTTCAGATGCTTCTCGACTCGCATATAAAATGCAATTTAAAATAGTTTTCTGTTTGCCAACAGTACAAGTTGCAGTGCCACATACTCATGCCAATCATTTTGTCACCTTGAAAATAAGAAAATAAGAGCTGAAATAAGCTTAGCTGAAAAAAAGAGAGATATAAGAAATAAGAGAGTCTACTCTGAAAACAAACATGGGAAAATACAGTATATTCATCAGCTCTAAAATACATTGAGTTAATGTTTACTTTCACTTTAAAATGTTCATGGACTAAAGTCAAAGCGCCAACAGGTGAATTGATATCAGATCAAAAAGGGATTAACTCTGTATTTTTAGATTACTATAAAACATTATATATGTCAGAAAATTCCTCAAACTTTACAAGCTGGGATTCCCTCAATTCTTTAACTTTTCCAAAAATTGATGAAACTCTTGCTATTAATTTAGGTAGTCCTATCTCTGAGGTAGAGATACAAGATGCAATTAAATCTATGCAATCTGGTAAATCACCAGGTCCGGACGGTTTCACAACCGAGTTTTATAAGTCATTTGCCTCCTCACTAACCCCAATCTTAGCAAGACTATATAATGATGCATTTAAAGAAGGCCACCTCCCACCCACTTTATGCGAAGCTTCAATTTCATTGCTTCTTAAAAAAGATAAAGACCCCACCAACTGTAGCAGTTATAGGCCAGTGTCACTGCTCAATGTCGACTTTAAAATTTTGGCAAAAGTGTTATCATGTCGTCTCCAATCTATACTACCATCTTTAATATGTCTAGATCAGACAGGCTTTATACCAATGAGACACTCATTCTTTAATACTAGGAGACTTCTTAATATCCTCTTTTCACCTCCTTCTAATTCACCAGAAATAATTTTGTCATTAGATGCTGAGAAGGCATTTGACAGAGTGGAATGGACCTATTTATATTTTATTCTAGAGAAGTTTGGGTTTGATGCTAATTTTATCTCTTGGATTAAGTTACTTTATTCATCACCAGTTGCGTCAGTTTACACTAATGGCTTGAATTCACCCCTTTTCTTCCTTCAACGTGGGACACGACAGGGCTGTCCCCTTTCTCCCTTACTTTTTAACCTTGCTATAGAGCCTCTAGCTATATGGCTCCGTAGCCATAATGGTTTTGAGGGAATATCACGATATGGCTTAGTCCATAAACTTTCACTCTATGCTGACGATCTGTTACTCTACATTTCTAATCCAGTCACCTCCCTACCAATGATTTTGGACATTCTAAATAAATTCAGTCATCTCTCAGGTTATAAAGTAAATTTACAGAAAAGTGAACTATTTTTTGTCAACTCTGAAGCGAGTAAGATCTCATATTCACATTTTCCTTTTAGAATAGCTACAAGTGGGTTCAAATACCTTGGCATTTTCTTTACCAACTCATTCAATAACTTATTTATTAATAATTTTCAACCAGTGGTTGATAAAATCAAATCACACTTTTCTAAATGGTCGTCACTTCCTCTATCCCTTGTAGGCCGTATTAATTTAGTAAAAATGGTTATTTTACCTAAATTTCTTTATCTTTTTCAACATGTTCCAATTTTCATTAAGAAATCTTTTTTTACTAATTTGGATGGTATTTTACGTTCATTTATCTGGGTTAACAAGCCTGCACGCCTCAAGAAATCAGTTCTCCAACTTCCTAAATCCAAAGGAGGACTTGCGCTTCCTAACTTCCAACAATATTACTGGGCTTGTAATATTAATAAGATTCTCTACTGGAAGAATCCTCCTCAAACTGAAAACTGTGCCCCCTGGGTTCACTCAGAGATAGTGTCAACAAAAGGCACTCTGTACTCAGTTATTAGCTCCCAGCTTCCATTAATTATCAATGCAATCTCCTCTAACTTGGTTGTCATTAACACAATTAAAATTTGGGTTCAATTCAGAAAGCATTACGGCTTGCATAAAACATCTATCCATACACCTATCTTGAACAATAAATTTTTCTCACCATCTTGTTTTGATAACACTTTTCGCATTTGGGCAGCTAATGGACTCGTTGAGGTTAAGGATTTATATGAAGATGGGGTATTCGCACCTTTTTCATCTCTATCCACTAAATACAATCTCCCCAACAGTCATTTGTTTCGTTTCTTTCAGGTCAGACACTTTGTTAAGAAATTGTTTCCCCACTTTCCTAACCGCCCTCCTGAACCACCATCTTGACCTATTTTTTCAGTTTAGATACGGGTCAGAAACATTTAATATCAGCAATTTATAATTTAATAAGTACACTAAATGAAATCCTATAGCTTCTCTCAAAGAATCTTGGGAAAATGACCTTGGTGTTGATATTACAGAAGAACAATGGGAGGATATTTTAAAGACGGTCCACTCCTCTTCTATATGCGCCAGACATGGCCTAATGCAGTGTAAGGTGCTCCATAGAGCTCATTTAACCAATGCCAAATTAGCCAAATTTTTCCCTGATAGAAGTGATGCCTGTCATCGTTGTAAGCAGTCTCCTGCCAATCATCTTCATATGTTCTGGAGTTGCCCCCAATTGAAAAATTTCTGGTCCAGTATTTTTGACACACTGAATAAATCTATTAACACAAATCTAGACCCTAACCCCTTGACAGCTCTTTTTGGTATTTCAGAGAGAGCTGACTTGACTGTTGCATCTCGCCAAGTTATTGCTTTTTCCACTCTTTTAGCTAGACGAGCCATTCTTTTCAAATGGAAACAGGTGATTCCTCCATCACATGACATGTGGATCCGAGAAATCTTTAGTTGCATAAAACTTGAGAAATTAAGATGTTTACTCGCAGGATCTCTCAAATCTTTTTACAAGACCTGGAACCCTGTTTTAGACTATATCAAAGGCTTACCCTGCTCAGTTGATATCAGATCTAATACACAGTAAATAATTGGAAAGAGAAAATATTGACTCCTTAATGTGAACTTTTTTTCCGATCTTATTATTTTTATTTTATTTATTCAAATTTTTTATTTATTTATTTATTTATTTTTTTTTTGCTCTTATCGTATACTTGCTCATTTATCATTAATATTTTTTTTAAAAGAATTTCCTTTATTTTTAATTTATTATCATTATGTTTACTTTCCTTTAGAGGATATGTTTGTTTATAATTCATAAATTAAATTTATTTTATTTTGAGGGGATAGTGGGGAAAATAAGAAAAATAAGACAAACTGTAATTTTTCCTATGTTGCATTGTATACAGTGATGTATTGTCTTGTTAAACACCAATAAAAAAAAAAAATAATAATAAAAATAAAAAAATAAAAAATGTTCATGGACTGATAAAAGAGATGAGGATCTTTTCTTGCTTATTTTATACAAGCAGTACAACACAGGTCCAAGAGTTTACCACAGGAGTTTTAGACACTTTCCTTTACACACTAAAGTCCCCCTTAAATTTCATTGCTCACTGAGTCTGAAAGTTGTCCAAAATTTGCATCTACATCCGCACATTAACTAATAAATTTGATCTCAATCACCTTCAGACACTTTGTCCTAAACTTTTGTTTGTCAAAAAAATATCGAATTGGGTATGATATCTTCATCCCAACACCCCATGCCCCCCCCCCCCCCCCTCCCGTTTTTTTTATCCATAGACATTGTTTGTTAGAGGTGTTTTAACAATTCAGGGCCACCCTACAAGCAAAAGCCAAAAACCAGAATGCCTCCCAGTAAAGAGCGCTTCATGACAAACAACGTGTCTAAGGCGCCGTTTAACACTGCCAGTTGAATGTGACCCATCTCCGATTTTTTGCTTATATGTGACACAGATCGGATCTGTTCTATGACTACGTAAACACTAAAAAAAACGCATGCATTCGGATATTCAGAGATCTGTTTCAGGCCTCCCTCATATGTGGAAATAAATCAGATATAATTATATGTGACAATGCGACCATCGTGTAAACTGGCAGATCGGATTTATTGAGGCATTCCGTTTTGTACGTTATTAAACTTGCGACAATGTGGTACTTCTCTGCGGTTTAATAACGTAGAAGGAAGAGCGTGTGTGGAGACACCAACGCGGTAAACAACAACAACAACAGAGGAAACATGAGGGAGGACAGTGCTCAGTCGCTACAATTTGCTCCCACCAGACCTGAGATCTCTCTCGTAGCCACAAATTCCTCTGAATGGTGGAGTACACCATATGTTAACCATAGACGCAAGCTGCGATGGTGGCCCTTTCCCTCCTCCTCTGGCTCAAAATCAGTTGGGCGATCTTCGCATATTTCGCAGAGCTAAAAGCAAGACGATTTCTTCCATCGTGGCTAGCAGGGCGCAGATGCTAGAACCCGCCTTTAAGCTTGCACGACGTGATAAATTGTATGGTAAGTGTAAACACATTCATTGGATATGGGTCACAATTAAAAGAACGTGTAAACGGACAGGCAAGTAAATCAGATATAGGCAAAAAATCCGAATTGGGCATCAAGACCTGACAGTATAAACGGGGCCTAATATAGACAGAATGTCACAGATGGTTGAGAACCACTGCTATAGCATATTGTATGCTGGTTTCAAAGTCTGCAACACACATCTTTCATGCTGCTGTTTGGCGAGTGTGTTTGTGTGTGTGTCCATACCCTTATCATACTGCACGTCTTTGTTCAGGATTAATAATTTGTTTCTGTAAATGTATGTTAAGTGGCTGCTGTATCACAAGCAAAGTATCAAAATGTGACTGATTTCCTGAAATAAGCTTTACATTTTGTGAAAATCCCAAATAGCTCTTTGATAATGAGGTAAACTCTTCTTTCTCTTCATACAGTGGATTGGATGGACACAATATTTCCTCTGTTTTCTTTTTGGAAGAAGAGAGAGAAAAACAAAAGCATCAGTGTGAGGAATTAGTTGGATCCGATTATGAAAAAAACTCATAAAAATTTGGAATTTCAATGTGCAAAGACCTTAACACTGGTAAAGTCTTAGTAAAACACAAATCTAACCTGATTTCACCAAGTAGGACATGTTCCTGGATTTACATCTATGTTGATCCTGGAACAACATTCCAATCAGAATTCAGGGATACGTTTACCGTTTTTGTTAAGTTTAGGCTTACAGTTAAGCTTCTACATGATTGTTATCCAACTATTATTCCCCTCTGTCTTTGGTAATACTTTGAAGTTATGGTTGGGTTAAAGTGTAGGAAATAGGTATGGATTACATTTTCAGCTCAAATATGGATGCTTACCCCTGCATACATTTCTGGACAGCGTGAAATAATTCGCAGGAGGTACGTTTTTGGCAGCTTTTGGGTTTTTTTTGCAGACGCTGCATGCTTTTTCAGATCTCAAATTTTTTTGTGAGTGTCATTGCTGCCTGCTCTTCTCGCATAAATCCACCAGAGGCTGCTGTGGACTGATTGACTGACCGACTGACTGACCGATCAATTTGCACCAATTTGACCTGCCAACCACCTTCCCTAAACCCAACCTGCAGTGTTTTTAAAAGCAAAGCAGAAAAAAAAACCTCGCGACCACCTGATTTTTACCACTATCTCAGATCTTAACATGCTCTCACACTGTTATTTACTTGTTTATTTAAATTTTTGCCTTTTGTTTTACCTGCTTTCTGGAACCGTTCTTCACCAGACTCAAACCCCATCATCACAGCATACCTGTCAACATTGGGATGTGAAAATAAGGGATATGCCCACCATAATAAGGGACCCCCCCCCAAAAAAAAAATACTAGATATGTTCATTTGCAGCTTTTATATTGTAAATAAACAGTTAAATGGTCAGTAATACGTTTTATTATTATTATTTACAAAAGAAAAAATAAATAGTGTACCTAAGCAGCAAATAAATTCGCAAACAGCTCAGTTTATTAAAATAATAACTATTATAAAGAAATAGAATTAAGTTATCAAGTCTCATTAATCTTCTCTTCACTGTATAACTTACACATTCTGATTAAAGAGCACTGAATGAATCTCTCATTAATTTGGATTTTTCATTTGATTACATTAAATAACAGGTGTCACTTTAAAAAAGCACACATCTAACATTATAATAATTGCATTTGATTGCTTTCCTAACTTTTTATGCTCATTTAGGACAAAATTTTGTTTGAGAAAAAACCCATCAAGATTGACATCTTTAGATGGTATTATTATTAATAATGTGTATATGTCTGTTCAAACACGCACCCAAAACCCAGACTTTCGCTCTGCTTCAAATCACGTGTACAGAATCTGTTTGGGAAACAGTGACTATTTGTCGCTATGAAGCACATCAGCTGACAGCCACGCACCGCTATATGACTGTTTTGAAGATTGCATAGGAGGGGCGACGGCACCTGTAATAAAAAGGGAATCGTGCCGTTTTTATATTTATTTCAAAGTGTTTTCATGCCTAAATAAAAGCGCAGAACAGACTCACATTTAAGAGCAAGGGGCGGCCCCTGGTGGTTCGGCCGTATTGCGTATAGGGAGGAACGGCTCTTTAATGTTTATTGCCACCATTCAGAGAAAGACTAAAAATACGGGAGAAATACGGGAAAATAACTTTACGGGATGATAGCGGGATGGAACTGTAAAATACGAGAGAATCCCGGCAAAAACGGGAGGGTTGACAGGTATGCATCACAGTCAACTCCTCTCTGCGTCTCAAGTCCGCCGACATATGCAGCGAGTCACTGGGGAAACTAGTAACAGTGGAAAAACTGTCCACATGGAGGTAAGCTTGTAGCGAAAAATGAAACGGAAGCTGTCGGCGGTGTCATTAAAACGTAGCATTCATTTTAAAGACGAAATGCAGCCATACATAGCTCTGGCTGCATAATTCACACTTTCCAGAAATGTATACGGGCTACGTATTCACAATGAGCCTGTGTTGAAAAATGATGTTCCAGTATCAACAGAGTAGATGTTAATCCAGGATTGCATCAAACTTGGCAAAATCATGACATGCAAACCACACTGTAGCTTATTCCTTGAAATCAAAGCAGCTTAATATGGTTAATGGTCCAGAAGGACACAGGGTTACATTTCCACTCTACTGACAAATTTCACTGCCGTCCTGTTTTGCTTAAGCATTCCCAAGATGATATTTCATACTTCAAGCTTAGTGCCACTGTTCATGCGTATAGCTTTTTTCCTCTTTTCTTATGCCACTTGTGAACAGATTTATATCAGTTGGCTTACAGAGAAAACATTAGTTTTGGACTTAACAGCCTGACTGGTAGAAGTTCATCATTTCTGGCTCAAATATGAAAAACGTGTGTGAAATACATTTGTGTCGCTATGGTCTCAATGCAAGCCGCCAAAAGGAGACAGATGCCTAGCCATCTGAACAGAGTTTCAAAATTCAAACCCTTAAGTCATTCTCGCCCCATTTTGAGTTTTATTGGTACGAAGAATGGAAACATTACCCATATGTCATGGCATTAGAAAATGAACTCCGCATTGAAGCAAGCTAAATAATTGTCATGTAGTCATCAAAATAGCTACAGGCATGTAAGCATCACATCTTGCATGCAATTTGGAGCAAATGACCACTAGTGGACTGGAGAAATGCTGACGAACCTGCCAGGCTGTGTTCACTGGCATTACTTCGGCCATTTGGTGACACGGCATTGCAGACTTTGCCAAGACAATCATGACAAGATGTTTGCTGCATGGGACTTTAGCTCTTTCTTTCCCTTTGTGTCCTCCTTCAATTTTCATAACTATCTCCAATGTTTTATCGGTCATGAGCTCATCCTGTAGGGATACACTTTAATACACTTTTAATTAAATGTCTCTGTTGGGTAATGCTAAATAAGTGAACACTTCAACCAAGGTTAATTTTCAGTGATCATAATTCGAGATAATTCTGTTAATTAAATTGTGGTGCATTTGTGCAATGCAAATGTTAAGTGGATGGTAAAAATTCATCTTGAAACTATAGATACTATTAAAGATCCTTCCTTTTCAACAGTGTCAATGTCAAGTTGTTCTTCTTAGACAGTAATAAGATAATATGGAGTGCAAATGGAGCCCAAAGTAAGCTTGGAATCTTGTTGGTTACAGTTTTCTAATGAATATAGAGAAATAAAATTCTTATTTGCCAAAAGTTTTTAATTATGTTTTGTTTAAAGATCCACTTTGTCCCTGAAGTTTCTTATATTAGGTAAAGGACATATAGGATGGTTTGTTGACATTCACAATCCTGTCTAAAAGAGAGGCAAAATTGCGTTTAAGCACATCCTGCAAAGGGAATCTGTGCAATATATATTACAAATATTATATATTATATTTATTTTAGCTATTTGTTATATATTTTAGGTTTAGCTATTTGTTGTTCTGCTAATAAGGCAATAATTCCTTTAAAACCATGCTTAAAATACTTAAATTCTGTGTTGTGTCTTGTTAAGTCAGTGAGCTTGGAATTACCTAAGCCATACTTTTGCATTTTAAATTCATAATTTTGTCTTTTGAATCTTAAAATTATGACTTAAGTCCAGTGTTGTGTAAGTTACTTTAAAAAAGAAGGATTACAAATTACTGACTACTACTTGAAAATTGTAATCTCATTACATTACTAATTACTTCATGTAAAAAATATTCAGATTATAATTACTTTACTTTGAAGTTACCTTTTAAACATATAACACCTATAAAAATACAAAATAAACTGCAGCTGTTTCAGTAATTTAATATTCACTAAAATACATTATAATGGGTTGATCACAGCAGCGTGACAAATTCAGAGTTCGCCTTAAACCTAAAATTCTGTCATCACTCACTTTTTCCAAATTCGTTTGTCTTTTTGTTTTTGTTTCTTTCACAAAAGACATGAAGAAAACTGGATACTTGTAACCATTGACATCAATTGTATAAAAAAGCACTGAAGTGTTAGGGTGTTCTTTGTTTGTCTGGGGTAATTAGTCTACTTAAATGTGTACATTCCATACAAAGCATGAAGCTGATTGGTCAGTTCTTGTTTTGTAACAAACAGTTTTCAACTGGTGTACCTGGAAGATGCGAGCCTCCACTGGAAATGACAAACTTGCACGCGCAAAAGATGTGATATGTGAACGACCCCATAAACAGCCTTCTCTTCACATTCAGAAGATACCTTCACTCCTGATCCTGCACAAAAATTCTATTTAACCTGTTTAGGCTGAGTTGGGCCGCTGTGTTTTTGGGCGCCGGTGTCCTCCTTGGTGATCATTATTTTCATAGATTGCTTTCTATTCAAGTGCTTAAACATGTTCCTGGTCGAGTTAAAAGCAGTCAAAAGTTCTTTAGAGACTGGACATTACACAGCAATATATTTTTTTTTTTACACTCAATGAATTTTGAAGAAGCAACCACTCTTGTCAGCAACCATTTTAGCTGACGTTCTCCAGCAGTTAAAAAGTGCATGCTTATTAACTGACGTTGCAGCGGAAAAAGTGATTTAAAAGAAGCATTTTTTTATCTTCTGAAAACTATATTTGTAATGTAAGTAAAGCAAATACATTGACTTTAGTAACTGTAATCAAATTACACAAATTCAAAATGTCATTCGTTACACTACTACGTTCCCCAAAAATGTAATTAGAATACAGTAACCTGTTAGTGGTACACCCAACTCTGCTTAAGTCATAATTGAGATATATTAATAACAATTTCATTATTTCATAATTTAATTTAATTTACTCATCTGAATTTTGACTTACATGTGTCATAATTTTTACTTTTGTGTCAGAAATTTTCTTCTTATATGGCAAATATGGGCTTTCATAGTTTCTAAAACTAAAATTTCTAAAACTGCCAATAAATTCAAGAAACATACACAAAGGTTTTCCACCCTGCCTGCAGAAGTTGTAAAACCACTGTAATGTGTGTGACTTTAGATATTTTTTTCTTTATATAAACAGCAGCATTATGACATCAGCATTTAATAATTTTTTTATTTATAGTAAATTGGAAAAACAAACAAAGAAACTACCTCCACAATGTCCTGCTAAAACGTACTGAAACAAACGTCAACACCTTTTTAGACCAGATCTTGTTGGAGTGTTCTCCAATAATATTTTCCCACATTACAACCTTTTCTCAAGATAAAGTTGACGCAGCAATCTCCAAAAGTCTTTTTGAATTTCATTTGTGACTTGGAGAAACAGCTCAGATAGTAAGTGAAGTTTCATAAACTAATTTCAAGAGGAGCACGTGATATGATTGAGCACGTCTGGCCGCTCATCTGTAATCAGTAATAATCCAATCAGAGTGATCCTAGTTTACTATAAATGGATAATTTTCTTCCTACTGCTCTATCTTCATTTGGAAGAATCCTCCCGTCCACCCCATCTCCTCCTTTTCCTCCCTTTTTTAAAGGGGGAGCTCTCGAGACCCACCTGATCTCGGATCTCCTTGACTGGGCGGGAGCCCTGGGCTCAAATATCTCCGAGCTCAGGGTTCTCTCCCGGGACAGCATGCCAAACCTGTTTTAAAAGCCAAGTATATCTAAGTGCGAACTCTTGAAAGGGATTATGTTTGCCAACATTCCTCATTTTACTTCCTACAGCAAAGTCTGTAAACAAAACTCAAAGATTTCCAAATTGTCTCATCAATTTCTTTCCTAGCCCCATGATCTAATCAAGGCTCTTTCCATTAAACGTACAGCTCACTTGACAAACATCGTATTGGATAATTAACTGAAACATAGTCTCCTGAACTTCGAAAATAACTCAAGATGCTCTTCTGGTAGTATCTCCGTAACCTTCCTGTCTGTGTTTTAAATGCATTTATGCAGACAGGTTCAATTTGCTTGCACATAAAGCACTCAGTTCTGTTGAAGAGGGTCATTATGCGAGGCCAGACCAAGCCTCATTTACTGCAGATCTCACCCAGACACACACACACACACACACACACACACACACACACATGCGCACAGAATTTCATCCCAACACTTTGAAATACACTCTTTGTGACACATTCTTATCTCTCTTTCCACGCTCTGCTCGACTGTGATGTCTCAAGCAGCCTCAGTTTGCCAGCAGCGTTCCTCATCTGGAGGTCAGACACCAGATCGCTCGGACAGAACAACACACACACACACACTCCCTAAGATAGTTCAGTCTGAGCAATAAGCCATGAAACGGTGCCACTGGCTTTGAAGAGCTCACTGAAGAAAGGATCTAAGGCTGGGCACACAGAGAGAGGGCAAACACGCATGAATACAAAGATCCACAATATAAGGGGAGGAACCGAATAAAAGAGAATTACCAAATCTGCAATGTCACTGACTGCGAGAGCTTCGAAGGTGGAATTACAATATTAGAGTTTTTTTTTTTTTACATATACTGTATTGTACGTCATGTCTTTGTGATTTAAATACTGATAGGATATTACCACTTTTTTGCACTGTAATTTTCACTGCCTACCTAGAAAAATGTGAGCCTGGACTATAAAACCACTCAGTTTCACATCATCTTACGTCATTTTGTACATGCAATTAGGACTACACAATATATATGTATAGCAAAATGTATGACATCACAAAATGACAACGACAGGTTTTCACTCACTCATAGAGCTCTATTGTAACGATCTAGGCGCAAAATCTAAAGCACATGGTGCAAAAGCATTAAGGGCATATCCAAATCCACTTTTGGTATTTTAAGGAGGAAAAATATGGTTTTCGCTGCTGCTCATGGTCTAACAGGCTTATTCTCTTAATGAGTTCTGGGTGTTTTTTGAGAATAAACCAGTCAGAGTCTCCTCTCTCATTCCCTTTAAGAGTCAGTTGCGTTGCTTCATGGCACAGTTTGCTATTTACATGGAGGACTTTGTAAGTGGAAAAACTGAAGGCTTCACTAGCGAGAAAACGGTTAAACTGACCATCTGCAGCGAGGATAAAGAATGAGCCTCCTCCAATCGGCTTCTTTACTTTCTCTTTCTCTCTCTCGTGGATTAGGTAATAGTGTTGTATACACACTCACACATTAGCCAACACATCCATTTTCCTATATAAATAATTTCCTTTGTTAAGCTCAAAGATTAGTTTCAAAGCTATTTCTAAATTCAGTTCTAATTTCCAGCAAGCAAATAAATCATGAATAGTAACATGTGGTCAAAAAAAAGAATAATATCCAAACACATGTCCTATTCCCCAAATAGTCCAAAACCTGACAGATGTACTAATCTAAGCTTGTTTTCAATAAACAAATATAAATCTGCATATAAAAAATAATACCACTAATAAAAATAATAATAATATTATACAAAAGCAAGTTGTCATGATTAAACTGAAAAAAGGTGAAGAAGGCATGCAGGCAGTGGTTTTTATATTTATGTGGAAAATAATAATTTTTGTCATATTTTAATTCTTTAATTCTTTTTCAGACATTGCGTATTGCTGTACATCTTGCATGTTTTAAGGTGCACAACTAATGCGCTCTGCACAACAATGCACCTTAACACACCTCTTTTCTAGACAGGCACTCTCATGAGTCCACAAAGTGGCGCAAATGGATTTGCTATTTAAACCTTGTAGCTGAAAACGAAAAATTAGGGTTGCGTTGGTCTAAAAATAGCAACACATCGGGGCAAACACATCTTGTGCCTTATTGTGCCAGGTGTATGATAGAGCCCTTAGTGTTTAAAGACTAAATGTTTGCACTATAACACAGTTTTTTGGTTGGAATTCAAATTAATTTGATCTAAAAATATAAATTTTACCTGTTTATTTTAATATCAATAAATAATGATTTAAAAGCATAGCTAATAAGATTAGTAGTTTTCTAGTGATGTTATATCATAGGAATGTTATAGGAATGTTATATCATAGGAAATATTATTCACAATATTCAACAACATCGCATATTTTCCAGTATCATGCAGCCCTACCTAAAATACATGAAAATTGGGACACTGAAGGTGAAAGAAATTAAGTGTTTAGCAATCCACGTTACTATAAAAAATAAGCTTTGATATATTTACGGCTGAAAATTTGCAAAATATCTTCATGTAATATGATCTTTTCTTAATTTTTAATAATCCATAATATTGAACCATACCATAATCCATAATATTGAACCATTCAACCTATTAAAAGTTGGTTTTATATTCACATCACATTGCCGCCAGCCAACCACTTGACGCTTTAGCTGAACGCATGAGAGAGGGATCTGCTGTCATCTTTAAGGTGCGTACGCTCGTGTTTCAGGAGGCGTGGCTTTGGACGGCATCAGTGGGACTGTGTTTCAGAGATTTATGCTAACCAGTTAGCATTGTGGCAGATCCCCTACTGCACCTTTAAGTATGTTAGCCACGCCCAATAGCTCAAAATCATGTAATCTGATAATTTTACTGAAAACAAACAGGAAGTGTATTTTCAGATTTTAATAAAAAATTACAAGGACTTTTTTTTTTCTTGATGACATGCACAGATGAATTGTTCACCACAAAACTGGCAATGCCAGCTAACAAAATCATATAGTTAGTTTTGATTTCTTGGCAACTTTAAGTCTTTAAAAATCATTTTAAAAATCATCTTCTGTCTCTAGCAATTAATTGTGATTCGTTTTATTTCGTTCACATGTAAACGTATAGATTTTGTGTGTTGGTTGATTTGTAAAACACTGGTCAACATTTGTTGTTTTTAAATGTGCTATATAAATAAAGCAAACAAACAAACAAACCTATATTGTTTCAAATTACTATATTGCTTTGGTATATTTCTGTCATCGGAAGTTATCAGAGAATGAAACCTTGCTCAGACTGAGGTTATTTGATTGGCTGAGGTAAAAAAACAAGCATTTCCCGCTCACAGCCTCAGGCACTCCTGTCTTTCCTATAAGCGCTCGGCCAAAACTTGTCTTCTTACCAGCAGATCGCAGCTGTAAATTGACATGTTGCTGTAGTGAACACATGCTGTTGTCATTCAGGCTACTCTCAGTAAATAACATGTTCTGTGAAAAGAAAGACACACACCGGTGTGTTTACATGTGATTGTGTGTTTGTGTCCTCAGATGTCCATTGCTGTCCAGAGTGTTAAAAGGGACAATAGACGGCATTATATTTGGTAGCAGACAGCAATACGCGTTGCCAGGTAACCCCACCTGACATTGAGCTGAAGGTAGACTGTCATAAAAGCTCATTCAGCAAATATTCTCTTGCTAACATTAACAGCTCTGCCCAGGAGTGTGTGCTTTAATGGAAAGGTGCGATTTACTGTAGTAGACATAAAAAAGCTCTTTTTTTCAGTAGTGTAGCGATGCTTGAATCACAGCTTACATGGAGGTCACTTTTAAACCAAGCTTTCTTTTGTTTAAAGGACACCTATGATCAAAATCGTCTTTTGTAAGCTGTTTGGACAGAACTGTGTGTAGGTACAGTGTGTCCACAGTCATATTGGGGTGATATAAAGACAACAAGTCTCTTTTTTTTAAGTTTCCTGACGTTAAAATAGGATCCCAATCCCTCCCGTTTTGAGGCCCACCGCAACTTGACGTAGGAGTGCATTTTCCCCGCCCACCGAATTGATTGAGAAATGCATATAATCATATCAACAAGACACAACGTGTGCAGAGCAACTAGGATTACAACTTCATAACGACATTGTGTGTGACACATCGTTGCAGAACAACTTGAGTTAACTCCACAACTAATACATAAAATAATCATTGGGAAAGTTCTTACTGTAGTATTTCTCACAAACATTATGTGAGATCTGCTTCCTTCATGTCTGTCACTGTGCTGTTTATCTGACACAGCCGAGGTGGAGATTAAGGCACACTCTGACAGGCATGTGGGAACGGTGGGCACACTGAAAAAATTATTCAAAGATGATTCCTTGGATTTACTCATTTTTTTTACGTTAAGTGGTTGTAAACAATTTAATTAGGCTGAATTTAAACAAACAAATTAAGTTGAACATTGCTCATTTTAATTTGTTTGTTTAAATTCAACACAAATAAATTGTTTGCAACACTTTTGCATGCAACACTTTTTTCAGTGCAGGGAGACCTAGCACAGGCAACAAAAACAGCTGCATTGTGTTCAGAGCAGAAATTCTAATGTTCTGAAAGGTATAATGAGTAATCTGATGGGTGTTTTGAGCTGAAACTTTAGACACATTCTGGAGACAAAAAGACTTTTCTTAAATCTTGAAAAAGGTTTAAAATAGGTGCCATTTCACATAGTGAATTTGTGCAAACATTTTGGCTTTGTGCATGAATCCCAGATTTTAGTGTGTGACGTACTAATTTGTTGTCATTAAAGATGAAGCAAGCAATTGGGAGTACGTGTTTTTTGGGATTTTTTGGGAATATTGCTAGTCTGATTTTTTTTTTATTTTGATTTATATTTTTGTATATGAAATTGTATTTGATCAACCTTTTAAAGATGCACCCATTTTAGGATTTCCTTTGTTTCAGTGTATTCCAGGGATCTCAAACTGCCATTTATGGCCCACCCTTTTCCTCCCTCCAGCTCGCAACTAGCATCAAAAATATAATGAGATTTGGCCCGCCAAAACATATATTTTTGAACCACTGATATTGTTGTGGAGTCGTGTCTAGCCACTTGTGGTTTTGACCCGCCACCTAGTCGACAATTAAAGTACTGCATTCAGATAAGGTTTACTTTCATTTTCTCAGTGTACGGTAGAGAGTAATACACATGCATTTTTATTTTTTGGCTGATATAAACATTAAAATATATGCCTATTTAAACGTAAAATATAGTGCTCTATTTTCTCTTAAGCTCTAGTTTTGTAAATGCTCAAGGGTTGTTTAATTATTATCATTTTTATCCCACTTGTTTTTTGTTTTACAAACACTTCTTCATGGCTTACATGTTATGCTGGTGGTGTAACAAATATGCACATTTTGCTAATATTCGATTCAAATGGTCTCATTTAATAGATTTTCATCATATGCTTATTAAGATTTGCATAAAAACTATGTACAAATGGACAATTTATGTACAATGCAATAGGTTGGGACAGAGTAATAATTATTATGCCTATTATTTGAAGTATTTTCATAGCGATTTAAACTCCCCCTTCAATATGTACAACAAGAAACAAAAAGCTAATGGTTTGACTGCATTGACTGAGTGTGTGTCTAATGCTCGGCCATACACTCATATATTTCAACAGCTGATGTGTGACCGATAAATGTGCTGATTTTCATTATTGCTGGTGACAGGTAATGCTTGAAATATAAACGTCATGTCTGTTGTCCTAAGATGCATCAATTATGTCAGGTTTTCATTTTTTTCTAGTACTTGAATGTTAATATGGCCCTCCTATGAATTGTCAGTCACTGAAATGGCCCCCCACCAATTTGAGTTTGAGACCCCTGGTGTTTTCATTTATCTACTAAGTAATTGTAATACATTACTTATACTTATATTTTGAGGTTGGTTGTAACAAAGACACCTTAACGTAAAGTGTTACCTTTTATATTTCAATTTTAGTTAATATTAATAATTATTATTATTAGTTGAATTATTAATTAGTATACTTACACTTATATGCGGTAATGTAGTTTAGTTTGTTAAATAATGGGCCACATGGTGGCAGTGCTTATCCAAATCCCTTTCTACCACTTTTTCATTACCTTTTGAAGTTTTTCAGAAACTTTCTGTCCTGGTCTGATTTCACTCATCCTGCTTCCTATAGCAGAAACCACGTTCGGTCCATAGATTTAATTTAGACCCTATTAAAGAAAATGCTAACTTAATTCAGATGAGTTGATGCTTTCTATGGTAATGTGGAAAGGGAACGTTAAGTCATCTTAGATTTAATTTATTTACTTGTCAGAGATGTATTCTGCTATTATTAAGCATGTGTGTGTCTGAACTGTTAAATGACATTTGCCAGTTTTTCTTGTAGCTGCATTTGACTAAATCTTGACCTGCATTTTTAAGGAGCAATTTGTGTGTGAGTGCATGTGTGTGTATGACAGAGACCGTTATAGACTAATTAATCTCCCGGTGCCCTTCCCGTATCATTTGTTCATAGATTAACCAGAGTAAATAGTCCTGTTTCTACCTTCATGATTCCTCTATAAGGACACAAAGAGAGAGCGTATCTCTTTATATCAGGTAATAAATTACTCAGTGGATGCATCATGTATAGAATGCTTTATCCGTTTATGCATTTCTGAAATCTTTACCTGGAACATTGCCATCAAATCATTAAAAACGCCATATTGTGCTTGGTTTCAGTTTTTCCCCTTTAATAATAATTTTAAGTGAAGTTAATTTATAAAAATCCTTTTGAGAGAATCACGTGCTTATGGTGGAACACAGCTGGTCATGCATTAGCCAATTTATGCTTCACCAATCAGACGATTCCTAAGTCACTATAAATACCCAAAGTTCCATATCACAGCCATCTTCATTTTGAAGAATCCCCCCTTCCACCCATACTCCTCCTCCTTTCCTAGATGGGTGGCAGGGTGGCCCAGTGGTTAGCACTGTTGCCTCATAGCAAAAACGTCACTGGTTCTAGTCCTTACCAAGCTAGCCGAAGTTTCTGTGCTGAGTTTACACGTTCTCCCTGTGCTCACGTGGGCTTAAGTTAATTGACTAATCCAAATCGGCACCATAGACATGCTCCTTGTAAGTAGTTATCTCTTAAGAACGATCACTATCTGTTCATTAGCTAGTACAGCAGGGAAGTTCTCGAGATCTACCTGAGCTCAAACTCCCCTCTCGCCCTGCAATGGGAGGGAGCCCCAGGCTTGAGGATCTTATGGGCTCAGTGCTCTCTCCTGGGACAGCATGCAAAATACGCTTTATAATCTATCATCAGCTAAGTGTGAACTCTTGAAAAAATTATATACAATTGACAAAAACATAATGTACAATAATATATTTTCTACTGTCAAATTTGTTTATCTATATAGTAAAAGTTGGGATGTATGGAAAACGCAAATAATAGTGATTTCTAAATTTATTTTGACAATAAATTTTATTGCAGACAATACAACAAGCATTATTTAATGTTTTCCTTATGATTTGTCTTGGTATTTTTTAATAAACACATTTCAAGTTTGGCAAAATTGTAAACGCAAAAACTGCTGTAAACGCAAGTGTAGGTCTACAGAACGGAGAATACAACCGGCCTCTGAGTGAGCAGAGAGAGGATCACGTTAGCACTACTGGTGCTCCTACTGGCTGTCACTCAAGAAAGTTGCTCGTCATTTGCATAAAGTTGAAGGATTCTCAACTTTGTGAATCGCCCACCTGGTTGCCAACGGTTACTGTTGCAAGCATAGATGGAGGTCACTGGAAGTCGCTCACTCTCCATTGAAATGTACGGTTGCAGGCAGGCCATTTCTCCGCAGCCAAGACTTTGTAATAGGGTTGCACGGTTTACCGGTACTATGGTAGTATCGTGATACTATGGCTCAAATACTGGCGGTGCCACTGTAGTTTGTAAATGGTAGTATAATCATCAATGGTCTGTCTATTAAATACACAATGTTGCATGTGGAAAAGTAACTAAAATGCTCACACGCTTGTGCAACAATCAACCATTTTATTTTAATAGTCTGTGGAGCACTTTAAGGTTGCAAAACTGTGTAGAATTCAAGCCTTTTATGTTAGCCTATTGCACGTTTTCTATTGCTTCAGTTCGAACGCACATCTGAATTCGTTTATTTCTGTTCATGTTAGTATGATTTAGTAGCTACAACAACCACAACAATCTCTTAAAAAGAACGACTCACAAAGTGAAATTTTGAGTTGCTTTAGATTCTTACCTGATAAGGTAAAAACAATAGATGAAAAACCTAAAAGAGCAACAGGAAACATTTAAATTAAATTGTAATAATTTTTAACCACTTCATACTGCCTAATTTGATCTTTCTGTAACGAATTTCATTCGGTATAATTTGTATTGGGATTTTAATGTATTTTTTGTTTATCAGTTATTTACAAAATAAACAAAAAAACTAATGCATTTTAGGTGAAGTGATGTGCAAATACTGGTTTCAATAATAAGGGAATTATGAATTATTTCAATTCAAATGAGCCTATTATAACATATATATATACAGGTGTATATATATATATATATATATATATAGTATTTCTAACAATTTTCTCAAGATTTAAAAAAAAAAATTTTCAATTCACCTTTATTTGTATAGCGCTTTTACAATGTAGATTGCGTAAAAGCAGCTTCACATAAAAGGTCATAGTAAATTGGAACGCTGTAGTTCCGTTTTTAGTGTTTAAGTTCAGTTCAGTTTAGCTCAGTTCAGTGTGGTTTAAAAATCACTACTGAAAATCCAAACACTGAAGAGCAAATCCAACGATGCGCAGCTCTACAGATTTGAGTTATGACTTACAATATCGCAGTAATACTTGGTATCACAATACTTCAGCTGCTATAAAATTGTAATGTGAGTTAATGGTATCGCGACAACCCTACTTTGTAATGTGTCCAGAATGTGGTTTTGCATCTTGTTGAAAAATGCATGGGTGTCCCTGGAAAAGAGGGCGGCATATTATTCTCCAAAACCTCTATGTCCTTTTCAGCATTAATGGTGCCATCACAGAAGAGCAAGTTACCTTTGCCAAGGTACTGACACAACACCATACCATACCCCCTTTTTTTTTTTTTTTTTTTTTTCCTATTGTAATTATTTAATGTAATTTCATTTTATAATATACTTGAAAATATTTGTCATACAAATTTTCCACATTTTCCGAGTGCCTTGGACTAATTTCTGTTGTTATTTTGATGAATCCCTTACCCAAAAAGCACTGACCAAATATTTGAGTTACCCCTGAGCGCTTTTTGTTTGTAACCCAGATATCATTAGATAAATTTTACCTGCTTATATTGTCTCATGAAACCTGAGTGAATTGTAAATGGGGCTCTCAGAAGTTATTTGCCTTTAAAAATGAATGTTCCCTTTAGCATTAACCATTGGGGGGAAATTGTCCAAATGGTTTGGTCTCAGACAGTTCAACCTCATGACATGACATTTCAAAGCGATTAATAAATGTTCTGCACCATTAAGACCAGACATTGCCCGTCTGTCAGATCAGGACAGTAACAGATTCCCAAACTATAAAGTAATTTCCTTTATTGAATTGCTTTTAAATGTCCCCATGGGTCACTTTAGGCTGTTTTAGAGTCATTTTAAGGTGGGGTCTGCAAAAGCTTTCGGACCTCTATTGTCTTTTTGTGACTGTTCACAACCTAAATGTAAAACTTAATATGCTGTAATTCTGTAGCTTAATTGTTATTTTCATGAGTTTTATGAGAAGTATTTCAAACTTCAGTGAAACATAACTGGGATAAAAGTTTAATGAGCTATAAAAGAGTAATGTGTTGTTACTGTAGTAACAGCCATACTACTAATAAATTACATAAAATATTAAAATCAGTGTTTAACAACTAATGTCAACAACTGATTGAGAGGAAGAGAAGCGAGAGAGCAAATGTTTACTTATACTGAGCTCTCCATCGGCTCATATGAGATGAGAATTGTGCTGCTGCCAATGTTTCCATACAGTAAACATCCATTTATCTAAGCCTGAGGTTACCAAAGGTTATCTGTGTTTGTCTTTAAAAGGCTTGCCTGAGAAAATGTTTTTTTTAAGTGTGTATCTGAGTGTCAAAGTGCAGCCGGTTCTTGATTAAGTTTTAATTGGAAAAGTTTTAGGATGCTTAGTGTAAATGAACTGAATGTGATATACTTCATGCAGACCAAAAATCATTATATTTGCACCAGTGGGAGTTTATTTATTATGTTAGAGCCTCATATCCTCATATCCTCAAATGAGCCGCATGCAGCCCATTTCAATTTGTAGTTTTTATTTCTGTTTGTACATAAAATTTAATATGACCTTAAAAAATAGAGGTCTGCTTTTTAATGTAGTTTGTACATACAGTCACAACTGAAGAGTGCTGTTAGGCATGATGCAAAGTGGACAGAATTTTGGGGAAAAAAAACGATGTGAAGATGCTTTAAACAACACTGTTAAACAATTCCTATAGAATCTACAGTAACTTTCTGGCAGCAGTACACCAGTAACTTACTGTAAATCAGCAAAAGTACTGCATATACATTTACAGCACCATTTATCTTGCTGTATTTACGCTATTGTATATCTTTAGGTGGCCTAGTGGTTAGCACTGTCGCCTCACAGCAAGAAGGTCGCTGGTTTGAGCCTCGGCTGGGTCAGTTGACATTTCTGTGTGGAGTTTGCATGTTCTCCCTGTGTTTGCGTAGGTTTACTCCAGGTGCTCTAGTTTCCCCCACAAGTCCAAACACGTGCTGGAAAAGTTGGCGGTTCATTCCGCTGTGGTGACCACTGACAAATAAAGGGACTAAGTCAAAAAGAAAATAAATGACTGAATGAATGAATAAATGTGCAATTTTCAAAAATCATTAACAGTGACTGTTTCAATGTGGACATAACTGGGCTAATATGATCATACTTCTTGGTTTTGCTAAGCTAAGGCAAACAAACAAACTTTGTTTGTTAAATGACCAGTAATACATTACCATATCTAGTTTATTAATGAATGCATAAATACACTTATAAAATGCTTGTTGAAAATGTGGTAATTTAGAGATATTTGATTATGCAAAAACTGCACAAATGTATTTGTTTGTACTGAATGACAATGGTTTGTTACGCTGACTATTCGTCTGTCACAATGGGAGATGCTAACAACTGAGTTGGGGATCCAAATGCAGAATTTATTATAAAGAGAATGGTCCAGGCAGGCAATGATCACAATCAGGAGCAAACGGTAATATGCAGGCGAGTGTTAGATCCAGGCAGCTAACAACATAAACAAAACAAACAAACAAAGCGAAGGTCAGAAAGACAGGACTAGGAAAACACATCGTAATGTTACCTTGACAGATAAACAAGACTCAGCCCCTAGTTCTGTGTGCATGCAGCTTAAATAGTCATTGTTATCAGTCTTTGATAATCATAACAACGTTGACCTAGGAAGAGGATATTGGTATTGCAAGGTTTTAGTATTAGTCTTTTAATAAAGCTGATGGTGAAAAATTGGTGTAAAATATTATATACTTAAAAAAAACTGTAACTTTATTT